>NW_027140818.1:698536-1044572 GCF_036365525.1 Heterodontus francisci | reverse complement strand
CAGTGTATCAGGCTCCTGCCAGGTGTGTACGGGGGTTTCACAGATTATCAGGATCCTGCCAGGTGTGTATGGGGGTTTCACAGTTCATCAGGATCCTGCCAGGTGTGTATGGGGTTTCACAGAGAATCAGGATCCTGCCAGGTGTGTACGGGGTTTTCACAACATATCAGGATACTGCCAGGTGTGTACGGGGTTTCACAGAGGATCAGGATCCTGCAAGGTGTGCACGGGGTTTTCACAATATATCAGGATCCTGCCAGGTGTGTAAGGGGTTTCACGGTTTACCAGGATCCTGCCAGGTGTGTATGGGGGTTTCATAGCTTATCAGGATCCTACCAGGTGTGTATGGGGTTTTCACAGTGGATCAGGATCCTGCCAGGTGTGTATGGGTTTTTCACAGTTTATCAGGATCCTGCCAGGTGTGATTGGGGTTTCACAGTGTATCAGGATCCTGCCACGTGTGTGGGGGTTTCACAGTGGATCAGGATCCTGCCATGTGTGTTTGGGGTTTCACAGTGTCTCAGGATCCTGCCACGTGTGTATGGGGTTTCACAGTGGAACCAGATCCTGCCAGGTGTGTATGGGGTTTCACAGTGTATCAGGATCCTTCCAGGTGTGTATGGGGTTTCACAGTGTATCAGGATCCTGCCAGATGTGAATGGTGTTTTACTGTGCATCAGGAACATACCAGGTGTGTACGGAGTTTTCACAGATTTTCAGGCTCCTGCCAGGTGTGTACGGGGGTTTCACAGATTATCAGGATCCTGCCAGGTGTGTATGGGGGTTTCACAGTTCATCAGGTTCCTGCCAGGTGTGTATGGGGTTTTCACAGTGGATCAGGATCCTGCCAGGTGTGAACGGGGTTTCACAGAGGATCAGCATCCTGCCAGGTGTGCACGGGGTTTTCACAATATATCAGGATCCTGCCAGGTGTGTATGGGGTTTCAAAGAGGATCAGGATCCTGCCAGGTGTGTTTGGAGTTTTCACAATATATCAGGATCCTGCCAGGTGTGTGTGGGGGTTTCACAGTTTATCAGGATCCTGCCAGGTGTGTATGGGGGTTTCACCGTTAATCAGGATCCTGCCAGGTGTGTATGGGGGTTTCACAGTGCATCAGGATCCTGCCAGGTGTGTATGGGGTTTCATAGTGTATCAGGATCCTGCCAGGTGTGTTTGGGGGTTTCACAGTGGATCAGGATCCTGCCAGGTGTGTATGGGGGTTTCACAGTTCATCAGGATCCTGCCAGGTGTGTATGGGGCTTTCAACGTTAATCAGGATCCTGCCAGGTGTGTATGGGGGTTTCGCAGTGCATCAGGATCCTGCCAGGTGTGTATGGGGTTTCATAGTGTATCAGGATCCTGCCAGGTGTGTTTGTGGGTTTCACAGTGGATCAGGATCCTGCCAGGTGTGTATGGGGTTTCACAGTGTATCAGGATCCTGCCACGTGTGTATGGGGGTTTCACAGTGGATCAGGATCCTGCCAGGTGTGTATGGGGTTTCACAGTGTATCAGGATCCTGCCACGTGTGTATGGGGGTTTCACAGAGAATCATGATCCTGCCAGGTGTGTATGGGTTTTCACAGTGTATCAGGATCCTGTCAGATTTGTCTGGGGTTTCACAGTGTATCAGGATCCTGCCAGATGTGAATGGGGTTTCAATGTGCATCAGGAACCTGCCAGGTTTGTACGGGGTTTTCACAGTGTATCAGGCTCCTGCCAGGTGTGTACGGGGGTTTCACAGATTATCACGATCCTGCCAGGTGTGTATGGGGGTTTCACAGTTCATCAGGATCCTGCCAGGTGTGTATGGGGTTTCACAGAGAATCAGGATCCTGCCAGGTGTGTACGGGTTTTTCACAACATATCATGATACTGCCAGGTGTGTACGGGGTTTCACAGAGGATCAGGATCCTGCAAGGTGTGCACGGGGTTTTCACAATATATCAGGATCCTGCCAGGTGTGTAAGGGGTTTCACGGTTTACCAGGATCCTGCCAGGTGTGTATGGGGGTTTCATAGCTTATCAGGATCCTACCAGGTGTGTATGGGGTTTTCACAGTGGATCAGGATCCTGCCAGGTGTGTATGGGTTTTTCACAGTTTATCAGGATCCTGCCAGGTGTGATTGGGGTTTCACAGTGTATCAGGATCCTGCCACGTGTGTGGGGGTTTCACAGTGGATCAGGATCCTGCCATGTGTGTTTGGGGTTTCACAGTGTCTCAGGATCCTGCCACGTGTGTATGGGGTTTCACAGTGGAACCAGATCCTGCCAGGTGTGTATGGGGTTTCACAGTGTATCAGGATCCTTCCAGGTGTGTATGGGGTTTCACAGTGTATCAGGATCCTGCCAGATGTGAATGGTGTTTTACTGTGCATCAGGAACATACCAGGTGTGTACGGAGTTTTCACAGATTTTCAGGCTCCTGCCAGGTGTGTACGGGGGTTTCACAGATTATCAGGATCCTGCCAGGTGTGTATGGGGGTTTCACAGTTCATCAGGTTCCTGCCAGGTGTGTATGGGGTTTTCACAGTGGATCAGGATCCTGCCAGGTGTGAACGGGGTTTCACAGAGGATCAGCATCCTGCCAGGTGTGCACGGGGTTTTCACAATATATCAGGATCCTGCCAGGTGTGTATGGGATTTCAAAGAGGATCAGGATCCTGCCAGGTGTGTTTGGAGTTTTCACAATATATCAGGATCCTGCCAGGTGTGTGTGGGGGTTTCACAGTTTATCAGGATCTTGCCAGGTGTGAATGGTTGTTTCACAGTTTATCAGGTTCCTGCCAGGTGTGTATGGGGTTTTCACAGTGGATCAGGATCCTGCCAGGTGTGTATGGGGTTTTCACAGTGTATCAGGATCTGCAAGGAGTGTATTGGGTTTTGACAGTGCACCAGGATCCTGCCAGATGTTTCTGGGGTTTCACAGTGTATCAGGATCCTTCCAGGTGTGTTTGGGGGTTGCACAGTGGATCAGGATCCTGCCAGGTGTGTTTGAGGTTTCACAGTGTATCAGGATCCTGCCGGATGTGAATGGGGTTTCACAGTGTATCAGGATCCTGCCAGGTGTGTATGGGGTTTCACAGTTTATCGGGATCCTGCCAGGTGTGTATGGGGTTTTCACAGTGGATCAGGATCCTGCCAGGTGTGTTTGGGGGTTTCACAGTGTGTCAGGATCCTTCCAGGTGTGTATGGGGCTTTCACAGTGTATCAGTATCCTGCCAGGTGTTTATGGGGGCTTCATAGTGGATCGGGATCCTGCCTGGTGTGTATGGGGTTTCACAGAGTATCAGGATCCTTCCAGGTGTGCATGGGGTTATCACAGTGTATCAGGATCCAGCCAGGTGTTTATGGGGTTTTCACCGTTTATCAGGATCCTGCCAGGTGTGTATGGGGTTTTCACAGTTTTTCAGGATCCTGCCCGGTGTGCATGGGGTTTTCACAGTGTATCAGGATCGTGCCAGGTGTGTATGGGGTTATCACAGTGTATCAGGATCCTGCCAGCTGTGTATGGGGTTTTCACAGTTTATCTGGATCCTGCCAGCTGTGTGTGGGGTTTTCACAGTGCATCAGGATCCTGCCAGGTGTGTATGGGGTTTTCACAGTGGATCAGGATCCTGCCAGGTGTGTATGCGGTTTTCACATTGTATCAGGATCCTGCCAGGTGTGTATGGGGTTTTCACAGTGTATCAGGATCCTGCCAGTTGTGAATGGGGTTTTCATGGTGTATCAGTATCCTGCCAGCTGTGTATGAGGTTTCCACTGTGCTTCAGGATGCTGCCTGCTGTGTATGCGGTTTCACTGTGTTTCAGGTTCCTGCCAGGTGTGTTTGGGGTATTCACAGTGGATCAGGATCCTGCCAGGTGTGTATGGGGTTTCACTGTGCAATAGTATCCTGCCTGGTGTGTGTGGGGTTTCACTGTGTATCAGGTTCCTGCCAGGTGTTTATGGGGTTTCACTGGGTATCAGGGTCCTGCCAGGTGTACATGGGGTTTCACTGTGTATTACGATCCTGCCAGGTGTGTTTGGGGTTTGCACAGTGGATCAGGATCCTGCCAGTTGTGTATGTGTTTTTCACAGTGGATCAGGATCCTGCCAGGTGTGTATGGGGTTTTCACAGTGGATCAGGGTCCTGCCAGGTGTGTATGGGGTTTTCAGAGTCGATCAGGATCCTGCCAGGTGGGTATGGGGTTTTCACTGTGCATCAGGATCCTGCCAGATGTGTATGGGTGTTTCACAGTGTATCAGGATCCTGCCACGTGTGTATGGGGTTTTCACTGTGTATCATGGTCCTGCCAGGTGGGTTTGGGGTTTTCACAGTGTATCAGGATCCTGCCAGGTGTGAATGAGGTTTTCACAGTGTATCTGGATCCTGCCAGGTGTGTATGGGAGTTTCACCATTTATCAGGAGCCAGCCAGATGTGTATGGGTGTTTCACAGTGTATCAGGATCATGCCACGTGTGTATGGGGTTTTCACTGTGTATCGTGGTCCTGCCAGGTGTGTATGGGGTTTCACTGTGTATCAGGGACCTGCTCGGAGTGTATGGGGTTTTCACTGTGCATCAGGATCCTGCCAGGAGTGTTTGGGGTTTTCAGTTTATCAGAATCCTGCCAGGTGTGACTGGGGTTTCATAGTGTATCAGTATCCTGCCAGGTGTGTATGGGGGTTTCACAGTGGGTCAGGATCCTGCCAGGTGTGTATGGGGTTTCACAGAGTGTCAGGATCCTTCCAGGTGTGCATGGGGTTTTCACAGTGTATCAGGATCCAGCCAGGTGTTAATGGGGTTTCACAGTGCATCAGGATCCTGCCAGGAGTGTTCGTGTTTTTCACAGTTTATCAGCATCCTGCCAGGTGTGTATGGGGTATTCACAGTCTATCAGAATCCTGCCCGGTGTGTATGGGGTTTTCACAGTGCATCAGGATCCTGCCAGGTGTTTATTGGGTTATCACAGTGTATCAGGATCTGCCAGGTGTGTATGGGGTTTTCACAGTTTATCAGGATCCTACCAGGTGTGTATAGGGTTTTCACAGTGAAACAGGATCCTGCCAGGTGTGTCTGGGTTTTTCACAGTGTATCAGGATCCTGCCAGGTGTGTATGGGATTTTCACATTGGATCAGGATCCTGCCAGGTGTGTGTGGGGTTTTCACAGTTTATCAGGCTCCTGCCAGGTGTTGATGGGGCTTTAACATTGTATCAGGATCCTACCAGGTGTGTGTGGGGTTTTCACAATGTATCATTATCCTGCCAGGTGTGTATGGGGTTTTCACAGTGTATCAGTATCCTGCCAGTTGTGCATGGTGTTTCTACTGTGCATCAGGATCCTGCCTGGTGTGTATGGGGTTTCACTGTGTATCAGGGTCCTGCCAGGTGTGTATGGGGTTTTCACAGTGGATCAGGATCCTGCCAGGTGTGTTTGGGGTTTTCACTGTGCATCAGATTCCTGCCTGGTGTGTATGGGGTTTCACTGTGTATCAAGGTCCTGCCAGGTGTATATGTGGTTTCACTGTGCATCAGAATCCTGCCAGGTGTGTTTGGGGTTTTCACAGTGCGTCAGGATCCTGCCAGGTGTGTATGGGGCTTCACAGTGTATCAGGATCCTGCCAGGTGTGTATGGGGGTTTCACAGTGGATCCGGATCCTGCCAGGTGTGTTTGGCGTTTCACAGTGCATCAGGATCCTGCCAGGTATGTATCGGGTTTTCACAGTGTATCAGGACCCTGCCAGGTGTGTTTGGGGGTTTCACAGTGGATCAGGATCCTGCCAGGTGTGTATGGGGCTTCACAGTGTATCAGGATACTGCCACGTGTGTATGGGGGTTTCACAGTGGATCAGGATCCTGCCAGGTGTGTATGGGGTTTCACAGTGTATCAGGATCCTGCAAGGTGTGTATGGGGTTTCACAGAGTGTCAGGATCCTGCCAGATGTGGATGGGGTTTCACTGTGCAGCAGGAACCTGCCAGGTGTGTACGGGGTTTTCACAGTGTTTCAGGCTCTTGCCAGGTGTGTGCGGGGGTTGCACAGGTTATCAGGATCCTGCCAGGTGTGTATGGGGATTTCACAGTTCATCAGGATCCTGCCAGGTGTGTATGGGGGTTTCACAGTTCTTCAGGATCCTGCCAGGTGTGTATGGGGTTTTCACAGTGGATCAGGATCCTTAGAGGTGTGAACGGGGTTTCACAGAGGATCAGCATCCTGCCAGGTGTACGGGGTTTTCACAATATATCAGGATCCTGCCAGATGTGTACGGGGTTTCACAGAGGATCAGGATCCTGCCAGGTGTGTATGGGGTTTTCACAATATATCAGGATCCTGCCAGGTGTGTCTGGGGGTTTCACAGTTTATCAGGTTCCTGCCAGGTGTGTATGGGGTTTTCACAGTGGATCAGGATCCTGCCACGTGTGTATGGGGTTTTCACAGTGTATCAGGATCTGCAAGGTGTGTATTTGGGTTTTCACAGTGCAAAAGGATTCTGCCAGATGTGTCTGGGGTTTCACAGTGTATCAGGATCCTTCCAGGTGTGTATGGGGGTTTCACAGTGTATCAGGATCCTGCCGGATGTGAATGGGGTTTTCACAGTGCATCAGGATCCTGCCAGGTGTGTATGGGTTTTCACAGTGCATCCGGATCCTGCCAGGCGTGTATGGGGTTTTCACTGTGCATCAGGATCCTGCCAGGTGTGTATGGGGGTTTCGCAGTGTATCAGGATCCTTCCAGGTGTGTATGGGGTTTTCACAGTGTATCAGGATCCTGCCAGGTGTGTATGGGGTTTTCACAGAGGATCAGGATCCTGCAAGGTGTGTACGTGGTTTTCACAATATATCAGGATCCTGCCAGGTGTGTATGGGGCTTTCACCGTTTATCAGGATCCTGCCAGGTGTGTGTGTGGTTTTAACAGTCTATCAGGATCCTGCCAGGTGCGTATGGGGGTTTCACAGTTTATCGGGATCCTCCCAGGTGTGTATGGGGGTTTCACAGTGTATCAGGATCCTGCCGCGTGTGTATGGGGGTTTCACAGTGGATCCAGATCCTGCCAAGTGTGTATGGGGTTTCACAGTGTATCAGGATCCTTCCAGGTGTGTATGGGGTTTCACAGTGTATCAGGAACCTACCAGGTGTGTACGGGGTTTTCACAGATTATCAGGCTCCTGCCAGGTGTGTGCGGGGCTTTCACAGATTATCAGGATCCTGCCAGGTGTGTATGGGGATTTCACAGTTCTTCAGGATCCTGACAGGTGTGTATGGGGTTTTCACAGTGGATCAGGATCCTGCCAGGTGTGAACGGGGTTTCACAGAGGATCAGCATCCTGCCAGGTGCACGGAGTTTTCACAATATATCAGGATCCTGCCAGATGTGTACGGGGTTTCACAGAGGATCAGTATCCTGCCAGGTGTGTATGGGGTTTTCACAATATATCAGGATCCTGCCCGGTGTGTATGGGGGTTTCACCGTTTATTAGGATCCTGCCAGGTGTGTATGGGGGTTTCACAGTTTATCAGGAACCTGCCAGGTGTGTGTGGGGGTTTCACAGTTTATCAGGTTCCTGCCAGGTGTGTATGGGGTTTTCACAGTGGATCAGGATCCGGCCAGGTGTGTATGGGGTTTTCACAGTGTATCAGGATCTGCAAGGTGTGTATTGGGTTTTCACAGTGCAAAATGATCCTGCCAGATGTGTCTGGGGTTTCACAGTGTTTCAGGATCCTTCCAGGTGTGTATGGGGGTTTCACAGTGTATCAGGATCATGCCACGTGTGTATGGGGTTTTCACTGTGTATCGTGGTCCTGCCAGGTGTGTATGGGGTTTCACTGTGTATCAGGGACCTGCTCGGAGTGTATGGGGTTTTCACTGTGCATCAGGATCCTGCCAGGAGTGTTTGGGGTTTTCAGTTTATCAGAATCCTGCCAGGTGTGACTAGGGTTTCATAGTGTATCAGTATCCTGCCAGGTGTGTATGGGGGTTTCACAGTGGATCAGGATCCTGCCAGGTGTTTATGGGGTTTCACAGTTTATCAGCATCCTGCCAGGTGTGTATGGGGTATTCACAGTCTATCAGGATCCTGCCCGGTGTGTATGGGGTTTTCACAGTGCATCAGGATCCTGCCAGGTGTGTATGGGGTTATCACAGTGTATCAGGATCTGCCAGGTGTGTATGGGGTTTTCACAGTTTATCAGGATCCTACCAGGTGTGTATAGGGTTTTCACAGTGTACCAGGATCCTGCCAGGTGTGTCTGGGATTTTCACAGTTTATCAGGCTCCTGCCAGGTGTTGATGGGGCTTTAACATTGTATCAGGATCCTACCAGGTGTGTGTGGGGTTTTCACAATGTATCATTATCCTGCCAGGTGTGTATGGGGTTTTCACAGTGTATCAGTATCCTGCCAGTTGTGCATGGTTTTTCTACTGTGCATCAGGATCCTGCCTGGTGTGTATGTGGTTTCACTGTGTATCAGGGTCCTGCCAGGTGTGTATGGGGTTTTCACAGTGGATCAGGATCCTGCCAGGTGTGTTTGGGGTTTTCACTGTGCATCAGATTCCTGCCTGGTGTGTATGGGGTTTCACTGTGTATCAAGGTCCTGCCAGGTGTATATGGGGTTTCACTGTGCATCAGAATCCTGCCAGGTGTGTTTGGGGTTTTCACAGTGCGTCAGGATCCTGCCAGGTGTGTATGGGGCTTCACAGTGTATCAGGATCCTGCCAGGTGTGTATGGGGGTTTCACAGTGGATCCGGATCCTGCCAGGTGTGTTTGGCATTTCACAGTGCATCAGGATCCTGCCAGGTATGTATGGGGTTTTCACAGTGTATCAGGACACTGCCAGGTTTGTTTGGGGGTTTCACAGTGGATCAGGATCCTGCCAGGTGTGTATGGGGCTTCACAGTGTATCAGGATACTGCCACGTGTGTATGGGGGTTTCACAGTGGATCAGGATCCTGCCAGGTGTGTATGGGGTTTCACAGTGTATCAGGATCCTGCAAGGTGTGTATGGGGTTTCACAGTGTGTCAGGATCCTGCCAGATGTGAATGGGGTTTCACTGTGCATCAGGAACCTGCCAGGTGTGTACGGGGTTTTCACAGTGTATCAGGCTCTTGCCAGGTGTGTGCGGGGGTTGCACAGGTTATCAGGATCCTGCCAGGTGTGTATGGGGGTTTCACAGTTCATCAGGATCCTGCCAGGTGTGTATGGGGGTTTCACAGTTCTTCAGGATCCTGCCAGGTGTGTATGGGGTTTTCACAGTGGATCAGGATCCTTAGAGGTGTGAACGGGGTTTCACAGAGGATCAGCATCCTGCCAGGTGTACGGTGTTTTCACAATATATCAGGATCCTGCCAGATGTGTACGGGGTTTCACAGAGGATCAGGATCCTGCCAGGTGTGTATGGGGTTTTCACAATATATCAGGATCCTGCCAGGTGTGTCTGGGGGTTTCACAGTTTATCAGGTTCCTGCCAGGTGTGTATGGGGTTTTCACAGTGGATCAGGATCCTGCCACGTGTGTATGGGGTTTTCACAGTGTATCAGGATCTGCAAGGTGTGTATTTGGGTTTTCACAGTGCAAAAGGATTCTGCCAGATGTGTCTGGGGTTTCACAGTGTATCAGGATCCTTCCAGGTGTGTATGGGGGTTTCACAGTGTATCAGGATCCTGCCGGATGTGAATGGGGTTTTCACAGTGCATCAGGATCCTGCCAGGTGTGTATGGGTTTTCACAGTGCATCCGGATCCTGCCAGGCGTGTATGGGGTTTTCACTGTGCATCAGGATCCTGCCAGGTGTGTATGGGGGTTTCGCAGTGTATCAGGATCCTTCCAGGTGTGTATGGGGTTTTCACAGTGTATCAGGATCCTGCCAGGTGTGTATGGGGTTTTCACAGAGGATCAGGATCCTGCAAGGTGTGTACGGGGTTTTTCGCAATATATCAGGATCCTGCCAGGTGTGTATGGGGCTTTCACCGTTTATCAGGATACTGCCAGGTGTGTATGTGGTTTTAACAGTCTATCAGTATCCTGCCAGGTGTGTATGGGGGTTTCACAGTTTATCGGGATCCTCCCAGGTGTGTATGGGGTTTTCACAGTGGATCAGGATCCTGCCAGGTGTGTATGGTGGTTTCACAGTGGATCCAGATCCTGCCAAGTGTGTATGGGGTTTCACAGTGTATCAGGATCCTTCCAGGTGTGTATGGGGTTTCACAGTGTATCAGGATCCTGCCAGATGTGAATGGGGTTTCACTGTGCATCAGGAACCTACCAGGTGTGTACGGGGTTTTCACAGATTATCAGGCTCCTGCCAGGTGTGTGCGGGGCTTTCACAGATTATCAGGATCCTGTCAGGTGTGTATGGGGATTTCACAGTTCTTCAGGATCCTGCCAGGTGTGTATGGGGTTTTCACAGTGGATCAGGATCCTGCCAGGTGTGAACGGGGTTTCACAGAGGATCAGTATCCTGCCAGGTGTGTATGGGGTTTTCACAATATATCAGGATCCTGCCCGGTGTGTATGGGGGTTTCACCGTTTATTAGGATCCTGCCAGGTGTGTATGGGGTTTTCACAGTGCAAACTGATCCTGCCAGATGTGTCTGGGGTTTCACAGTGTTTCAGGATCCTTCCAGGTGTGTATGGGGGTTTCACAGTGTATCAGGATCCTGCCGGATGTGAATGGGGTTTTCACAGTGTATCAGGATACTGCCAGGTGTGTATGGGTTTTCACAGTGCATCGGGATCCTGCCAGGTGTGTATGGGGGTTTCACTGTGCATCAGGATCCTGCCAGGTGTGTATGGGGGTTTCACAGTGGATCAGGATCCTGCCAGGTGTGTATGGGGTTTCACTGAGTATCAGGATCCTTCCAGGTGTGCATGGGGATTTCGCAGTGTATCAGGATCCAGCCAGGTGTTTATGGGGTTTCACAGTGCATCAGGATCCTGCCAGGAGTATTTGTGTTTTTCACAGTTTATCTGGATCCTGCCAGGTGTGCATGGGGTATTCACAGTGTATCAGGCTCCTGCCAGGTGCTGATGGGGTTTTAACTTTGTATCAGGATCCTACCAGGTGTGTTTGGGGTTTTCACAATGTATCAGGATCCTGCCAGGTGTGTATGGGGTTTTCACAGTGTCGCAGTATCCTGCCAGTTGTGCATGGGGTATCTACTTTGCATCAGGTTCCCGCCTGGTGTGTATGGGGTTTCACTGTGTATCAGGGTCCTGCCAGGTGTGCATGGGGTTTTCACAGTGGATCAGGATCCTGCCAGGTGTGTATGGGGTTTTCACAGTGTATCAGGATCTGAAAGGTGTGTATTGGGTTTCACAGTGCAAAAGGATTCTGCCAGATGTGTCTGGGGTTTCACAGTGCATCAGGATCCTGCCAGGTGTGTATGGGTTTTCACAGTGCATCGGGATCCTGCCAGGTGTGTATCCGGTTTTCACTGTCCATCAGGATCCTGCCAGGTGTGTATGGGGGGTTCGCAGTGTATCAGGATCCTTCCAGGTGTGTGTGGGGTTTTCACAGTGTATCAGGATCCTGCCAGGTGTGTATGGAGTTTTCACAGTGGATCAGGATCCTGCCAGGTGTGTATGGGGTGTCACAGAGGATCAGGATCCTGCCAGGTGTGTACGGGGTTTTCACAATATATCAGGATCCTGCCAGGTGTGTACAGGCTTTCACAGAGGATCGGGATCCTGCAAGGTGTGTACGGGGTTTTCACAATATATCAGGATCCTGCCAGGTGTGTATGGGGCTTTCACCGTTTATCAGGATACTGCCAGGTGTGTATGGGGGTTTCACAGTCTATCAGGTTCCTGCCAGGTGTGTATGGGGGTTTCACATTTTATCAGGATCCTCCCAGGTGTGTATGGGGATTTCACAGTGGATCAGGATCCTGCCAGGTGTGTATGGGGGCTTCACAGTGGATCAGGATCCTGCCATGTGTGTATGGGGTTTCAAAGTGTATCAGGATCCTGCCACGTGCGTATGGGGGTTTCACAGTGGATCCAGATCCTGCCAGGTGTGTATGGGGTTTCACAGTGTTTCAGGATCCTTCCAGGTGTGTATGGGGTTTTCACAGTGTATCAGGATCTGCTAGGTGTGTATTGGGTCTTCACAGTGCAAAAGGATTCTGCCAGATGTGTCTGGGGTTTCACAGTGTATCAGGATCCTTCCAGCTGTGTATGGGGGTTTCACAGTGTATCAGGATCCTGCCGGATGTGAATGGGGTTTTCACAGTGCATCAGGATCCTGCCAGGTGTGTATGGGGCTTTCACCGTTTATCAGGATACTGCCAGGTGTGTATGGGGGTTTCACAGTCTATCAGGTTCCTGCCAGGTGTGTATGGGGGTTTCACATTTTATCAGGATCCTCCCAGGTGTGTATGGGGTTTTCACAGTGGATCTGGATCCTGCCAGGTGTGTATGGGGGCTTCACAGTGGATCAGGATCCTGCCATGTGTGTATGGGGTTTCAAAGTGTATCAGGATCCTGCCACGTGCGTATGGGGGTTTCACAGTGGATCCAGATCCTGCCAGGTGTGTATGGGGTTTCACAGTGTTTCAGGATCCTTCCAGGTGTGTATGGGGTTTTCACAGTGTATCAGGATCTGCTAGGTGTGTATTGGGTCTTCACAGTGCAAAAGGATTCTGCCAGATGTGTCTGGGGTTTCACAGTGTATCAGGATCCTTCCAGCTGTGTATGGGGGTTTCACAGTGTATCAGGATCCTGCCGGATGTGAATGGGGTTTTCACAGTGCATCAGGATCCTGCCAGGTGTGTATGGGTTTTCACAGTGCATCGGGATCCTGCCAGGTGTGTATGGGGTTTTCACTGTGCATCAGGATCCTGCCAGGTGTGTATGGGGGTTTCGCAGTGTATCAGGATCCTGCCAGGTGTGTATGGGGGTTTCACAGTGGATCAGGATCCTGCCAGGTGTGTATGGGGTTTCACAGAGCATCAGGATCCTTCCAGGTGTGCATGGGGTTTTCACAGTGTATCAGAATCCAGCCAGGTGTTTATGGGGTTTCACAGTGCATCAGGATCCTGCCAGGTGTGTATGGGGTTTTCAGAGTGTATCAGGATCCTGCCAGGTGTGTATGGGGTTTTCACAGTGGATCAGGATCCTGCCAGGTGTGTGTGGGGTTTTCACAGTTTATCAGGCTCCTGCCAGGTGTTGATGGGGTTTTCACAGTGTATCAGTATCCTGCCAGTTGTGCATGGGGTTTCTACTTTGCATCAGGATCCTGCCTGGTGTGTATGGGGTTTCACTGTGTATCAGGGTCCTGCCAGGTGTGCATGGGGTTTTCACAGTGGATCAGGATCCTGCCAGGTGTGTATGGGGTTTTCACAGTGCAAAAGAATTCTGCCAGATGTGTCTCGGGTTTCACAGTGTATCAGGATCATTCCAGGTGTGTGTGGGGGTTTCACAGTGTATCAGGATCCTGCCGGATGTGAATGGGGTTTTCACAGTGCATCAGGATCCTGCCAGGTGTGTATGGGTTTTCACAGTGCATCGGGATCCTGCCAGGTGTGTGTGGGGTTTTCACTGTCCATCAGGATCCTGCCAGGTGTGTATGGGGGTTTCGCAGTGTATCAGGATCCTTCCAGGTGTGTGTGGGGTTTTCACAGTGTGTCAGGATCCTGCCAGGTGTGTATGGTGTTTTCACAGTGGATCAGGATCCTGCCAGGTGTGTATGGGGTTTCACTGAGGATCAGGATCATGCCAGGTGTGTCCGGGGTTTTCACAATATATCAGGATCCTGCCAGGTGTGTACAGGCTTTCACAGAGGATCAGGATCCTGCAAGGTGTGTACGGGGTTTTCACAATATATCAGGATCCTGCCAGGTGTGTATGGGGCTTTCACCGTTTATCAGGATACTGCCAGGTGTGTATGGGGGTTTCACAGTCTATCAGGTTCCTGCCAGGTGTGTATGGGGGTTTCTCAGTTTATCAGGATCCTGCCAGGTGTGTATGGGGTTTTCACAGTGGATCAGGATCCTGCCAGGTGTGTATGGGGGCTTCACAGTGGATCAGGATACTGCCTAGTGTGTGGGGTTTCAAAGTGTATCAGGATCCTGCCACGTGTGTATGGGGGTTTCACAGTGGATCCAGATCCTGCCAGGTGTGTATGGGGTTTTCACAGTGTATCAGGATCTGCAAGGTGTGTATTGGGTCTTCACAGTGCAATGCAAAGTGTGTATTGGGTCTTCACAGTGCAAAAGGATTCTGCCAGATGTGTCTGGGGTTTCACAGTGTATCAGGATCCTTGCAGGTGTGTATGGGGGTTTCACAGTGTATCAGGATCCTGCCGGATGTGAATGGGGTTTTCACAGTGCATCAGGATCCTGCCAGGTGTGTATGGGTTTTCACAGTGCATCGGGATCCTGCCAGGTGTGTATGGGGTTTTCACTGTGCATCAGGTTCCTGCCAGGTGTGTATGGGGGTTCCGCAGTGTATCAGGATCCTTCCAGGTGTGTATGGAGTTTTCACAGTGGATCAGGATCCTGCCAGGTGTGTATGGGGTTTCACAGAGGATCAGGATCCTGCCAGGTGTGTACGGGGTTTTCACAATATATCAGAATCCTGCCAGGTGTGTACAGGCTTTCACAGAGGATCAGGATCCTGCAAGGTGTGTACGGGGTTTTCACAATATATCAGGATCCTGCAAGGTGATTATGGGGCTTTCACCGTTTATCAGGATACTGCCAGGTGTGTATGGGGGTTTCACAGTCTATCAGGATCCTGCCAGGTGTGTATGGGAGTTTCACAGTTTATCAGGATCCTCCCAGGTGTGTATGGGGTTTTCACAGTGGATCAGGATCCTGCCAGGTGTGTATGGGGGCTTCACAGTGGATAAGGATCCTGCCACGTGTGTATGGGGTTTCACAGTGTATCAGGATCCTGCCACGTGTGTATGGGGGTTTCACAGTGGATCCAGATCCTGCCAGGTGTGTATGGGGTTTCACAGTGTATCAGGATCCTTCCAGGTGTGTATGGGGTTTCACAGTGTATCAGGATCCTGCCAGATGTGAATGGGGTTTCACTGTGCATCAGGAACCTACCAGGTGTGTACGGGGCTTTCACAGATTATCAGGCTCCTGCCAGGTGTGTGCGGGGCTTTCACAGATTATCAGGATCCTGTCAGGTGTGTATGGGGATTTCACAGTTCTTCAGGATCCTGCCAGGTGTGTATCGGTTTTTCACAGTGGATCAGGATCCTGCCAGGTGTGAACGCTGTTTCACAGAGGATCAGCATCCTGCCAGGTGCACGGGGTTTTCACAATATATCAGGATCCTGCCAGATGTGTAAAGGGTTTCACAGAGGATCAGTATCCTGCCAGGTGTGTATGGGGTTTTCACATGATATCAGGATCCTGCCAGGTTTGTATGGGGGTCTCCCCGTTTATCAGGATCCTGCCAGGTGTGTATGGGGGTTTCACAGTTTATCAGGATCCTGCCAGGTGTGTATGGGGGTTTCACAGTTTATCAGGTTCCTGCCAGGTGTGTATGGGGTTTTCACAGTGGATCAGGATCCGGCCAGGTGTGTATGGGGTTTTCACAGTGTCAAAGGATCCTGCCAGATGTGTCTGGGGTTTCACAGTGTATCAGGATCCTTCCAGGTGTGTATGGGGGATTCACAGTGTATCAGGATCCTGCTGGATGTGAATGGGGTTTTCACAGTGTATCAGGATCCTTCCAGGTGTGTATGGGGTTTTCACAGTGTATCAGGATCTGCTAGGTGTGTATTGGGTCTTCACAGTGCAAAAGGATTCTGCCAGATGTGTCTGGGGTTTCACAGTGTATCAGGATCCTTCCAGCTGTGTATGGGGGTTTCACAGTGTATCAGGATCCTGCCGGATGTGAATGGGGTTTTCACAGTACATCAGGATCCTTCCAGGTGTGTATGGGGTTTTCACAGTGTATCAGGATCTGCTAGGTGTGTATTGGGTCTTCACAGTGCAAAAGGATTCTGCCAGATGTGTCTGGGGTTTCACAGTGTATCAGGATCCTGCCAGGTGTGTATGGGGGCTTCACAGTGGATCAGGATCCTGCCAGGTGTGTATGGGGTTTCAAAGTGTATCAGGATCCTGCCACGTGCGTATGGGGGTTTCACAGTGGATCCAGATCCTGCCAGGTGTGTATGGGGTTTCACAGTGTTTCAGGATCCTTCCAGGTGTGTATGGGGTTTTCACAGTGTATCAGGATCTGCTAGGTGTGTATTGGGTCTTCACAGTGCAAAAGGATTCTGCCAGATGTGTCTGGGGTTTCACAGTGTATCAGGATCCTTCCAGCTGTGTATGGGGGTTTCACAGTGTATCAGGATCCTGCCGGATGTGAATGGGGTTTTCACAGTGCATCAGGATCCTGCCAGGTGTGTATGGGGCTTTCACCGTTTATCAGGATACTGCCAGGTGTGTATGGGGGTTTCACAGTCTATCAGGTTCCTGCCAGGTGTGTATGGGGGTTTCACATTTTATCAGGATCCTCCCAGGTGTGTATGGGGTTTTCACAGTGGATCTGGATCCTGCCAGGTGTGTATGGGGGCTTCACAGTGGATCAGGATCCTGCCATGTGTGTATGGGGTTTCAAAGTGTATCAGGATCCTGCCACGTGCGTATGGGGGTTTCACAGTGGATCCAGATCCTGCCAGGTGTGTATGGGGTTTCACAGTGTTTCAGGATCCTTCCAGGTGTGTATGGGGTTTTCACAGTGTATCAGGATCTGCTAGGTGTGTATTGGGTCTTCACAGTGCAAAAGGATTCTGCCAGATGTGTCTGGGGTTTCACAGTGGATCAGGATCCTGCCAGGTGTGTATGGGGTTTCACAGAGGATCAGGATCCTGCCAGGTGTGTACGGGGTTTTCACAATATATCAGAATCCTGCCAGGTGTGTACAGGCTTTCACAGAGGATCAGGATCCTGCAAGGTGTGTACGGGGTTTTCACAATATATCAGGATCCTGCAAGGTGATTATGGGGCTTTCACCGTTTATCAGGATACTGCCAGGTGTGTATGGGGGTTTCACAGTCTATCAGGATCCTGCCAGGTGTGTATGGGAGTTTCACAGTTTATCAGGATCCTCCCAGGTGTGTATGGGGTTTTCACAGTGGATCAGGATCCTGCCAGGTGTGTATGGGGGCTTCACAGTGGATAAGGATCCTGCCACGTGTGTATGGGGTTTCACAGTGTATCAGGATCCTGCCACGTGTGTATGGGGGTTTCACAGTGGATCCAGATCCTGCCAGGTGTGTATGGGGTTTCACAGTGTATCAGGATCCTTCCAGGTGTGTATGGGGTTTCACAGTGTATCAGGATCCTGCCAGATGTGAATGGGGTTTCACTGTGCATCAGGAACCTACCAGGTGTGTACGGGGCTTTCACAGATTATCAGGCTCCTGCCAGGTGTGTGCGGGGCTTTCACAGATTATCAGGATCCTGTCAGGTGTGTATGGGGATTTCACAGTTCTTCAGGATCCTGCCAGGTGTGTATCGGTTTTTCACAGTGGATCAGGATCCTGCCAGGTGTGAACGCTGTTTCACAGAGGATCAGCATCCTGCCAGGTGCACGGGGTTTTCACAATATATCAGGATCCTGCCAGATGTGTAAAGGGTTTCACAGAGGATCAGTATCCTGCCAGGTGTGTATGGGGTTTTCACATGATATCAGGATCCTGCCAGGTTTGTATGGGGGTCTCCCCGTTTATCAGGATCCTGCCAGGTGTGTATGGGGGTTTCACAGTTTATCAGGATCCTGCCAGGTGTGTATGGGGGTTTCACAGTTTATCAGGTTCCTGCCAGGTGTGTATGGGGTTTTCACAGTGGATCAGGATCCGGCCAGGTGTGTATGGGGTTTTCACAGTGTCAAAGGATCCTGCCAGATGTGTCTGGGGTTTCACAGTGTATCAGGATCCTTCCAGGTGTGTATGGGGGATTCACAGTGTATCAGGATCCTGCTGGATGTGAATGGGGTTTTCACAGTGTATCAGGATCCTTCCAGGTGTGTATGGGGTTTTCACAGTGTATCAGGATCTGCTAGGTGTGTATTGGGTCTTCACAGTGCAAAAGGATTCTGCCAGATGTGTCTGGGGTTTCACAGTGTATCAGGATCCTTCCAGCTGTGTATGGGGGTTTCACAGTGTATCAGGATCCTGCCGGATGTGAATGGGGTTTTCACAGTACATCAGGATCCTTCCAGGTGTGTATGGGGTTTTCACAGTGTATCAGGATCTGCTAGGTGTGTATTGGGTCTTCACAGTGCAAAAGGATTCTGCCAGATGTGTCTGGGGTTTCACAGTGTATCAGGATCCTGCCAGGTGTGTATGGGGGCTTCACAGTGGATCAGGATCCTGCCAGGTGTGTATGGGGTTTCAAAGTGTATCAGGATCCTGCCACGTGCGTATGGGGGTTTCACAGTGGATCCAGATCCTGCCAGGTGTGTATGGGGTTTCACAGTGTTTCAGGATCCTTCCAGGTGTGTATGGGGTTTTCACAGTGTATCAGGATCTGCTAGGTGTGTATTGGGTCTTCACAGTGCAAAAGGATTCTGCCAGATGTGTCTGGGGTTTCACAGTGTATCAGGATCCTTCCAGCTGTGTATGGGGGTTTCACAGTGTATCAGGATCCTGCCGGATGTGAATGGGGTTTTCACAGTGCATCAGGATCCTGCCAGGTGTGTATGGGGCTTTCACCGTTTATCAGGATACTGCCAGGTGTGTATGGGGGTTTCACAGTCTATCAGGTTCCTGCCAGGTGTGTATGGGGGTTTCACATTTTATCAGGATCCTCCCAGGTGTGTATGGGGTTTTCACAGTGGATCTGGATCCTGCCAGGTGTGTATGGGGGCTTCACAGTGGATCAGGATCCTGCCATGTGTGTATGGGGTTTCAAAGTGTATCAGGATCCTGCCACGTGCGTATGGGGGTTTCACAGTGGATCCAGATCCTGCCAGGTGTGTATGGGGTTTCACAGTGTTTCAGGATCCTTCCAGGTGTGTATGGGGTTTTCACAGTGTATCAGGATCTGCTAGGTGTGTATTGGGTCTTCACAGTGCAAAAGGATTCTGCCAGATGTGTCTGGGGTTTCACAGTGTATCAGGATCCTTCCAGCTGTGTATGGGGGTTTCACAGTGTATCAGGATCCTGCCGGATGTGAATGGGGTTTTCACAGTGCATCAGGATCCTGCCAGGTGTGTATGGGTTTTCACAGTGCATCGGGATCCTGCCAGGTGTGTATGGGGTTTTCACTGTGCATCAGGATCCTGCCAGGTGTGTATGGGGGTTTCGCAGTGTATCAGGATCCTGCCAGGTGTGTATGGGGGTTTCACAGTGGATCAGGATCCTGCCAGGTGTGTATGGGGTTTCACAGAGCATCAGGATCCTTCCAGGTGTGCATGGGGTTTTCACAGTGTATCAGAATCCAGCCAGGTGTTTATGGGGTTTCACAGTGCATCAGGATCCTGCCAGGTGTGTATGGGGTTTTCAGAGTGTATCAGGATCCTGCCAGGTGTGTATGGGGTTTTCACAGTGGATCAGGATCCTGCCAGGTGTGTGTGGGTTTTTCACAGTTTATCAGGCTCCTGCCAGGTGTTGATGGGGTTTTCACAGTGTATCAGTATCCTGCCAGTTGTGCATGGGGTTTCTACTTTGCATCAGGATCCTGCCTGGTGTGTATGGGGTTTCACTGTGTATCAGGGTCCTGCCAGGTGTGCATGGGGTTTTCACAGTGGATCAGGATCCTGCCAGGTGTGTATGGGGTTTTCACAGTGCAAAAGAATTCTGCCAGATGTGTCTCGGGTTTCACAGTGTATCAGGATCATTCCAGGTGTGTGTGGGGGTTTCACAGTGTATCAGGATCCTGCCGGATGTGAATGGGGTTTTCACAGTGCATCAGGATCCTGCCAGGTGTGTATGGGTTTTCACAGTGCATCGGGATCCTGCCAGGTGTGTGTGGGGTTTTCACTGTCCATCAGGATCCTGCCAGGTGTGTATGGGGGTTTCGCAGTGTATCAGGATCCTTCCAGGTGTGTGTGGGGTTTTCACAGTGTGTCAGGATCCTGCCAGGTGTGTATGGTGTTTTCACAGTGGATCAGGATCCTGCCAGGTGTGTCCGGGGTTTTCACAATATATCAGGATCCTGCCAGGTGTGTACAGGCTTTCACAGAGGATCAGGATCCTGCAAGGTGTGTACGGGGTTTTCACAATATATCAGGATCCTGCCAGGTGTGTATGGGGCTTTCACCGTTTATCAGGATACTGCCAGGTGTGTATGGGGGTTTCACAGTCTATCAGGTTCCTGCCAGGTGTGTATGGTGGTTTCTCAGTTTATCAGGATCCTGCCAGGTGTGTATGGGGTTTTCACAGTGGATCAGGATCCTGCCAGGTGTGTATGGGGGCTTCACAGTGGATCAGGATACTGCCTAGTGTGTGGGGTTTCAAAGTGTATCAGGATCCTGCCACGTGTGTATGGGGGTTTCACAGTGGATCCAGATCCTGCCAGGTGTGTATGGGGTTTTCACAGTGTATCAGGATCTGCAAGGTGTGTATTGGGTCTTCACAGTGCAATGCAAAGTGTGTATTGGGTCTTCACAGTGCAAAAGGATTCTGCCAGATGTGTCTGGGGTTTCACAGTGTATCAGGATCCTTGCAGGTGTGTATGGGGGTTTCACAGTGTATCAGGATCCTGCCGGATGTGAATGGGGTTTTCACAGTGCATCAGGATCCTGCCAGGTGTGTATGGGTTTTCACAGTGCATCGGGATCCTGCCAGGTGTGTATGGGGTTTTCACTGTGCATCAGGTTCCTGCCAGGTGTGTATGGGGGTTCCGCAGTGTATCAGGATCCTTCCAGGTGTGTATGGAGTTTTCACAGTGGATCAGGATCCTGCCAGGTGTGTATGGGGTTTCACAGAGGATCAGGATCCTGCCAGGTGTGTACGGGGTTTTCACAATATATCAGAATCCTGCCAGGTGTGTACAGGCTTTCACAGAGGATCAGGATCCTGCAAGGTGTGTACGGGGTTTTCACAATATATCAGGATCCTGCAAGGTGATTATGGGGCTTTCACCGTTTATCAGGATACTGCCAGGTGTGTATGGGGGTTTCACAGTCTATCAGGATCCTGCCAGGTGTGTATGGGAGTTTCACAGTTTATCAGGATCCTCCCAGGTGTGTATGGGGTTTTCACAGTGGATCAGGATCCTGCCAGGTGTGTATGGGGGCTTCACAGTGGATAAGGATCCTGCCACGTGTGTATGGGGTTTCACAGTGTATCAGGATCCTGCCACGTGTGTATGGGGGTTTCACAGTGGATCCAGATCCTGCCAGGTGTGTATGGGGTTTCACAGTGTATCAGGATCCTTCCAGGTGTGTATGGGGTTTCACAGTGTATCAGGATCCTGCCAGATGTGAATGGGGTTTCACTGTGCATCAGGAACCTACCAGGTGTGTACGGGGCTTTCACAGATTATCAGGCTCCTGCCAGGTGTGTGCGGGGCTTTCACAGATTATCAGGATCCTGTCAGGTGTGTATGGGGATTTCACAGTTCTTCAGGATCCTGCCAGGTGTGTATCGGTTTTTCACAGTGGATCAGGATCCTGCCAGGTGTGAACGCTGTTTCACAGAGGATCAGCATCCTGCCAGGTGCACGGGGTTTTCACAATATATCAGGATCCTGCCAGATGTGTAAAGGGTTTCACAGAGGATCAGTATCCTGCCAGGTGTGTATGGGGTTTTCACATGATATCAGGATCCTGCCAGGTTTGTATGGGGGTCTCCCCGTTTATCAGGATCCTGCCAGGTGTGTATGGGGGTTTCACAGTTTATCAGGATCCTGCCAGGTGTGTATGGGGGTTTCACAGTTTATCAGGTTCCTGCCAGGTGTGTATGGGGTTTTCACAGTGGATCAGGATCCGGCCAGGTGTGTATGGGGTTTTCACAGTGTCAAAGGATCCTGCCAGATGTGTCTGGGGTTTCACAGTGTATCAGGATCCTTCCAGGTGTGTATGGGGGATTCACAGTGTATCAGGATCCTGCTGGATGTGAATGGGGTTTTCACAGTGTATCAGGATCCTTCCAGGTGTGTATGGGGTTTTCACAGTGTATCAGGATCTGCTAGGTGTGTATTGGGTCTTCACAGTGCAAAAGGATTCTGCCAGATGTGTCTGGGGTTTCACAGTGTATCAGGATCCTTCCAGCTGTGTATGGGGGTTTCACAGTGTATCAGGATCCTGCCGGATGTGAATGCGGTTTTCACAGTACATCAGGATCCTGCCAGGTGTGTATGGGTTTTCACAGTGCATCGGGATCCTGCCAGGTGTGTATGGGGTTTTCACTGTGCATCAGGATCCTGCCAGGTGTGTATGGGGGTTTCGCAGTGTATCAGGATCCTGCCAGGTGTGTATGGGGGTTTCACAGTGGATCAGGATCCTGCCAGGTGTGTATGGGGTTTCACAGAGTATCAGGATCCTTCCAGGTGTGCATGGGGTTTTCACAGTGTATCAGAATCCAGCCAGGTGTTTATGGGGTTTCACAGTGCATCAGGATCCTGCCAGGTGTGTATGGGGTTTTCACAGTGTATCAGGATCCTGCCAGGTGTGTATGGGGTTTTCACAGTGGATCAGGTTCCTGCCAGGTGTGTATGGGGTTTCACAGTGTATCAGGATCCTTCCAGGTGTGTATGGGGTTTCACAGTGTATCAGGATCCTGCCAGATGTGAATGGGGTTTCACTGTGCATCAGGAACCTACCAGGTGTGTACGGGGCTTTCACAGATTATCATGCTCCTGCCAGGTGTGTGCGGGGCTTTCACAGATTATCAGGATCCTGTCAGGTGTGTATGGGGATTTCACAGTGTATCAGGATCCTGCCAGGTGTGTATGGGGTTTTCACTGTGCATCAGGATCCTGCCAGGTGTGTATGGGGGTTTCGCAGTGTATCAGGATCCTTCCAGGTGTGTATGGGGGTTTCACAGTGGATCAGGATCCTGCCAGGTGTGTATGGGGTTTCACAGAGTATCAGGATCCTTCCAGGTGTGCATGGGGTTTTCACAGTGTATCAGAATCCAGCCAGGTGTTTATGGGGTTTCACAGTGCATCAGGATCCTGCCAGGTGTGTACGGGGTTTTCACAGTGTATCAGGATCCTGCCAGGTGTGTATGGGGTTTTCACAGTGGATCAGGATCCTGCCAGGTGTGTATGGGGTTTCACAGTGTATCAGGATCCTTCCAGGTGTGTATGGGGTTTCACAGTGTATCAGGATCCTGCCAGATGTGAATGGGGTTTCACTGTGCATCAGGAACCTACCAGGTGTGTACGGGGCTTTCACAGATTATCATGCTCCTGCCAGGTGTGTGCGGGGCTTTCACAGATTATCAGGATCCTGTCAGGTGTGTATGGGGATTTCACAGTGTATCAGGATCCTGCCAGGTGTGTATGGGGTTTTCACAGTGGATCAGGATCCTGCCAGGTGTGTGTGGGGTTTTCACAGTTTATCAGGCTCCTGCCAGGTGTTGATGGGGTTTTCTCAGTGTATCAGTATCCTGCAAGTTGTGCATGGGGTTTCTACTTTGCATCAGGATCCTGCCTGGTGTGTATGGGGTTTCACTGTGTATCAGGGTCCTGCCAGGTGTGCATGGGGTTTTCACAGTGGATCAGGATCCTGCCAGGTGTGTATGGGGTTTTCACAGTGTATCAGGATCTGCAAGGTGTGTCTCGGGTTTCACAGTGTATCAGGATCATTCCAGGTGTGTGTGGGGGTTTCACAGTGTATCAGGATACTGCCGGATGTGAATGGGGTTTTCACAGTGCATCAGGATCCTGCCAGGTGTGTATGGGTTTTCACAGTGCATCGGGATCCTGCCAGGTGTGTGTGGGGTTTTCACTGTCCATCAGGATCCTGCCAGGTGTGTATGGGGGTTTCGCAGTGTATCAAGATCCTTCCAGGTGTGTATGGGGTTTTCACAGTGCATCAGGATCCTGCCAGGTGTGTATGGTGTTTTCACAGTGGATCAGGATCCTGCCAGGTGTATATGGGGTTTCACTGAGGATCAGGATCCTGCCAGGTGTGTATGGGGTTTTACTGAGGATCAGGATCCTGCCAGGTGTGTACAGGCTTTCACAGAGGATCAGGATCCTGCAAGGTGTGTACGGGGTTTTCACAATATATCAGGATCCTGCCAGGTGTGTATGGGGCTTTCACCGTTTATCAGGATACTGCCAGGTGTGTATGGGGGTTTCACAGTCTATCAGGTTCCTGCCAGGTGTGTATGGGGGTTTCTCAGTTTATCAGGATCCTCCCAGGTGTGTATGGGGTTTTCACAGTGGATCAGGTTCCTGCCAGGTGTGTATGGGGGCTTCACAGTGGATCAGGATCCTGCCTTGTGTGTGGGGTTTCAAAGTGTATCAGGATCCTGCCACGTGTGTATGGGGGTTTCACAGTGCATCAGGATCCTGCCAGGTGTGTATGGGGTTCCACAGTGTATCAGTATCCTTCCAGGTGTGTATGGGGTTTTCACAGTGTATAAGGATCTGCAAGGTGTGTATTGGGTCTTCACAGTGCAAAAGGATTCTGCCAGATGTGTCTGGGGTTTCACAGTGTATCAGGATCCTTCCAGGTGCGTATGGGGGTTTCACAGTGTATCAGGATCCTGCCGGATGTGAATGGGGTTTTCACAGTGCATCAGGATCCTGCCAGGTGTGTATGGGTTTTCACAGTGCATCGGGATCCTGCCAGGTGTGTATGGGGTTTTCACTGTGCATCAGGATCCTGCCAGGTGTGTATGGGGGTTTCGCAGTGTATCAGGATCCTTCCAGGTGTGTATGGGGTTTTCACAGTGGATATGGATCCTGCCAGGTGTGTATGGGGTTTCAGAGAGGATCAGGATCCTGCCAGGTGTGTACGGGGTTTTCACAATATATCAGAATCCTGCCAGGTGTGTACAGGCTTTCACAGAGGATCAGGATCCTGCAAGGTGTGTCCGGGGTTTTCACAATATATCAGGATCCTGCAAGGTGATTATGGGGCTTTCGCCGTTTATCAGGATACTGCCAGGTGTGTATGGGGGTTTCACAGTCTATCAGGATCCTGCCAGGTGTGTATGGGGGTTTCACAGTTTATCAGGATGCTCCCAGGTGTGTATGGGGTTTTCACAGTGGATCAGGATCCTGCCAGGTGTGTATGGGGGCTTCACAGTGGATAAGGACCCTGCCATGTGTGTATGGGGTTTCACAGTGTATCAGGATCCTGCCACGTGTGTATGGGGGTTTCACAGTGGATCCAGATCCTGCCAGGTGTGTATGGAGTTTCACAGTGTATCTGGATCCTTCCAGGTGTGTATGGGGTTTCACAGTTTATCAGGATCCTGCCAGATGTGAATGGGGTTTCACTGTGCATCAGGAACCTACCAGGTGTGTACGGGGCTTTCACAGATTATCAGGCTCCTGCCAGGTGTGTGCGGGGCTTTCACAGATTATCAGGATCCTGTCAGGTGTGTATGGGGATTTCACAGTTCTTCAGGATCCTGCCAGGTGTGTATCGGGTTTTCACAGTGGATCAGGATCCTGCCAGGTGTGAACGCTGTTTCACAGAGGATCAGCATCCTGCCAGGTGCACGGGGTTTTCACAATATATCAGCATCCTGCCAGATGTGTACGGGGTTTCACAGAGGATCAGTATCCTGCCAGGTGTGTATGGGGTTTTCACATGATATCAGGATCCTGCCGGGTGTGTATGGGGGTTTCCCCGTTTATCAGGATCCTGCCAGGTGTGTATGGGGGTTTCACAGTTTATCAGGATCCTGCCAGGTGTGTATGGGGGTTTCACAGTTTATCAGGTTCCTGCCAGGTGTGTATGGGGTTTTCACAGTGGATCAGGATCCGGCCAGGTGTGTATGGGGTTTTCACAGTGTCAAAGGATCCTGCCAGATGTGTCTGGGGTTTCACAGTGTATCAGGATCCTTCCAGGTGTGTATGGGGGTTTCACAGTGTATCAGGATCCTGCTGGTTGTGAATGGGGTTTTCACAGTGTATCAGGATCCTTCCAGGTGTGTATGGGGTTTTCACAGTGTATCAGGATCCTGCCAGGTGTGTATGGGGGTTTCACAGTGGATCAGGATCCTGCCAGGTGTGTATGGGGTTTCAAAGTGTATCAGGATCCTTCCAGGTGTGTCTGGGGTTTTCACAGTGTATCAGGATCTGCATGGTGTGTATTGGGTCTTCACAGTGCAAAAGGATTCTGCCAGATGTGTCTGGGGTTTCACAGTGTATCAGGATTCTTCCAGGTGTGTATGGGGGTTTCACAGTGTATCAGGTTCCTGCCGGATGTGAATGGGGTTTTCACAGTGCATAAGGATCCTGCCAGGTGTGTCTGGGTTTTCACAGTGCATCGGGATCCTGCCAGGTGTGTATGGGGTTTTCACTGTGCATCAGGATCCTGCCAGGTGTGTATGGGGGTTTCGCAGTGTATCAGGATACTTCCAGGTGTGTATGGGGTTTTCACAGTAGATCAGGATCCTGCCAGGTGTGTATGGGGTTTCACAGAGGATCAGGATCCTGCCAGGTGTGTACGGGGTTTTCACAATATATCAGAATCCTGCCAGGTGTGTACAGGCTTTCACAGAGGATCAGGATCCTGCAAGGTGTGTCCGGGGTTTTCACAATATATCAGGATCCTGCAAGCTGATTATGGGGCTTTCACCGTTTATCAGGATACTGCCTGGTGTGTATGGGGGTTTCACAGTCTATCAGGATCCTGCCAGGTGTGTATGGGTGTTTCACAGTTTATCAGGATCCTCCCAGGTGTGTATGGGGTTTTCACAGTGGATCAGGATCCTGCCAGGTGTGTATGGGGGCTTCACAGTGGATAAGGATCCTGCCATGTGTGTATGGGGTTTCACAGTGTATCAGGATCCTGCCACGTGTGTATGGGGGTTTCACAGTGGATCCAGATCCTGCCAGGTGTGTATGGGGTTTCACAGTGTATCAGGATCCTGCCGTTTGTGAATGGGGTTTCACTGTGCATCAGGAACCTACCAGGTGTGTACGGGGCTTTCACAGATTATCAGGCTCCTGCCAGGTGTGTGCGGGGCTTTCACAGATTATCAGGATCCTGTCAGGTGTGTATGGGGATTTCACAGTGTATCAGGATCCTGCCAGGTGTGTATGGGGTTTTCACAGTGGATCAGGATCCTGCCAGGTGTGAACGGGGTTTCACAGAGGATCAGCATCCTGCCAGGTGTGAATGGGGTTTTCACAATATATCAGGATCCTGCCAGATGTGTACGGGGTTTCACAGAGGATCAGTATCCTGCCAGGATGTGAATGGGGTTTTCACATGATATCAGGATCCTGCCAGGTGTGCATGGGGGTTTCCCCGTTTATCAGGATCCTGCCAGGTGTGTATGGGGGTTTCACAGTTTATCAGGATCCTGCCAGGTGTGTATGGGGGTTTCACAGTTTATCAGGTTCCTGCCAGGTGTGTATGGGGTTTTCACAGTGGATCAGGATCCGGCCAGGTGTGTATGGGGTTTTCACTGTGTCAAAGGATCCTGCCAGATGTGTCTGGCGTTTCACAGTGTATCAGGATCCTTCCAGGTGTGTATGGGGGTTTCACAGTGTATCAGGATCCTGCTGGATGTGAATGGGGTTTTCACAGTGTATCAGGATCCTTCCAGGTGTGTATGGGGTTTTCACAGTGTATCAGGATCCTGCCAGGTGTGTATGGGGGTTTCACAGTGGATCAGGATCCTGCCAGGTGTGTATGGGGTTTCACAGAGTTTCAGGATCCTTCCAGGTGTGCATGGCGTTTTCACAGTGTATCAGGATCCAGCCAGGTGTTTATGGGGTTTCACAGTGCATCAGGATCCTGCCAGGAGTGTTTGTGTTTTTCACAGTTTATCTGGATCCTGCCAGGTGTGTATGGGGTATTCACAGTTTATCAGGATCCTGCCCGGTGTGTATGGGGTTTTCACAATGTATCAGGATCCTGCCATGTGTGTATGGGGTTATCACAGTGTATCAGGATCCTGCCAGGTGTGTCTGGGGTTTCACTGTGTATCAGGGTCCTGCGAGGTGTGTATGGGGTTTTCACAGTGGATCAGGATCCTGCCAGGTGTGTATGGGGGTTTCCCCGTTTATCAGGATCCTGCCAGGTGTGCATGGGGGTTTCACAGTTTATCAGGATCCTGCCAGGTGTGTATGGGGGTTTCACAGTTTATCAGGTTCCTGCCAGGTGTGTATGGGGTTTTCACAGTGGATCAGGATCCGGCCAGGTGTGTATGGGGTTTTCACAGTGTCAAAGGATCCTGCCAGATCTGTCTGGGGTTTCACAGTGTATCAGGATCCTTCCAGGTGTGTATGGGGGTTTCACAGTGTATCAGGATCCTGCTGGATGTGAATGGGGTTTTACAGTGTATCAGGATCCTTCCAGGTGTGTATGGGGTTTTCACAGTGTATCAGGATCCTGCCAGGCGTGTATGGGGGTTTCACAGTTTATCAGGATCCTGCCAGGTGTGTATGGGGGTTTCACAGTTTATCAGGTTCCTGCCAGGTGTGAATGGGGTTTTCACAGTGTATCAGGATCCTTCCAGGTGTGTATGGGGTTTTCACAGTGTATCAGGATCCTGCCAGGTGTGTATGGGGGTTTCACAGTGGATCAGGATCCTGCCAGGTGTGTATGGGGTTTCACAGTGTATCAGGATCCTTCCAGGTGTGTCTGGGGTTTTCACAGTGTATCAGGATCTGCAATGTGTGTATTGGGTCTTCACAGTGCAAAAGGATTCTGCCAGATGTGTCTGGGGTTTCACAGTGTATCAGGATCCTTCCAGGTGTGTTTGGGGGTTTCACAGTGTATCAGGTTCCTGCCGGATGTGAATGGGGTTTTCACAGTGCATCAGGATTCGGCCAGGTGTGTATGGGTTTTCACAGTGCATCGGGATCCTGCCAGGTGTGTATGGGGTTTTCACTGTGCATCAGGATCCTGCCAGGTGTGTCTGGGGGTTTCGCAGTGTATCAGGATCCTTCCAGGTGTGTATGGGGTTTTCACAGTAGATCAGGATCCTGCCAGGTGTGTTTGGGGTTTCACAGAGGATCAGGATCCTGCCAGGTGTGTACGGGGTTTTCACAATATATCAGAATCCAGCCAGGTGTGTACAGGCTTTCACAGAGGATCAGGATCCTGCAAGTGTGTCCGGGGTTTTCACAATATATCAGGATCCTGCAAGGTGATTATGGGGCTTTCACCGTTTATCAGGATACTGCCAGGTGTGTATGGGGGTTTCACAGTCTATCAGGATCCTGCCAGGTGTGTATGGGGGTTTCACAGATTATCAGGATCCTCCCAGGTGTGTATGGGGTTTTCACAGTGGATCAGGATCCTGCCAGGTGTGTATGGGGGCTTCACAGTGGATAAGGATCCTGCCATGTGTGTATGGGGTTTCACAGTGTATCAGGATCCTGTCACGTGTGTATGGGGGTTTCACAGTGGATCCAGATCCTGCCAGGTGTGTATGGTTTCACAGTGTATCAGGATCCTTCCAGGTGTGTATGGGGTTTCACAGTGTATCAGGATCCTGCCTTTTGTCAATGGGGTTTCACTGTGCATCAGGAACCTACCAGGTGTGTACGGGGCTTTCACAGATTATCAGGCTCCTGCCAGGTGTGTGCGGGGCTTTAACAGATTATCAGGATCCTGTCAGGTGTGTATGGGGATTTCACAGTTCTTCAGGATCCTGCCAGGTGTGTATGGGGTTTTCACAGTGGATCAGGATCCTGCCAGGTGTGAACGGGATTTCACAGAGGATCAGCATCCTGCCAGGTGCACGGGGTTTTCACAATATATCAGGATCCTGCCAGATGTGTACGGGGTTTCACAGAGGATCAGTATCCTGCCAGGTGTGTACGGGGTCTTCACATGATATCAGGATCCTGCCAGGTGTGTATGGGGGTTTCCCCGTTTATCAGGATCCTGCCAGGTGTGTATGGGGGTTTCACAGTTTATCAGGATCCTGCCAGGTGTGTATGGGGGTTTCACAGTTTATCAGGTTCCTGCCAGGTGTGTATGGGGTTTTCACAGTGGTTCAGTATCCGGCCAGGTGTGTATGGGGTTTTCACAGTGTAAAAGTATCCTGCCAGATGTGTCTGGGGTTTCACAGTGTATCAGGATCCTTCCAGGTGTGTATGGGGGTTTCACAGTGTATCAGGATCCTGCTGGATGTGAATGGGGTTTTCACAGTGTATCAGGATCCTTCCAGGTGTGTATGGGTTTTTCACAGTGTATCAGGATCCTGCCAGATGTGTATGGGGGTTTCACTGTGGATCAGGATCCTGCCAGGTGTGTATGGGGTTTCACAGAGTTTCAGGATCCTTCCAGGTGTGCATGGGGTTTTCACAGTGTATCAGGATCCAGCCAGGTGTTTATGGGGTTTCACAGTGCATCAGGAAATTGCCAGGAGTGTTTGTGTTTTTCACAGTTTATCTGGATCCTGCCAGGTGTGTATATGGTATTCACAGTTTATCAGGTCCTGGCCGGTGTGTATGGGGTTTTCACAGTGTATCAGGATCCTGCCAGGTGTGTATGGGGTTATCACAGTGTATCAGGATCCTGCCAGGTGTGTATGGGGTTTCACTGTGTATCAGGGTCCTGCGAGGTGTGTATGGGGTTTTCACAGTGGATCAGGATCCTGCCAGGTGTGTATGGGGTTTTCACTGTGCATCAGGTTCATGCCTGGTGTGTATGGGGTTTCACTGTGTATCAGGGTCCTGCCAGGTGTGTATGGGGTTTCCCTGTGTATCAGTGTCCTGCCAGGTGTATATGGGGTTTCACTGTGGATCAGGATCCTGCCAGGTGTGTTTGGGGTTTTCACAGTGGATCAGGATCCTGCCAGTTGTGTATTGGGTTTTCACAGTGGATCAGGATCCTGCCAGGTGTGTATGGGGTTTTCACAGTGGATCAGGGTCCTGCCAGGTGTGTATGGATTTTTCACAGTCGATCAGTATCCTGCCAGGTGTGTATGGGGTTTTCACAGTGCAACAGGATCCTTCCTGGTGTGTTTGGGGTTTCACTGTGCATCAGAGTCCTCCCAGGTGTGTATGGGGTTTCACTGTGTATCAGGGTCCTGCCAGGTGTGTTTGGGGTTTTCACAGTGTATCAGGATCCTGCCAGGTGTGTATGGCGTTTTTACTGTGGATCAGGATCCTGCCATGTGTGAATGGGGTTTTCCCAGTGTATCAGGATCCTGTCAGGTTTGGATGGGAGTTTCACCATTTATCAGGATCCTGCTAGGTGTGTATGGGGGTTTCACAGTGTATCAGGATCCTGCCACGTGTGTATGGGGTTTTCAATGTTTATCGGGGTCCTGCCAGGTGTGTATGGGGTTTCACTGTGTATCCGTGTCCTGCCAGGAGTGTATGGGGTTTTCACTGTGCATCAGGATCCTGCCAGGTGTGTTCGGGGTTTTCAGTGTATCAGAATCCTGCCATGTTTGACTATGTTTTCACAGTGTATCAGGATCCTGCCAGATGTGTATGGGGTTTTCACAGTGTATCAGTATTCTGCCAGGTGTGTATGGGAGTTTCACCGTTTATCAGGATCTTGCCAGGTGTGTATGGGGGTTCCACAGTGCATCAGGATCCTGCCAGGTGTGTATGGGGGTTTCACAGTGGTTCAGGATGCTGCCAGATGTGTATGGGGTTTTCATATTATATCAGGATACTGCCAGATGTGAATGGGTTTTCACTGTGCATTAGGATCCTGCCAGACGTGAATGGGGTTTCACAGTGGTTCAGGATCCTGCCAGGTGTGAGTGGGGTTTCACAGTGGATCAGGATCCTGCCAGGTGTGTATGGGGTTTCACGGTGTATCAGGATCCTGCCAGATATGAATGGGGTTTCACAGTGTATCAGGATCCTGCCAGACGTGAATGGTGTTTCACAGTGGATCAGGATCCTGCCAGATGTGTATGGGGTTTTCACAGTTTATCAGTATCCTGCCAGGTGTGTATGGGGGTTTCACAGTTTATCAAGATCCTGCCAGGTGTGTATGGGGTTTTCACAGTGTATCAGGATCCAGATCGGTGTGTCTGGGGGTTTCATATTTTGTGAGGATCTTGCAAGGTGTGAATGGGATTTCACAGTGCATCAGGATCCAGCTCGGTGTGTCTGGGGGTTTCATATTTTGTGAGGATCCTGCAAGGTGTGAATGGGGTTTCACAGTATATCAGGATCCTGCCAGGAGTGCAAGGACTTTCACAGCGGATCAGGATCCTGCCAGGTGTGTATGGGGTTTTCACAGTGTATCAGGATCCTGCCTGGTGTGTCAGGCGTTTTCACAGTGGATCAGGATCCTGCGAGGTGTGTATGGGGTTTTCACAGTGTATCTGGATCCTGCCAGATGTGTCTGGGGTTTCACAGTTTATCAGGAAATTGCCTGGTGTGCATGGGGGTTTCATAGTGTATCAGCATCCTGCCAGGTGTGTTTGGGGTTTTAACACTGTATCAGAATCCTTCCAGATGTGTATCGGGGTTTCACAATGCATCACGATCCTGCAGATGTGTATGGGGTTTTCAGAGTGCATCAGGTTCCTTCCAGATGTGTATGGTGGTTTCACAGTGGATCAGGATCCTGCCAGTTGTGTATGGGGCTTCACAGTGTATCGGGATCCTGCCAGATGTGAATGAGGTTTCACTGTGCATCAGGAAACTGCCAGTTGTGTACGGGGTTTTGACAGTGTATCAGGATCCTGCCATGTGTTTGGGTGTTTCACAGTTTATCAGGATCCTGCCAGGTGTGAATGGGGTTTTCACAGTGTATCAGGATCCTGCCAGGTGTGTGTCGGGTTTCACAGTGTATCAGGATCCTGCCAGGTGTGTATGGGGGTTTCACTGTTTATCAAGATCCTGCCAGGTGTGTATAGGGTTTTCGCAGTGTATCAGGATCCAGCTCGATGTTTCTGGGGGTTTCATATTTTGTGAGGATCTTGCAAGGTGTGAATGGGATTTCACAGTGCATCAGGATCCAGCTCGGTGTGTCTGGGGGTTTCATATTTTGTGAGGATCCTGCAAGGTGTGAATGGAGTTTCACAGTATATCAGGATCCTGCCAGGAGTGCAAGGAGTTTCACAGCGGATCAGGATCCTGCCAGGTGTGTATGGGGTTTTCACAGTGTATCAGGATCCTGCCTGGTGTGTCAGGCGTTTTCACAGTGGATCAGGATCCTGCGAGGTGTGTATGGGGTTTTCACAGTGTATCTGGATCCTGCCAGATGTGTCTGGGGTTTCACAGTTTATCAGGATCCTGTCAGGTCTGTATGGGGTTTTCACAGTGTATCAGGATCCTGCCAGATGTGTCAGGGGTTTCACAGTGTAACAAGCTCCTGCCAGGTGTGTATGGGGTTTTCACAGTGCATCAGGATCCTGCCAGATGTATATGGGGTTTCACAGTGTATCAGGATCCTGCCAGGTGTATATGGGGTTTTCACATCGCATCAGGATCCTGCCAGGTTGTATGGCGTTTTCAGTGTATCAGCATCCTGCCAGGTGTGTAAGGGGTTTTCACAGTTTATCAGGATCCTGCCAGGTGTGTATGTGGTTTCACAGTATATTAGGATCCTGTCAGGTGTGTCAGGGGTTTCACAGTGGATCAGGATCCTGCCAGGTGTGTATGGGGTTTTCACAGTGTATCAGGATCCTACCAGGTGTGTATGGGGTTTTCACAGTGAATCAGGATCCTGCCAGGTGTGTAAGTGGTTTTCACAATGTATCAGTATCCTGCCAGGTGTGTATGGGTTTTCACAGTGTATCAGGATCCTGCCAGTTGTATAAGGGGTTTTGACAGAGTATCAGGATCCTGCGAGGTGTGTGTGGGGTTTTCACAGTTTATCAGGATCCTGCCAGATGTGTCTGGGTTTTTCACAGTGTATCAGGATCCTGCCTGGTGTGTTTGGGGGTTTCACAGTGGATCAGTATCCTGCCATGTGTGTGTGAGCTTTTCACACTGTTTCAGTATCCTTCCAGATGTGTGGGGGGTTTCACGGTGTATCAGGATCCTGCCAGGTATTTCTGGGGGTTTCACAGTTTATCAGGATCCTGACAGCTGTGTGTGCAGTTTTCACAGTGTATCAGGATCCTGCCCGGTGTGTATGGGGGTTTCACAGTTTATTAGGATCCTGCCTGGTGTGTAAGTGGTTTCACAGTGGATCAGGATCCCGCCACGTGTGTATGTGGTTTCAGAGTATATCAGGATCCTGCCAGGTGTTTATGGGGTTTTCACAGTGTATCAGGATCCTACCAGGTGTGTATGGGGTTTTCACAGTGTATCAGGATCCTGCCAGGAGTGCAAGGAATTTCACAGCGGATCAGGATCCTGCGAGGTGTGTACGGGGTTTTCACAGTGTATCAGGATCCTGCCATGTTTTTGGGTGTTTCACAGTTTATCAGGATCCTGCCAGGTGTGAATGGGGTTTTCACAGTGTATCAGGATCCTGCCAGATGTGTCTGGGGTTTCACAGTGTATCAAGATCCTGCCAGGTGTGCATGAGGTTTCACAGTGTATCAGGATCCTGCCAGGTGTGTATGGGGTTTTCACAGCGGATCAGGATCCTGCCAGGTGTGTATGGGGTTTTCACAGTGTATCAGGATCCTGCCAGGTGTGTGTGGGGTTTCACAGTGTATCAGGATCCTGCCAGGTGTGTATGGGGGTTTCACAGTTTATCAAGATCCTGCCAGGTGTGTATGGGGTTTTCACAGTGCATCAGGATCCAGCTCGGTGTGTCTGGGGGTTTCATATTTTGTGAGGATCCTGCAAGGTGTGAATGGGGTTTCACAGTATATCAGGATCCTGCCAGGAGTGCAAGGAGTTTCACAGCGGATCAGGAACCTGCCAGGTGTGTATGGGGTTTTCACAGTGTATCAGGATCCTGCCTGGTGTGTCAGGCGTTTTCACAGTGGATCAGGATCCTGCCAGGTGTGTATGGGGTTTTCACAGTGTATCTGGATCCTGCCAGATGTGTCTGGGGTTTCACAGTTTATCAGGAAATTGCCTGGTGTGCATGGGGGTTTGATAGTGTATCAGGATCCTTCCAGATGTGTATCGGGGTTTCGCAATGCATCAGGATCCTGCAGATGTGTATGGGGTTTTCACAGTGCATCAGGTTCCTTCCAGATGTGTATGGTGGTTTCACAGTGGATCAGGATCCTGCCAGTTGTGAATGGGGTTTCACAGTGTATCAGGATCCTGCCAGATGTGAATGAGGTTTCACTGTGCATCAGGAACCTGCCAGTTGTGTACGGGGTTTTGACAGTGTATCAGGATCCTGCCATGTGTTTGGGTGTTTCACAGTTTATCAGGATCCTGCCAGGTGTGAATGGGGTTTTCACAGTGTATCAGGATCCTGCTAGGTGTGTGTTGGGTTTTCACAGTGTATCAGGATCCTGCCAGGTGTGTATGGGGGTTTCACTGTTTATCAAGATCCTGCCAGGTGTGTATGGGGTTTTCGCAGTGTATCAGATTCCAGCTCGGTGTGTCTGGGGGTTTCATATTTTGTGAGGATCTTGCAAGGTGTGAATGGGATTTCACAGTGCATCAGGATCCAGCTCGGTGTGTCTGGGGGTTTCATATTTTGTGAGGATCCTGCAAGGTGTGAATGGGGTTTCACAGTATATCAGGATCCTGCCAGGAGTGCAAGGAGTTTCACAGCGGATCAGGATCCTGCCAGGTGTGTATGGGGTTTTCACAGTGTATCAGGATCCTGCCTGGTGTGTCAGGCGTTTTCACAGCGGATCAGGATCCTGCCAGGTGTGTATGGGGTTTTCACAGTGTATCTGGATCCTGCCAGGTGTGTCTGGGGGTTTCACAGTTCATCAGGATCCTGCCAGGTGTGTATGAGGTTTTCACAGTGGATCAGGATGCTGCCAGGTGTGTATGGGGTTTTCACAGTGTATCAGGAACCTGCCATGTGTGTATTGATTGATGAGGAAAGGGCTGTCGATGTCATATACATGGACTTCAGTAAGGCGTTTGATAAGGTTCCCCATGGCAGGCTGATGGAGAAAGTGAAGGCGCTTGGGGTCCAAGGTGTACTAGCTAGATGGATAAAGAACTGGCTGGGCAACAGGAGACAGAGAGCAGCAGTAGAAGGGAGTTTCTCAAAATGGAGACGTGTGACCAGTGGTGTTCCACAGGGATCCGTGCTGGGACCACTGTTGTTTGTGATATACATTAATGATTTGGAGGAAAGTATAGGTGGACTGATTAGCAAATTTGCAGACGACACTAAGATTGGTGGAGTAGCAGATAGTGAAGGGGACTGTCAGAGAATACAGCAGAATATAGATAGATTGGAGAGTTGGGCAGAGAAATGGCAGATGGAGTTCAATCAGGGCAAATGCGAGGTGATGCATTTTGGAAGATCCAATTCAAGAGTGAACTATACAGTAAATGGAAAAGTCCTGGGGAAAATTGATGTCCAGAGAGATTTGGGTGTTCAGGTCCACTGTTCCCTGAAGGTGGCAACGCAGGTAAATAGAGTGGTCAAGAAGGCATACGGCATGCTTTCCTTCATCGGACGGGGCATTGAGTACAAGAGTTGGCAGGTCATGTTACAGTTGTATAGGACTTTGGTTCGGCCACATTTGGAATACTGCGTACAGTTCTGGTCGCCACATTATCAAAAGGATGTGGATGCTTTGGAGAGGGTGCAGAGGAGGTTCACCAGGATGTTGCCTGGTATGGAGGGCGCTAGCTATGAAGAGAGGTTGAGCAGATTAGGATTATTTTCATTAGAAAGACGGAGGTTGAGGGGGGACCTGATTGAGGTGCACAAAATCATGAGAGGTATAGGCAGGGAGGATAGCAAGAGGCTTTTTCCCAGAGTGGGGGTTTCAATTACTAGAGGACACGAGTTCAAAGTGAAAGGGGAAAAGTTTAGGGGGGATATGCGTGGAAAGTTCTTTACGCAGAGGGTGGTGGGCACCTGGAACGCATTGCCAGCGGAGGTGGTAGATGCGGGCACGATGGAGTCTTTTAAGATGTATCTAGACAGATACATGAATGGGCAGGAAGAAAAGAGATACAGAACCTTAGAAAATAGGCGACATGTTTAGAGAGAGGATCTGGATCGGCGCAGGCTTGGAGGGCCGAAGGGCCTGTTCCTGTGCTGTAATTATCTTTGTTCTTTGTTCTTTGATCCCGCCACGTGTGTATGGCGTTTCAGATTGTATCAGGATCCTGCCAGGTGTGAATGGGGTTTTCACAATGTATCAGGATCCTGCCAGGTGTGTATGAGTTTTCACAGTGTATCAGGATCCTGCCAGGTGTGTATGAGGTTTCACAGTGTATCAGGATCCTGCCAGGTGTGTATGGCTTTTTGACAGTGGATCAGGATCCTGCCAGATGTGTCTGGGGTTTCACAGTGTATCAAGATCCCGCCAGGTGTGTGCGAGGTTTCACAGTGTATCAGGATCCTGCCAGGTGTGTATGGGGTTTTCACAGTGTATCAGGATCCTGCCAGGTCTGTGTGGTGTTTTGACAGTGTATCAGGATCCTGCCAGGTGTGTAAGGGGTTTTCACAGTGTATCAGGATCCTGCCTGGTGTGTATGGGTGTTTCACAGTGGAACAGGATCCTGCTAGTTGTGTATGGGGGTTTCACAGTGTATCAGGACCCTGCCAGGTGTGTATGGGGTTTTCACTGTGGATCAGGATCCTGCCAGGTGTGTGAGGGGTTTCACAGTTTATCAGGATCGTGCGTGGTGTGTATGGGTGTTTCACATTGGATCAGGATCCTGCCAGGTGTGTATGGGGTTTTCACACTGTATCAGCATCCTTCCAGATGTGTACGGGGGTTTCACAGTGTATCAGGATCCTGCCAGGTGTATATGGGGCTTTCACAGTTTATTAGGATCCTGCCAGCTGTGTATGCTGTTTTCACAGTGTATCAGAATCCTGCCAGGTGTGTATGGGGGTTTCACATTTTATCAGGTTCCTGCCTGGTTTGAAAGGGGTTTCACAGTGGATCAGGATCCCGCCACGTGTGTATCTGGTTTTCACAATGCATCAGGATCCTGCCAGATGTGTATGGGGTTTTCAGAGTGCATCAGGTTCCTTTCAGATGTGTATGGTGGTTTCACAGTGTGTCGGGATCCTGCCAAGTGTGTCTGGGGTTTTAGATTGTTTCAGGATCCTGCCAGGTGTGTATGGGGTTTCACAATGTATCAGGATCCTGCCAGGTCTGTATGGGGTTTTCACAGTGTATCAGGATGCTGCCAGATGTGTCAGGGGTTTCACAGTGTAACAAGTTCCTGCCAGGTGTGTATGGCGTTTTCACAGTGCATCAGGATCCTGCCAGATGTATATGGGGTTTCACAGTGCATCAGGATCCTGCCAGGTGTTTATGGGGTTTTCACAGCGTATCAGGATCCTGCCAGGTGTGTATGGCGTTTTCACAGTGTATCAGCATCCTGCCAGGTGTGTAAGGGGTTTTCACAGTTTATCAGGATCCTGCCAGGTGTGTATGTGGTTTCACAGTATATTAGGATCCTGCCAGGTGTGTAAGGGGTTTCACAGTGGATCAGGATCCTGCCAGGTGTGTATGGGGTTTTCACAGTGTATCAGGATCCTACCAGGTGTGTATGGGGTTTTCACAGTGGATCAGGATCCTGCCAGGTGTGTAAGGGGTTTCACAGTGTATCAGGATCCTGCCAGTTGTGTAAGGGGTTTTGACAGAGTATCAGGATCCTGCGAGGTGTGTGTGGGGTTTTCACAGTGTATCAGGATCCTGCCAGATGTGTCTGGGTTTTTCACAGTGTATCAGGATCCTGCCTGGTGTGTTTGGGGGTTTCACAGTGGATCAGTATCCTGCCAGGTGTGTGTGGGTTTTTCACACTGTATCAGGATCCTTCCAGATGTGTGGGGGGTTTCACGGTGTATCAGGATCCTGCCAGGTATTTCTGGGGGTTTCACAGTTTATCAGGATCCTGACAGCTGTGTGTGCAGTTTTCACTGTGTATCAGGATCCTGCCCGGTGTGTATGGGGGTTTCACAGTTTATTAGGATCCTGCCTGGTGTGTAAGTGGTTTCACAGTGGATCAGGATCCCGCCACGTGTGTATGGGGTTTCAGAGTATATCAGGATCCTGCCAGGTGTGTATGAGGTTTCACAGTGTATCAGGATCCTTCCAGGTTTGAATGAGGTTTCACAGTGTATCAGGATGCTGCCAGGTGTGTATGGGGTTTTCACAGTGGATCAGGATCCTGCCAGATGTGTCTGCGGTTTCACCGTTTATCAAGATCCTGCCAGGTGTTTATGGGGTTTCACAGTGGATCAGGATCCTGCCAGATGTGAATGGGGTTTCACAGTGGATCAGGATCCTGCCAGTTGTGTATGGGGTTTCACAGTGTATCAGGATCCTGCCAGATGTGAATGAGGTTTCACTGTGCATCAGGAACCTGCCAGTTGTGTCCGGGGTTTTCACAGTGTATCAGGAACCTGCCATGTGTTTGGGTGTTTCACAGTTTATCAGGATCCTGCCAGGTGTGAATGGGTTTTGCACAGTGTATCAGGATCCTGCCAGGTGTGTGTGGGGTTTCACAGTGTATCAGGATCCTGCCAGGTGTGTATGGGGGTTTCACAGTTTATCAAGATCCTGCCAGGTGTGTATGGGGTTTTCACAGTGTATCACGATCCAGCTCGGTGTGTCTGGGGTTTCATATTTTGTGAGGATCCTGCAAGGTGTGAATGGGGTTTCACAGTATATCAGGATTCTGCCAGGAGTGCAAGGAGTTTCTCAGCGGATCAGGATCCTGCCAGGTGTGTATGGGGTTTTCACAGTGTATCAGGATCCTGCCTGGTGTGTCAGGCGTTTTCACAGTGGATCAGGATCCTGCGAGGTGTGTATGGGGTTTTCACAGTGTATCTGGATCCTGCCTGTTGTGCATGGGGGTTTCATATTGTATCAGGATCCTGCCAGGTGTGTTTGGGGTTTTCACACTGTATCAGGATCCTTCCAGATGTGTATCGGGGTTTCACAGTGTATCAGGATCCGGCCAGGTGTTTATGGGGGTTTCACAGTTTATCAGGATCCTGCCAGCTGGGTATGCAGTTTTCACAGTGTATCAGGATCCTGCCCGGTGTGCATGGCGGCTCACAGTTTATCAGGATCCTGCCTGGTGTGCAAGGGGTTTCACAGTAGAAAAGGATCCCGCCACGTGTGTATGGCGTTTCAGATTGTATCAGGATCCTGCCAGGTGTGAATGGGGTTTTCACAATGTATCAGGATCCTGCCAGGTGTGTATGAGTTTTCACAGTGCATCAGGATCCTGCCAGGTGTGTATGAGGTTTCACAGTGTATCAGGATCCTGCCAGGTGTGTATGGCGTTTTAGCAGTGGATCAGGATCCTGCCAGATGTGTCTGGGGTTTCACAGTGTATCAAGATTCCGCCAGGTGTGTGCGAGGTTTCACAGTGTATCAGGATCCTGCCAGGTGTGTATGGGGTTTTGACAGTGTATCAGGATCCTGCCAGGTCTGTATGGGGTTTTGACAGTGTATCAGTATCCTGCCAGGTGTGTAAGGGGTTTTCACAGTGTATCAGGATCCTGCCTGGTGTGCATGGGTGTTTCACAGTGGAACAGGATCCTGCTAGTTGCTTTTGGGGGTTTCACAGTGTATCAGGACCCTGCCAGGTGTGTATGGTGTTTTCACTGTGGATCAGGATCCTGCCAGGTGTGTAAGGGGTTTCACAGTTTATCAGGATCGTGCCTGGTGTGTATGGGGGTTTCACAGTGGATCAGGATCCTGTCAGGTGTGTTTGGGGTTTTCACACTGTATCAGGATCCTTCCAGATGTGGATCGGGGTTTCACAGTGTATCAGGATCCTGCCAGGTGTTTATGGGGCTTTCACAGTTTATTAGGATCCTGCTAGCTGTGTATGCTGTTTTCACAGTGTATCAGAATCCTGCCAGGTGTGTCTGGGGTTTTCACTGTGGATCAGGATCCTGCCAGGTGTGTAAGGGGTTTCACAGATTATCAGGATCGTGCCTGGTGTGTATGGGGGTTTCACAGTGGATCAGGATCCTGCCAGGTGTGTATGGCGTTTTCACAGTGTATCAGCATCCTGCCAGGTGTGTAAGGGGTTTTCACAGTTTATCAGGATCCTGCCAGGTGTGTATGTGGTTTCACAGTATATTAGGATCCTGCCAGGTGTGTAAGGGGTTTCACAGTGGATCAGGATCCTGCCAGGTGTGTATGGGGTTTTCACAGTGTATCAGGATCCTACCAGGTGTGTATGGGGTTTTCACAGTGGATCAGGATCCTGCCAGGTGTGTGAGGGGTTTTCACAATGTATCAGTATCCTGCCAGGTGTGTATGGGTTTTCACAGTGTATCAGGATCCTGCCAGTTGTGTAAGGGGTTTTGACAGTGTATCAGGATCCTGCGAGGTGTGTGTGGGGTTTTCACAGTGTATCGGGATCCTGCCAGATGTGTCTGGGTTTTTCACAGTGTCTCAGGATCCTGCCTGGTGTGTTTGGGGGTTTCACAGTGGATCAGTATCCTGCCAGGTGTGTGTGGGTTTTTCACACTGTATTAGGATCCTTCCAGATGTGTGGGTGGTTTCACGGAGTATCAGGAACCTGCCAGGTATTTCTGGCGGTTTCACAGTTTAACAGGATCCTGACAGCTGTGTGTGCAGTTTTCACAGTGTATCAGGATCCTGCCCGGTGTGTATGGGGGTTTCACAGTTTATTAGGATCCTGCCTGGTGTGTAAGTGGTTTCACAGTGGATCAGGATCCCGCCACGTGTGTATGGGTTTTCAGAGTATATCAGGATCCAGCCAGGTGTGTATGAGGTTTCACAGTGTATCAGGATCCTTCCAGGTTTGAATGAGGTTTCACAGTGTATCAGGATCCTGCCAGGTGTGTATGGGGTTTTCACAGTGGATCAGGATCCTGCCAGACTTGTCTGGGGTTTCACAGTTTATCAAGATCCTGCCAGGTGTTTATGGTGTTTCACAGTGGATCAGGATCCTGCCAGTTGTGTATGGGGTTTCACAGTGTATCAGGATCCTGCCAGATGTGAATGAGGTTTCACTGTGCATCAGGAACCGGCCAGTTGTGTCCGGGGTTTTCACAGTGTATCAGGATCCTGCCAGGTGTGTATGGGGTTTCACAGTTTATCAAGATCCTGCCAGGTGTGTATGGGGTTTTCACAGTGTATCAGGATCCAGCTCGGTGTGTCTGGGGGTTTCATATTTTGTGAGGATCTTGCAAGGTGTGAATGGGATTTAACAGTGCATCAGGATCCAGCTCGGTGTGTCTGGGGGTTTCATATTTTGTGAGGATCCTGCAAGGTGTGAATGGGGTTTCACAGTATATCAGGATCTTGCCAGGAGTGCAAGGAGTTTCACAGCGGATCAGGATCCTGCCAGGTGTGTATGGGGTTTTCACAGTGTATCAGGATCCTGCCTGGTGTGTCAGGCGTTTTCACAGTGGATCAGGATCCTGCGAGGTGTGTATGGGGTTTTCACAGTGTATCTGGATCCTGCCAGATGTATCTGGGGTTTCACAGTTTATCAGGATCCTGCCTGGTGTGCATGGGGGTTTCATAGTGTATCAGGACCCTGCCAGGTGTGTTTGGGGTTTTCACACTGTATCAGGATCCTTCCAGATGTGTATCGGGGTTTCACAGTGTATCAGGATCCGACCAGGTGTTTATAGGGGTTTCACAGTTTATCAGGATCCTGCCAGCTGGGTATGCAGTTTTCACAGTGTATCAGGATCCTGCCCGGTGTGCATGGCGGCTCACAGTTTATCAGGATCCTGCCTGGTGTGCAAGGGGTTTCACAGTAGAAAAGGATCCCGCCACGTGTGTATGGCGTTTCAGATTGTATCAGGATCCTGCCAGGTGTGAATGGGGTTTTCACAATGTATCAGGATCCTGCCAGGTGTGTATGAGTTTTCACAGTGCATCAGGATCCTGCCAGGTGTGTATGAGGTTTCACAGTGTATCAGGATCCTGCCAGGTGTGTATGGCGTTTTAGCAGTGGATCAGGATCCTGCCAGATGTGTCTGGGGTTTCACAGTGTATCAAGATTCCGCCAGGTGTGTGCGAGGTTTCACAGTGTATCAGGATCCTGCCAGGTGTGTATGGGGTTTTGACAGTGTATCAGGATCCTGCCAGGTCTGTATGGGGTTTTGACAGTGTATCAGTATCCTGCCAGGTGTGTAAGGGGTTTTCACAGTGTATCAGGATCCTGCCTGGTGTGCATGGGTGTTTCACAGTGGAACAGGATCCTGCTAGTTGCTTCTGGGGGTTTCACAGTGTATCAGGACCCTGCCAGGTGTGTATGGTGTTTTCACTGTGGATCAGGATCCTGCCAGGTGTGTAAGGGGTTTCACAGTTTATCAGGATCGTGCCTGGTGTGTATGGGGGTTTCACAGTGGATCAGGATCCTGCCAGGTGTGTTTGGGGTTTTCACACTGTATCAGGATCCTTCCAGATGTGGATCGGGGTTTCACAGTGTATCAGGATCCTGCCAGGTGTTTATGGGGCTTTCACAGTTTATTAGGATCCTGCTAGCTGTGTATGCTGTTTTCACAGTGTATCAGAATCCTGCCAGGTGTGTCTGGGGTTTTCACTGTGGATCAGGATCCTGCCAGGTGTGTAAGGGGTTTCACAGTTTATCAGGATCGTGCCTGGTGTGTATGGGGGTTTCACAGTGGATCAGGATCCTGCCAGGTGTGTATGGCGTTTTCACAGTGTATCAGCATCCTGCCAGGTGTGTAAGGGGTTTTCACAGTTTATCAGGATCCTGCCAGGTGTGTATGTGGTTTCACAGTATATTAGGATCCTGCCAGGTGTGTAAGGGGTTTTCACAGTGTATCAGGATCCTACCAGGTGTGTATGGGGTTTTCACAGTGGATCAGGATCCTGCCAGGTGTGTGAGGGGTTTTCACAATGTATCAGTATCCTGCCAGGTGTGTATGGGTTTTCACAGTGTATCAGGATCCTGCCAGTTGTGTAAGGGGTTTTGACAGTGTATCAGGATCCTGCGAGGTGTGTGTGGGGTTTTCACAGTGTATCGGGATCCTGCCAGATGTGTCTGGGTTTTTCACAGTGTCTCAGGATCCTGCCTGGTGTGTTTGGGGGTTTCACAGTGGATCAGTATCCTGCCAGGTGTGTGTGGGTTTTTCACACTGTATTAGGATCCTTCCAGATGTGTGGGGGGTTTCACGGTGTATCAGGAACCTGCCAGGTATTTCTGGCGGTTTCACAGTTTAACAGGATCCTGACAGCTGTGTGTGCAGTTTTCACAGTGTATCAGGATCCTGCCCGGTGTGTATGGGGGTTTCACAGTTTATTAGGATCCTGCCTGGTGTGTAAGTGGTTTCACAGTGGATCAGGATCCCGCCACGTGTGTATGGGTTTTCAGAGTATATCAGGATCCAGCCAGGTGTGTATGAGGTTTCACAGTGTATCAGGATCCTTCCAGGTTTGAATGAGGTTTCACAGTGTATCAGGATCCTGCCAGGTGTGTATGGGGTTTTCACAGTGGATCAGGATCCTGCCAGACTTGTCTGGGGTTTCACAGTTTATCAAGATCCTGCCAGGTGTTTATGGTGTTTCACAGTGGATCAGGATCCTGCCAGTTGTGTATGGGGTTTCACAGTGTATCAGGATCCTGCCAGATGTGAATGAGGTTTCACTGTGCATCAGGAACCGGCCAGTTGTGTCCGGGGTTTTCACAGTGTATCAGGATCCTGCCAGGTGTGTATGGGGTTTCACAGTTTATCAAGATCCTGCCAGGTGTGTATGGGGTTTTCACAGTGTATCAGGATCCAGCTCGGTGTGTCTGGGGGTTTCATATTTTGTGAGGATCTTGCAAGGTGTGAATGGGATTTAACAGTGCATCAGGATCCAGCTCGGTGTGTCTGGGGGTTTCATATTTTGTGAGGATCCTGCAAGGTGTGAATGGGGTTTCACAGTATATCAGGATCTTGCCAGGAGTGCAAGGAGTTTCACAGCGGATCAGGACCCTGCCAGGTGTGTATGGGGTTTTCACAGTGTATCAGGATCCTGCCTGGTGTGTCAGGCGTTTTCACAGTGGATCAGGATCCTGCGAGGTGTGTATGGGGTTTTCACAGTGTATCTGGATCCTGCCAGATGTATCTGGGGTTTCACAGTTTATCAGGATCCTGCCTGGTGTGCATGGGGGTTTCATAGTGTATCAGGACCCTGCCAGGTGTGTTTGGGGTTTTCACACTGTATCAGGATCCTTCCAGATGTGTATCGGGGTTTCACAGTGTATCAGGATCCGACCAGGTGTTTATAGGGGTTTCACAGTTTATCAGGATCCTGCCAGCTGGGTATGCAGTTTTCACAGTGTATCAGGATACTGCCCGGTGTGCATGACGGCTCACAGTTTATCAGGGTCCTGCCTGGTGTGCAAGGGGTTTCACAGTAGAAAAGGATCCCGCCACGTGTGTATGGCGTTTCAGATTGTATCAGGATCCTGCCAGGTGTGAATGGGGTTTTCACAATGTATCAGGATCCTGCCAGGTGTGTATGAGTTTTCACAGTGTATCAGGATCCTGCCAGGTGTGTATGAGGTTTCACAGTGTATCAGGATCCTGCCCGGTGTGTATGGGGGTTTCACGGTGTATCAGGATCCTGCCAGATGTGAATGAGGTTTCACAGTTTATCAAGATCCTGCCAGGTGTTTATGGGGTTTCACAGTGGATCAGGATCCTGCCAGATGTGAATGGGGTTTCACAGTGGATCAGGATCCTGCCAGTTGTGTATGGGGTTTCACAGTGTATCAGGATCCTGCCAGATGTGAATGAGGTTTCACTGTGCATCAGGAACCTGCCAGTTGTGTCCGGGGTTTTCACAGTGTATCAGGATCCTGCCAGGTGTGTATGGGGGTTTCACAGTTTATCAAGATCCTGCCAGGTGTGTATGGGGTTTTCACAGTGTATCAGGATCCAGCTCGGTGTGTCTGGGGGTTTCATATTTTGTGAGGATCTTGCAAGGTGTGAATGGGATTTCACAGTGCATCAGGATCCAGCTCGGTGTGTCTGGGGGTTTCATATTTTGTGAGGATCCTGCAAGGTGTGAATGGGGTTTCACAGTATATCAGGATCCTGCCAGGAGTGCAAGGAGTTTCACAGCGGATCAGGATCCTGCCAGGTGTGTATGGGGTTTTCACAGTGTATCAGGATCCTGCCTGGTGTGTCAGGCGTTTTCACAGTGGATCAGGATCCTGCGAGGTGTGTATGGGGTTTTCATAGTGTATCTGGATCCTGCCAGATGTGTCTGGGGTTTCACAGTTTATCAGGATCCTGCCTGGTGTGCATGGGGGTTTCATAGTGTATCAGGACCCTGCCAGGTGTGTTTGGGGTTTTCACACTGTATCAGGATCCTTCCAGATGTGTATCGGGGTTTCGCAGTGTATCAGGATCAGACCAGGTGTTTATGGGTGTTTCACAGTTTATCAGGATCCTGCCAGGTGTGTATGAGGTTTCACAGTGTATCAGGATCCTGCCAGGTCTGTATGGCGTTTTAAAAGTGGATCAGGATCCTGCCAGGTGTGAATGGGGTTTTCACAATGTATCAGGATCCTGCCAGGTGTGTATGAGTTTTCACAGTGTATCAGGATCCTGCCAGGTGTGTATGAGGTTTCACAGTGTATCAGGATCCTGCCAGGTGTGTATGGCGTTTTAACAGTGGATCAGGATCCTGCCAGATGTGTCTGGGGTTTCACAGTGCATCAAGATCCCGCCAGGTGTGTGCGAGGTTTCACAGTGTATCAGGATCCTGCCAGGTGTGTATGGGGTTTTCACAGTGTATCAGGATCCTGCCAGGTCTGTATGGGGTTTTGACAGTGTATCAGGATCCTACCAGGTGTGTAAGGGGTTTTCACAGTGTATCAGTATCCTGCCTGGTGTGTATGGGTGTTTCACAGTGGAACAGGATCCTGCCAGTTGTGTATGGGGGTTTCACAGTGTATCAGGATCCTGCCACGTGTGTATGGCGTTTCAGATTGCTTCAGGATCCTGCCAGGTGTGAATGGGGTTTTCACAATGTATCAGGAACCTGCCAGGTGTGTATGAGTTTTCACAGTGTATCAGGATCCTGCCAGGTGTGTATGAGGTTTCACAGTGTATCAGGATCCTGCCAGGTCTGTATGGCGTTTTAAAAGTGGATCAGGATCCTGCCAGATGTGTCTGGGGTTTCACAGTGTATCAAGATCCCGCCAGGTGTGTGCGAGGTTTCACAGTGTATCAGGATCCTGCCAGGTGTGCATGGGGTTTTCACAGTGTATCAGGATCCTGCCAGGTCTGTATGGGGTTTTGACAGTGTATCAGGACCCTGCCAGGTGTGTAAGGGGTTTTCACACAGTATCAGGATCCTGCCTGGTGTGTATGGGTGTTTCACAGTGGAACAGGATCCTGCTAGTTGTGTATGGGGGTTTCACAGTGTATCAGGACCCTGCCAGGTGTGTATGGGGTTTTCACTGTGGATCAGGATCCCGCCACGTGTGTATGGGGTTTCAGAGTATATCAGGATCCAGCCAGGTGTGTATGAGGTTTCACAGTGTATCAGGATCCTTCCAGGTTTGAATGAGGTTTCACAGTGTATCAGGATCCTGCCAGGTGTGTATGGGGTTTTCACAGTGGATCAGGATCCTGCCAGATGTGTCTGGGGTTTCACAGTTTATCAAGATCCTGCCAGGTGTTTATGGGGTTTCACAGTGGATCAGGATCCTGCCAGATGTGAATGGGGTTTCACAGTGGATCAGGATCCTGCCAGTTGTGTATGGGGTTTCACAGTGTATCAGGATCCTGCCAGATGTGAATGAGGTTTCACTGTGCATCAGGAACCTGCCAGTTGTGTACGGGGTTTTCACAGTGTATCAGGATCCTGCCAGGTGTGTATGGGGGTTTCACAGTTTATCAAGATCCTGCCAGGTGTGTATGGGGTTTTCACAGTGTATCAGGATCCAGCTCGGTGTGTCTGGGGGTTTCATATTTTGTGAGGATCTTGCAAGGTGTGAATGGGATTTCACAGTGCATCAGGATCCAGCTCGGTGTGTCTGGGGGTTTCATATTTTGTGAGGATCCTGCAAGGTGTGAATGGGGTTTCACAGTATATCAGGATCCTGCCAGGAGTGCAAGGAGTTTCACAGCGGATCAGGATCCTGCCAGGTGTGTATGGGGTTTTCACAGTGTATCAGGATCCTGCCTGGTGTGTCAGGCGTTTTCACAGTGGATCAGGATCCTGCGAGGTGTGTATGGGGTTTTCATAGTGTATCTGGATCCTGCCAGATGTGTCTGGGGTTTCACAGTTTATCAGGATCCTGCCTGGTGTGCATGGGGGTTTCATAGTGTATCAGGACCCTGCCAGGTGTGTTTGGGGTTTTCACACTGTATCAGGATCCTTCCAGATGTGTATCGGGGTTTCGCAGTGTATCAGGATCAGACCAGGTGTTTATGGGGGTTTTCACAGTTTATCAGGATCCTGCCAGGTGTGTATGAGGTTTCACAGTGTATCAGGATCCTGCCAGGTCTGTATGGCGTTTTAAAAGTGGATCAGGATCCTGCCAGGTGTGAATGGGGTTTTCACAATGTATCAGGAACCTGCCAGGTGTGTATGAGTTTTCACAGTGTATCAGGATCCTGCCAGGTGTGTATGAGGTTTCACAGTGTATCAGGATCCTGCCAGGTGTGTATGGCGTTTTAACAGTGGATCAGGATCCTGCCAGATGTGTCTGGGGTTTCACAGTGTATCAAGATCCCGCCAGGTGTGTGCGAGGTTTCACAGTGTATCAGGATCCTGCCAGGTGTGTATGGGGTTTTCACAGTGTATCAGGATCCTGCCAGGTCTGTCTGGGGTTTTGACAGTGTATCAGGATCCTGCCAGGTGTGTAAGGGGTTTTCACAGTGTATCAGGATCCTGCCTGGTGTGTATGGGTGTTTCACAGTGGAACAGGATCCTGCTAGTTGTGTATGGGGGTTTCACAGTGTATCAGGATCCTGCCACGTGTGTATGGCGTTTCAGATTGTATCAGGATCCTGCCAGGTGTGAATGGGGTTTTCACAATGTATCAGGAACCTGCCAGGTGTGTATGAGTTTTCACAGTGTATCAGGATCCTGCCAGGTGTGTATGAGGTTTCACAGTGTATCAGGATCCTGCCAGGTCTGTATGGCGTTTTAAAAGTGGATCAGGATCCTGCCAGATGTGTCTGGGGTTTCACAGTGTATCAAGATCCCGCCAGGTGTGTGCGAGGTTTCACAGTGTATCAGGATCCTGCCAGGTGTGTATGGGGTTTTCACAGTGTATCAGGATCCTGCCAGGTCTGTATGGGGTTTTGACAGTGTATCAGGTCCCTGCCAGGTGTGTAAGGGGTTTTCACAGTGTATCAGGATCCTGCCTGGTGTGTATGGGTGTTTCACAGTGGAACAGGATCCTGCTAGTTGTGTATGGGGGTTTCACAGTGTATCAGGACCCTGCCAGGTGTGTATGGGGTTTTCACTGTGGATCAGTATCCTGCCAGGTGTGTAAGGGGTTTCACAGTTTATCAGGATCGTGCCTGGTGTGTATGGGGGTTTCACAGTGGATCAGGATCCTGCCAGCTGTGTATGAGGTTTTCACACTGTATCAGGATCCTTCCAGATGTGTATGGGGGTTTCACAGTGTATCAGGATCCTGCCAGGTCTGTCTGGGGTTTTGACAGTGTATTAGGATCCTGCCAGGTGTGTAAGGGGTTTTCACAGTGTATCAGGATCCTGCATGGTGTGTATGGGTGTTTCACAGTGGAACAGGATCCTGCTAGTTGTGTATGGGGGTTTCACAGTGTATCAGGACCCTGCCACGTGTGTATGGCGTTTCAGATTGTATCAGGATCCTGCCAGCTGTGAATGGGGTTTTCACAATGTATCAGGAACCTGCCAGGTGTGTATGAGTTTTCACAGTGTATCAGGATCCTGCCAGGTCTGTGTGGCGTTTTAAAAGTGGATCAGGATCCTGCCAGATGTGTCTGGGGTGTCACAGTGTATCAAGATCCCGCCAGGTGTGTGCGAGGTTTCACAGTGTATCAGGATCCTGCCAGGTGTGTATGGGGTTTTCACAGTGTATCAGGATCCTGCCAGGTGTGTATGGGGTTTTGACAGTGTATCAGGACCCTGCCAGGAGTGTAAGGGGTTTTCACAGTGTATCAGGATCCTGCCTGGTGTGTATGGGTGTTTCACAGTGGAACAGGATCCTGCTAGTTGTGTATGGGGGTTTCACAGTGTATCAGGACCCTGCCAGGTGTGTATGGGGTTTTCACTGTGGATCAGGATCCTGCCAGGTGTGTAAGGGGTTTCACAGTTTATCAGGATCGTGCCTGGTGTATATGGGGGTTTCACAGTGGATCAGGATCCTGCCAGGTGTGTATGGGGGTTTCACAGTGTATCAGGATCCTGCCAGGTCTGTATGGGGTTTTGACAGTGTATCAGGATCCTGCCAGGTGTGTAAGGGTTTTTTCACAGTGTATCAGGATCCTGCCTGGTGTGTATGGGTGTTTCACAGTGGAACAGGATCCTACTAGTTGTGTCTGGGGGTTTCACAGTGTATCAGGACCCTGCCACGTGTGTATGGCGTTTCAGATTGTATCAGGATCCTGCCAGGTGTGAATGGGGTTTTCACAATGTATCAGGAACCTGCCAGGTGTGTATGAGTTTTCACAGTGTATCAGGATCCTGCCAGGTGTGTATGATTTTTCACAGTGTATCAGGATCCTGCCAGGTGTGTATGGCGTTTTAACAGTGGATCAGGATCCTGCCAGATGTGTCTGGGGTTTCACAGTGTATCAGGATCCTGCCCGGTGTGCATGACGGCTCACAGTTTATCAGGGTCCTGCCTGGTGTGCAAGGGGTTTCACAGTAGAAAAGGATCCCGCCACGTGTGTATGGCGTTTCAGATTGTATCAGGATCCTGCCAGGTGTGAATGGGGTTTTCACAATGTATCAGGATCCTGCCAGGTGTGTATGAGTTTTCACAGTGTATCAGGATCCTGCCAGGTGTGTATGAGGTTTCACAGTGTATCAGGATCCTGCCAGGTGTGTATGGCGTTTTAACAGTGGATCAGGATCCTGCCAGATGTGTCTGGGGTTTCACAGTGTATCAAGATCCCGCCAGGTGTGTGCGAGGTTTCACAGTGTATCAGGATCCTGCCAGGTGTGCATGGGGTTTTCACAGTGTATCAGGATCCTGCCAGGTCTGTATGGGGTTTCGACAGTGTATCAGGATCCTGCCAGGTGTGTAAGGGGTTTTCACAGTGTATCAGGATCCTGCCTGGTGTGTATGGCTGTTTCACAGTGGAACAGGATCCTGCTAGTTGTGTATGGGGGTTTCACAGTGTATCAGGACCCTGCCACGTGTGTATGGCGTTTCAGATTGTATCAGGATCCTGCCAGGTGTGAATGGGGTTTTCACAATGTATCAGGAACCTGCCAGGTGTGTATGAGTTTTCGCAGTGTATCAGGATCCTGCCAGGTGTGTATGAGGTTTCACAGTGTATCAGGATCCTGCCAGGTCTGTATGGCGTTTTAAAAGTGGATCAGGATCCTGCCAGATGTGTCTGGGGTTTCACAGTGTATCAAGATCCCGCCAGGTGTGTGCGAGGTTTCACAGTGTATCAGGATCCTGCCAGGTGTGTATGGGGTTTTCACAGTGTATCAGGATCCTGCCAGGTCTGTATGGGGTTTTGACAGTGTATCAGGACCCTGCCAGGTGTGTAAGGGGTTTTCACAGTGTATCAGGATCCTGCGTGGTGTGTATGGGTGTTTCACAGTGGAACAGGATCCTGCTAGTTGTGTATGGGGGTTTCACAGTGTATCAGGACCCTGCCAGGTGTGTATGGGGTTTTCAATGTGGATCAGTATCCTGCCAGGTGTGTAAGGGGTTTCACAGTTTATCAGGATCGTGCCTGGTGTGTATGGGGGTTTCACAGTGGATCAGGATCCTGCCAGGTGTGTATGAGGTTTTCACACTGTATCAGGATCCTTCCAGATGTGTATGGGGTTTTCACAGTGTATCAGGACCCTGCCAGGTCTGTATGGGGTTTTGACAGTGTATTAGGATCCTGCCAGGTGTGTAAGGGGTTTTCACAGTGTATCAGGATCCTGCCTGGTGTGTATGGGTGTTTCACAGTGGAACAGGATCCTGCTCGTTGTGTATGGGGGTTTCACAGTGTATCAGGACCCTGCCACGTGTATGTGGCGTTTCAGATTGTATCAGGATCCTGCCAGGTGTGAATGGGGTTTTCACAATGTATCAGGAACCTGCCAGGTGTGTATGAGTTTTCACAGTGTATCAGGATCCTGCCAGGTGTGTATGAGGTTTCACAGTGTATCAGGATCCTGCCAGGTCTGTATGGCGTTTTAAAAGTGGATCAGGATCCTGCCAGATGTGTCTGGGGTTTCACAGTGTATCAAGATCCCGCCAGGTGTGTGCGAGGTTTCACAGTGTATCAGGATCCTGCCAGGTGTGTATGGGGTTTTCACAGTGTATCAGGATCCTGCCAGGTCTGTATGGGGTTTTGACAGTGTATCAGGATCCTGCCAGGTGTGTCAGGGGTTTTCACAGTGTATCAGGATCCTGCCTGGTGTGTATGGGTGTTTCACAGTGGAACAGGATCCTGCTAGTTGTGTATGGGGGTTTCACAGTGTATCAGGAGCCTGCCACGTGTGTATGGCGTTTCAGATTGTATCAGGATCCTGCCAGGTGTGAATGGGGTTTTCACAATGTATCAGGAACCTGCCAGGTGTGTATGAGTTTTCACAGTGTATCAGGATCCTGCCAGGTGTGTATGAGGTTTCACAGTGTATCAGGATCCTGCCAGGTGTGTATGGCGTTTTAACAGTGGATCAGGATCCTGCCAGATGTGTCTGGGGTTTCACAGTGTATCAAGATCCCGCCAGGTGTGTGCGAGGTTTCACAGTGTATCAGGATCCTGCCAGGTGTGTATGGGGTTTTCACAGTGTATCAGGATCCTGCCAGGTCTGTATGGGGTTTTGACAGTGTATCAAGATCCTGCCAGGTGTGTAAGGGGTTTTCACAGTGTATCAGGATCCTGCCTGGTGTGTATGGGCGTTTCACAGTGGAACAGGATCCTGCTCGTTGTGTATGGGGGTTTCACAGTGTATCAGGACCCTGCCACGTGTGTATGGCGTTTCAGATTGTATCAGGATCCTGCCAGGTGTGAATGGGGTTTTCACAATGTATCAAAATCCTGCTAGTTGTGTACGGGGGTTTCACAGTGTATCAGGACCCTGCCAGGTGTGCATGGGGTTTTCACTGTGGATCAGGATCCTGCCAGGTGTGTAAGGGGTTTCACAGTTTATCAGGATCGTGCCTGGTGTATATGGGGGTTTCACAGTGGATCAGGATCCTGCCAGGTGTGTATGAGGTTTTCACACTGTATCAGGATCCTTCCAGATGTGTATGGGGGTTTCACAGTGTATCAGGATCCTGCCAGGTCTGTATGGGGTTTTGACAGTGTATCAGGATCCTGCCAGGTGTGTAAGGGGTTTTCACAGTGTATCAGGATCCTGCCTGGTATGTATGGGTGTTTCACAGTGGAACAGGATCCTGCTAGTTGTGTATGGGGGTTTCACAGTGTATCAGGACCCTGCCACGTGTGTATGGCGTTTCAGATTGTGTCAGGATCCTGCCAGGTGTGTATGAGTTTTCACAGTGTATCAGGATCCTGCCAGGTGTGTATGAGGTTTCACAGTGTATCAGGATCCTGCCAGGTCTGTATGGCGTTTTAAAAGTGGATCAGGATCCTGCCAGATGTGTCTGGGGTTTCACAGTGTATCAAGATCCCGCCAGGTGTGTGCGAGGTTTCTCAGTGTATCAGGATCCTGCCAGGTGTGTATGGGGTTTTCACAGTGTATCCGGATCCTGCCAGGTCTGTATGGGGTTTTGACAGTGTATCAGGATCCTGCCAGGTGTGTGCGAGGTTTCACTGTGTATCAGGATCCTGCCAGGTGTGTATGGGGTTTTCACAGTGTATCAGGATCCTGCCAGGTCTGTATGGGGTTTTGACAGTGTATCAGGACCCTGCCAGGTGTGTAAGGGGTTTTCAGAGTGTATCAGGATCCTGCCTGGTGTGTATGGGTGTTTCACAGTGGAACAGGATCCTGCTAGTTGTGTATGGGGGTTTCACAGTGTATCAGGACCCTGCCAGGTGTGTATGGGGTTTTCACTGTGGATCAGGATCCTGCCAGGTGCGTAAGGGGTTTCACAGTTTATCAGGATCGTGCCTGGTGTGTATGGGGGTTTCACAGTGTATCAGGATCCTGCCAGGTGTGCAAGGGGTTTTCACAGTGTATCAGGATCCTGCCTGGTGTGTATGGGTGTTTCACAGTGTATCAGGACCCTGCCACGTGTGTATGGCGTTTCAGATTGTATCAGGATCCTGCCAGGTGTGAATGGGGTTTTCACAATGTATCAGGAACCTGCCAGGTGTGTATGAGTTTTCACCGTGTATCAGGATCCTGCCAGGTGTGTATGAGGTTTCACAGTGTATCAGGATCCTGCCAGGTCTGTATGGCGTTTTAAAAGGGGATCAGGATCCTGCCAGGTGTGTCTGGGGTTTCACAGTGTATCAAGATCCCGCCAGGTGTGTGCGAGGTTTCACAGTGTATCAGGATCCTGCCAGGTGTGTATGGGGTTTTCACAGTGTATCAGGATCCTGCCAGGTCTGTATGGGGTTTTGACAGTGTATCAGGATCCTGCCAGGTGTGTAAGGGGTTTTCACAGTGTATGAGGATCCTGCCTGGTGTGTATGGGTGTTTCACAGTGGAACAGGATCCTGCTAGTTGTGTATGGGGGTTTCACAGTGTATCAGGACCCTGCCAGGTGTGTATGGGGTTTTCACTGTGGATCAGGATCCTGCCAGGTGTGTCAGGGGTTTCACAGTTTATCAGGATCGTGCCTGGTGTGTATGGGGGTTTCACAGTGGATCAGGATCCTGCCAGGTGTGTATGAGGTTTTCACACTGTATCAGGATCCTTCCAGATGTGTATGCGGGTTTCACAGTGTATCAGGATCCTGCCAGGTGTTTATGGGGCTTTCACAGTTTATTAGGATCCTGCCATCTGTGTATGCTGTTTACACAGTGTATCAGAATCCTGCCAGGTGTGTATGGGGGTTTCAAATTGTATCAGGTTCCTGCCTGGTTTGAAAGGGGTTTCACAGTGGATCAGGATCCCGCCACGTGTGTATCTGGTTTTCACAATGCATCCGGATCCTGCCAGATGTGTATGGGGTTTTCAGAGTGCATCAGGTTCCTTCCAGATGTTTATGGTGGTTTCACAGTGTGTCTGGATCCTGCCAAGTGTGTATGGGGTTTCAGATTGTTTCAGGATCCTGCCAGGTGTGTATGGGGTTTCACAATGTATCAGGATCCTGCCAGGTCTGTATGGGGTTTTCACAGTGTATCAGGATCCTGCCAGATGTGTCAGGGGTTGCACAGTGTAACAAGTTCCTGCCAGGTGTGTATGCGGTTTTCACAGTGCATCAGGATCCTGCCAGATGTTTATGGGGTTTCACAGTGTATCAGGATCCTGCCAGGTGTATATGGGGTTTTCACAGCGTAGCAGGATCCTGCCAGGTGTGTATGGCGTTTTCACAGTGTATCAGCATACTGCCAGGTGTGTATGGTGTTTTCACAGTTTATCAGTATCCTGCCAGGTGTGTCTGTGGTTTCGCAGTATTTTAGGATCCTGCCAGGTGTGTAAGGGATTTCACAGTGTATCAGGATCCTACCAGGTGTGCATGGGGTTTTCACAGTGGATCAGGATCCTGCCAGGTGTGTAAGGGGTTTTCACAATGTATCAGTATCCTGCCAGGTGTGTATGGGTTTTCACAGTGTGTCAGGATCCTGCCGGTTGTGTAAGGGGTTTTGACAGAGTATCAGGATCCTGCGAGGTGTGTGTGGGGTTTTCACAGTGTATCAGTATCCTGCCAGATGTGTCTGGGTTCGTCACAGTGTATCAGTATCCTGCCAGGTGTGTATGTGGTTTCACAGTATATTAGGATCCTGCGAGGTGTGTGTGGGGTTTTCACAGTGTATCAGGATCCTGCCTGGTGTGTATGGGCGTTTCACAGTGGAACAGGATCCTGCTCGTTGTGTATGGGGGTTTCACAGTGTATCAGGACCCTGCCACGTGTGTATGGCGTTTCAGATTGTATCAGGATCCTGCCAGGTGTGAATGGGGTTTTCACAATGTATCAGGATCCTGCCAGGTCTGTATGGGGTTTTGACAGTGTATCAAGATCCTGCCAGGTGTGTAAGGGGTTTTCACAGTGTATCAGGATCCTGCCTGGTGTGTATGGGCGTTTCACAGTGGAACAGGATCCTGCTCGTTGTGTATGGGGGTTTCACAGTGTATCAGGACCCTGCCACGTGTGTATGGCGTTTCAGATTGTGTCAGGATCCTGCCAGGTGTGAATGGGGTTTTCACAATGTATCAGGATCCTGCTAGTTGTGTACGGGGGTTTCACAGTGTATCAGGACCCTGCCAGGTGTGTATGGGGTTTTCACTGTGGATCAGGATCCTGCCAGGTGTGTAAGGGGTTTCACAGTTTATCAGGATCGTGCCTGGTGTATATGGGGGTTTCACAGTGGATCAGGATCCTGCCAGGTGTGTATGAGGTTTTCACACTGTATCAGGATCCTTCCAGATGTGTATGGGGGTTTCACAGTGTATCAGGATCCTGCCAGGTCTGTATGGGGTTTTGACAGTGTATCAGGATCCTGCCAGGTGTGTAAGGGGTTTTCACAGTGTATCAGGATCCTGCCTGGTATGTATGGGTGTTTCACAGTGGAACAGGATCCTGCTAGTTGTGTATGGGGGTTTCACAGTGTATCAGGACCCTGCCACGTGTGTATGGCGTTTCAGATTGTGTCAGGATCCTGCCAGGTGTGTATGAGTTTTCACAGTGTATCAGGATCCTGCCAGGTGTGTATGAGGTTTCACAGTGTATCAGGATCCTGCCAGGTCTGTATGGCGTTTTAAAAGTGGATCAGGATCCTGCCAGATGTGTCTGGGGTTTCACAGTGTATCAAGATCCCGCCAGGTGTGTGCGAGGTTTCACAATGTATCAGGATCCTGCCAGGTGTGTATGGGGTTTTCACAGTGTATCCGGATCCTGCCAGGTCTGTATGGGGTTTTGACAGTGTATCAGGATCCTGCCAGGTGTGTGCGAGGTTTCACTGTGTATCAGGATCCTGCCAGGTGTGTATGGGGTTTTCACAGTGTATCAGGATCCTGCCAGGTCTGTATGGGGTTTTGACAGTGTATCAGGACCCTGCCAGGAGTGTAAGGGGTTTTCAGAGTGTATCAGGATCCTGCCTGGTGTGTATGGATGTTTCACAGTGGAACAGGATCCTGCTAGTTGTGTATGGGGGTTTCACAGTGTATCAGGACCCTGCCAGGTGTGTATGGGGTTTTCACTGTGGATCAGGATCCTGCCAGGTGCGTAAGGGGTTTCACAGTTTATCAGGATCGTGCCTGGTGTGTATGGGGGTTTCACAGTGTATCAGGATCCTGCCAGGTGTGCAAGGGGTTTTCACAGTGTATCAGGATCCTGCCTGGTGTGTATGGGTGTTTCACAGTGTATCAGGACCCTGCCACGTGTGTATGGCGTTTCAGATTGTATCAGGATCCTGCCAGGTGTGAATGGGGTTTTCACAATGTATCAGGAACCTGCCAGGTGTGTATGAGTTTTCACCGTGTATCAGGATCCTGCCAGGTGTGTATGAGGTTTCACAGTGTATCAAGATCCTGCCAGGTCTGTATGGCGTTTTAAAAGTGGATCAGGATCCTGCCAGATGTGTCTGGGGTTTCACAGTGTATCAAGATCCCGCCAGGTGTGTGCGAGGTTTCACAGTGTATCAGGATCCTGCCAGGTGTGTATGGGGTTTTCACAGTGTATCAGGATCCTGCCAGGTCTGTATGGGGTTTTGACAGTGTATCAGGATCCTGCCAGGTGTGTAAGGGGTTTTCACAGTGTATGAGGATCCTGCCTGGTGTGTATGGGTGTTTCACAGTGGAACAGGATCCTGCTAGTTGTGTATGGGGGTTTCACAGTGTATCAGGACCCTGCCAGGTGTGTATGGGGTTTTCACTGTGGATCAGGATCCTGCCAGGTGTGTCAGGGGTTTCACAGTTTATCAGGATCGTGCCTGGTGTGTATGGGGGTTTCACAGTGGATCAGGATCCTGCCAGGTGTGTATGAGGTTTTCACACTGTATCAGGATCCTTCCAGATGTGTATGCGGGTTTCACAGTGTATCAGGATCCTGCCAGGTGTTTATGGGGCTTTCACAGTTTATTAGGATCCTGCCAGCTGTGTATGCTGTTTTCACAGTGTATCAGAATCCTGCCAGGTGTGTATGGGGGTTTCAAATTGTATCAGCATACTGCCAGGTGTGTATGGGGTTTCACAGTGTATCAGGATCCTGCCAGGTCTGTATGGGGTTTTCACAGTGTATCAGGATCCTGCCAGATGTGTCAGGGGTTGCACAGTGTAACAAGTTCCTGCCAGGTGTGTATGAGGTTTTCACAGTGCATCAGGATCCTGCCAGATGTTTATGGGGTTTCACAGTGTATCAGGATCCTGCCAGGTGTATATGGGGTTTTCACAGCGTAGCAGGATCCTGCCAGGTGTGTATGGCGTTTTCACAGTGTATCAGCATACTGCCAGGTGTGTATGGTGTTTTCACAGTTTATCAGTATCCTGCCAGGTGTGTATGTGGTTTCACAGTATTTTAGGATCCTGCCAGGTGTGTAAGGGATTTCACAGTGTATCAGGATCCTACCAGGTGTGCATGGGGTTTTCACAGTGGATCAGGATCCTGCCAGGTGTGTAAGGGGTTTTCACAATGTATCAGTATCCTGCCAGGTGTGTATGGGTTTTCACAGTGTGTCAGGATCCTGCCGGTTGTGTAAGGGGTTTTGACAGAGTATCAGGATCCTGCGAGGTGTGTGTGGGGTTTTCACAGTGTATCAGTATCCTGCCAGATGTGTCTGGGTTCGTCACAGTGTATCAGTATCCTGCCAGGTGTGTATGTGGTTTCACAGTATATTAGGATCCTGCGAGGTGTGTGTGGGGTTTTCACAGTGTATCAGGATCCTGCCAGATGTGTCTGGGTTCTTCACAGTGTATCAGGATCCTGCCTGGTGTGTTTGGGGGTTTCACAGTGGATCAGTATCCTGCCAGGTGTGTGTGGGTTTTTCACACTGTATCAGGATCCTTCCAGATGTGTGGGGGGTTTCACGGTGTATCAGGATCCTGCCCGGTGTGTATGGGGGTTTCACAGTTTATTTGGATCCTGCCTGGTGTGTAAGTGGTTTCACAGTGGATCAGGATCCCGCCACGTGTGTATGGGGTTTCACAGTGTATCAGGATCCTTCCAGGTTTGAATGAGGTTTCACAGTGTATCAGGATCCTGCCAGGTGTGTATGGGGTTTTCACAGTGGATCAGGATCCTGCCAGATGTGTCTGGGGTTTCACAGTTTATCAAGATCCTGCCAGGTGTTTATGGGGTTTCACAGTGGATCAGGATCCTGCCAGATGTGAATGGGGTTTCACAGTGGATCAGGATCCTGCCAGTTGTGTATGGGGTTTCACAGTGTATCAGGATCCTGCCAGATGTGAATGAGGTTTCACTGTGCATCAGGAACCTGGCAGTTGTGTACGGGGTTTTCACAGTGTATCAGGATCCTGCCAGGTGTGTCTGGGTGTTTCACAGTGGATCAGGATCCTGCCAGATGTGTCTGGGGTTTCACAGTTTATCAAGATCCTGCCAGGTGTTTATGGGGTTTCACAGTGGATCAGGATCCTGCCAGATGTGAATGGGGTTTCACAGTGGATCAGGATCCTGCCAGTTGTGTATGGGGTTTCACAGTGTATCAGGATCCTGCCAGATGTGAATGAGGTTTCACTGTGCATCAGGATCCTGCCAGGTGTGTCTGGGTGTTTCACAGTTTATCAGGATTCTGCCAGTTGTGAATGGGGTTTTCACAGTGTATCAGGATCCTGCCAGGTGTGTGTGGGGTTTCACAGTATATCAGGATCCTGCCAGGTGTGTATGGGGGTTTCACAGTTTATCAAGATCCTGCCAGGTGTGTATGGGGTTTTCACAGTGTATCAGGATCCAGCTCGGTGTGTCTGGGTGTTTCATATTTTGTGAGGATCTTGCAAGGTGTGAATGGGATTTCACAGTGCATCAGGATCCAGCTCGGTGTGTCTGGGGGTTTCATATTTTGTGAGGATCCTGCAAGGTGTGAATGGGGTTTCACAGTGCATCAGGATCCTTCCAAATGTGTATGGGGGATTCACAGTGTAACAGGATCCTGCCAGGTGTGTATGGGGTTTCAGATTGTTTCAGGATTCTGCCAGGTGTGTATTGGGCTTCACAATGCATCAGGTTCCTGCCAGGTCTGTATGGGGTTCTCACAGTGTATCAGGATCCTGCCAGATGTGTCTGGGGTTTCACAGTGGAACAGGATCCTGCTAGTTGTGTATGGGGGTTTCACAGTGTATCAGGACCCTGCCAGGTGTGTATGGGGTTTTCACTGTGGATCAGGATCCTGCCAGGTGTGTATGAGGTTTTCACACTGTATCAGGATCCTTCCAGATGTGTATGGGGGTTTCACAGTGTATCAGGATCCTGCCAGGTCTGTATGGGGTTTTGACAGTGTATCAGGATCCTGCCAGGTGTGCAAGGGGTTTTCACAGTGTATCAGGATCCTGCCTGGTGTGTATGGGTGTTTCACAGTGTATCAGGACCCTGCCACGTGTGTATGGCGTTTCAGATTGTATCAGGATCCTGCCAGGTGTGAATGGGGTTTTCACAATGTATCAGGAACCTGCCAGGTGTGTATGAGTTTTCACAGTGTATCAGGATCCTGCCAGGTGTGTATGAGGTTTCACAGTGTATCAGGATCCTGCCAGGTCTGTATGGCGTTTTAAAAGTGGATCAGGATCCTGCCAGATATGTCTGGGGTTTCACAGTGTATCAAGATCCCGCCAGGTGTGTGCGTGGTTTTCACAGTGTATCAGGATCCTGCCAGGTCTGTATGGGGTTTTGACAGTGTATCAGGATCCTGCCAGGTGTGTAAGGGGTTTTCACAGTGTATCAGGATCCTGCCTGGTGTGTATGGGTGTTTCACAGTGGAACAGGATCCTGCTAGTTGTGTATGGGGGTTTCACTGTGTATCAGGACCCTGCCACGTGTGTATGGCGTTTCAGATTGTATCAGGATCCTGCCAGGTGTGAATGGGGTTTTCACAATGTATCAGGAACCTGCCAGGTGTGTATGAGTTTTCACCGTGTATCAGGATCCTGCCAGGTGTGTATGAGGTTTCACAGTGTATCAGGATCCTGCCAGGTCTGTATGGCGTTTTAAAAGTGGATCAGGATCCTGCCAGATGTGTCTGGGGTTTCACAGTGTATCAAGATCCCGCCAGGTGTGTGCGAGGTTTCACAGTGTATCAGGACCCTGCCAGGTGTGTATGGGGTTTTCACAGTGTATCAGGATCCTGCCAGGTCTGTATGGGGTTTTGACAGTGTATCAGGATCCTGCCAGGTGTGTAAGGGGTTTTCACAGTGTATGAGGATCCTGCCTGGTGTATATGGGTGTTTCACAGTGGAACAGGATCCTGCTAGTTGTGTATGGGGGTTTCACAGTGTATCAGGACCCTGCCAGGTGTGTATGGGGTTTTCACTGTGGATCAGGATCCTGCCAGGTGTGTCAGGGGTTTCACAGTTTATCAGGATCGTGCCTCGTGTGTATGGGGGTTTCACAGTGGATCAGGATCCTGCCAGGTGTGTATGAGGTTTTCACACTGTATCAGGATCCTTCCAGATGTGTATGCGGGTTTCACAGTGTATCAGGATCCTGCCAGGTGTTTATGGGGCTTTCACAGTTTATTAGGATCCTGCCAGCTGTGTATGCTGTTTTCACAGTGTATCAGAATCCTGCCAGGTGTGTATGGGGGTTTCAAATTGTATCAGGTTCCTGCCTGGTTTGAAAGGGGTTTCACAGTGGATCAGGATCCCGCCACGTGTGTATCTGGTTTTCACAATGCATCAGGATCCTGCCAGATGTGTATGGGGTTTTCAGAGTGCATCAGGTTCCTTCCAGATGTTTATGGTGGTTTCACAGTGTGTCTGGATCCTGCCAAGTGTGTATGGGGTTTCAGATTGTTTCAGGATCCTGCCAGATGTGTCAGGGGTTGCACAGTGTAACACGTTCCTGCCAGGTGTGTATGAGGTTTTCACATTGCATCAGGATCCTGCCAGATGTTTATGGGGTTTCACAGTGTATCAGGATCCTGCCAGGTGTATATGGGGTTTTCACAGCGTAGCAGGATCCTGCCAGGTGTGTATGGCGTTTTCACAGTGTATCAGCATACTGCCAGGTGTGTATGGTGTTTTCACAGTTTATCAGTATCCTGCCAGGTGTGTATGTGGTTTCACAGTATTTTAGGATCCTGCCAGGTGTGTAAGGGATTTCACAGTGTATCAGGATCCTACCAGGTGTGCATGGGGTTTTCACAGTGGATCAGGATCCTGCCAGGTGTGTAAGGGGTTTTCACAATGTATCAGTATCCTGCCAGGTGTGTATGGGTTTTCACAGTGTGTCAGGATCCTGCCGGTTGTGTAAGGGGTTTTGACAGAGTATCAGGATCCTGCGAGGTGTGTGTGGGGTTTTCACAGTGTATCAGTATCCTGCCAGATGTGTCTGGGTTCGTCACAGTGTATCAGTATCCTGCCAGGTGTGTATGTGGTTTCACAGTATATTAGGATCCTGCGAGGTGTGTGTGGGGTTTTCACAGTGTATCAGGATCCTGCCAGATGTGTCTGGGATCTTCACAGTGTATCAGGATCCTGCCTGGTGTGTTTGGGGGTTTCACAGTGGATCAGTATCCTGCCAGGTGTGTGTGGGTTTTTCACACTGTATCAGGATCCTTCCAGATGTGTGGGGGGTTTCACGGTGTATCAGGATTCTGCCCGGTGTGTATGGGGGTTTCACAGTTTATTTGGATCCTGCCTGGTGTGTAAGTGGTTTCACAGTGGATCAGGATCCCGCCACGTGTGTATGGGGTTTCACAGTGTATCAGGATCCTTCCAGGTTTGAATGAGGTTTCACAGTGTATCAGGATCCTGCCAGGTGTGTATGGGGTTTTCACAGTGGATCAGGATCCTGCCAGATGTGTCTGGGGTTTCACAGTTTATCAAGATCCTGCCAGGTGTTTATGGGGTTTCACAGTGGATCAGGATCCTGCCAGATGTGAATGGGGTTTCACAGTGGATCAGGATCCTGCCAGTTGTGTATGGGGTTTCACAGTGTATCAGGATCCTGCCAGATGTGAATGAGGTTTCACTGTGCATCAGGAACCTGGCAGTTGTGTACGGGGTTTTCACAGTGTATCAGGATCCTGCCAGGTGTGTCTGGGTGTTTCACAGTTTATCAGGATTCTGCCAGTTGTGAATGGGGTTTTCACAGTGTATCAGGATCCTGCCAGGTGTGTGTGGGGTTTCACAGTATATCAGGATCCTGCCAGGTGTGTATGGGGGTTTCACAGTTTATCAAGATCCTGCCAGGTGTGTATGGGGTTTTCACAGTGTATCAGGATCCAGCTCGGTGTGTCTGGGGGTTTCATATTTTGTGAGGATCTTGCAAGGTGTGAATGGGATTTCACAGTGCATCAGGATCCAGCTCGGTGTGTCTGGGGGTTTCATATTTTGTGAGGATCCTGCAAGGTGTGAATGGGGTTTCACAGTGCATCAGGATCCTTCCAAATGTGTATGGGGGATTCACAGTGTAACAGGATCCTGCCAGGTGTGTATGGGGTTTCAGATTGTTTCAGGATCCTGCCAGGTGTGTATTGGGCTTCACAATGCATCAGGTTCCTGCCAGGTCTGTATGGGGTTCTCACAGTGTATCAGGATCCTGCCAGATGTGTCTGGGGTTTCACAGTGTATCAAGATCCTGCCAGGTGTGCATGAGGTTTCACAGTGTATCAGGATCCTGCCAGGTGTGTATGGGTTTTTTACAGTGGATCAGGATCCTGCCAGGTGTGTATGGGGTTTTCACAGTGGATCAATATCCTGACAGGTGTGTATGGGGTTTTCACAGTGTAGCAGTATCCCACCAGATGTGTCTGGGGATTCACAGTGAATCAAGATTCTGCCATGTGTGTATGGGGTTTTCACAGTGGGTCAGGATCCTGCCAGATGTGAATGGGGTTTCACTGTGCATCAGGATCCTGCCAGGTGTGTATGCTGGTTTCACAGTGTATCAGGGTCCTGCCAGAAGTGAATGGGTTTTCACAGTGTATCAGGATCCTGCCAGATGCGAATGAGGTTTCACTGTGCATCAGGAACCTGCCAGTTGTGTACGGGGTTTTCACAGTGTATCAGGATCCTGCCAGGTGTGTTTGGGTGTCTCACAGTTTATCAGGATCCTGCCAGGTGTGAATGGGGTTTTCACAGAGTATCAGGATCCTGCCAGGTGTGTGTGGGGTTTCACAGTATATCAGGATCCTGTCAGGTGTGTATGGGGGTTTCACAGTTTATCAAGATCCTGCCAGGTATGTATGGGGTTTTCACAGTGTATCAGGATCCTGCAAGGTGTTTATGGGGTTTCACAGTGCATCAGGATCCAGCCTGGTGTGTATGGGGGTTTCACAGTGTATGAGGATCTTGCAAGGTGTGAATGGGATTTCACAATGCATCAGGATCCAGCTCGGTGTGTCTGGGGGTTTCATATTTTCTGAGGATCCTGCAAGGTGTGAATGGGTTTTCACAGTGCATCAGGATCCTTCCAAATGTGTATGGGGGTTTCACAGTGTATCAGGATCCTGCCAGGTGTGTATGGGGTTTCAGATTGTATCAGGATCCTGCCAGGTGTGTATGGGGCTTCACAATATATCAGGATCCTACCAGGTCTGTATGGGGTTCTCACAGTGTATCAGGATCCTGTCAGATGTGTCTGGGGGTTCACAGTGTATCAAGATCCTGCCAGGCGTGCATGAGGTTTCACAGTGTACAGGATCCTGCCAGGTGTGTATGGGGTTTACACAGTAGATCAGGATCCTGCCAGGTGTGTATGGGGTTTTCACAGTGGATCAGTGTCCTGCCAGGTGTGTATGGGGTTTTCACAGTGTATCAGGATCCTGACAGATGTGTCTGGGATTTCACAGTGATTCAAGTTCCTGCCAGGTTTGTTTGGGGTTTCACGTGTATCAGCATCCTGCCATGTGTGTATGGGGGTTGCACAGTGGTTCAGGATCCTGCCAGATGTGAATGGGGTTTCTCTGTGCATCAGGATCCTGCCAGGTGTGTATGGGGGTTTCACAGTGTATCAGGATCCTGCCAGTTGTGAATGGGGTTTCACAGTGTATCTGGATCCTGCCAGGTGTTTATGGGGTTTCAGAGTGTATCAGGATCCTGCCAGGTGTGTATGGGGTTTTCACAGTTTATCAGGATCGTGCCTGGTGTGTTTGGGGGTTTCACAGTGGATCAGGATCCTGCCAGGTGTGTGTGGGGTTTTCACACAGTATCAGGATCCTTCCAGATGTGTATGGGGGTTTCACAGTGTATCAGGATCCTGCCAGGTGTATATGGGGCTTTCACAGTTTATTGGGATCCTGCCAGCTGTGTATGATGTTTTCACAGTGTATCAGAATCCTGCCAGGTGTGTATGGGGGTTTCACATTTTATCAGGATCCTGCCTGGTTTGAAAGGGGTTTCACAGTGGATCAGGATCCCGCCACGTGTGTATCTGGTTTTCACAATGCATCAGGATCCTGCCAGATGTGTATGGGGTTTTCAGAGTGCATCAGGATCCTGCCAGGTGTGTATGGGGGTTTCACAGTGTATCAGGATCCTGCCAGTTGTGAATGGGCTTTCACAGTGTATCTGGATCCTGCCAGGTGTGTCGGGGGTTTCACAGTGTCTCAAAATCCTGCCAGGTGTGTATGGGGTTTCACAGTGTATCAGGATCCTGCCAGATGTGTCTGGGTTTTCACAGTTTGTCAAGATCCTGCCTGGTATTTATGGGGTTTCACAGTGGATCAGGTTCCTGCCAGATGTGAATGGGGTTTCACAGTGGATCAGGATCCTGCCAGTTGTGTATGGGGATTTCACAGTGTATCAGGATCCTGCCAGATGTGAATGGGGTTTCACTGTACATCAGGAACCTGCCAGTTGTGTGCGGGGTTTTCACAGTGTATCAGATTCCTGCCAGGTGTGTATGGGCGTTTCACAGTTTATCAGGATCCTGCCAGGTGTGTCTGGGGTTGTCACATTGTATCAGGATCCTGCCAGGTGTGTATGGGGGTTTCACAGTGTATGAGGATCTTGCAAGGTGTGAATGGGGTTTCACAGTGCATCAGGATACTGCCAGGTGTGTATGGGGTTTCACAATGTATCAGCATCCTGCCAGGTCTGTATCGGGTATTCACAATGTATCAGGATCCTGCCAGATGTGTCTGGGGTTTCACAGTGTATCAAGATCCTGCCAGGTGTGCATGAGGTTTCACAGTGTATCAGGATCCCGCCGGGTGTGTATGGGGTTTTCACAGTGGATCAGGATCCTGCCAGGTGTGTATGGGGATTTCACAGTGTATCAGGATCCTGCCAGATGTGTCTGGGCTTTCACAGAGAATCAGGTTCCTGCCAGGTGTGTTTGGGGTTTCACAGTGTATCAGGATCCTGCCATGTGTGTTTGGGGGTTGCACAGTGCATCAGCATCCTGCCATGTGTGTATGGGGGTTTCACTGTGCATCAGGATCCTACCAGGTGTGTATGGGGGTTTCACAGTGTATCAGGATCCTGCCAGATGTGAATGGGGTTTCACAGTTTATCAGGATCCTGCCTGGTGTGTATCGGGTTTTCCCAGTGCATCAGGATACTGCCAGATGTGTATGGGGTTTTCACAGTGCATCGGGATCCTTCCAGATGTTTATGGGGGTTTCACTGTGTATCAGGTTCGTGCCAGGTGTGTATTGGGTTTCAGAGTGTATCAGGATCCTGCCAGGTGTGTATGGGCTTTTCACAGTGGATCAGGATCCTGCCAGGTGTGTATGGGGTTTTCACAGTGGATCAGTATCCTGACAAGTGTGTATGGGGTTTTCACAGTGTATCAGGATCCTACCAGATGTGAATGGGGTTTCACTGTGCATCAGGATCCTGCCAGGTGTGTATGCTGGTTTAACAGTGTATCAGGATCCTGCCAGATGTGAATGGGGTTTCACAGTGTATCAGGGTCCTGCCAGGTATGTCGGGGGTTTCACAGTGTCTCAAGATCCTGCCAGGTGTGTCTGGGATTTCACAGTGTATCAGGATCCTGCCAGATGTGTCTGGGGTTTCACAGTTTATCAAGATCCTGCCAGGTGTTTATGGGGTTTCACAGTGGATCAGGATCCTGCCAGATGTGAATGGGGTTTCACAGTGGATCAGGATCCTGCCAGTTGTGTATGGGGTTTCACAGTGTATCAGGATCCTGCCAGATGTGAATGAGGTTTCACTGTGCATCAGGAACCTGGCAGTTGTGTACGGGGTTTTCACAGTGTATCAGGATCCTGCCAGGTGTGTATGGGTGTTTCACAGTTTATCAGGATTCTGCCAGTTGTGAATGGGGTTTTCACAGTGTATCAGGATCCTGCCAGGTGTGTATGGGGGTTTCACAGTTTATCAAGATACTGCCAGGTGTGTATGGGGTTTTCACAGTGTATCAGGATCCAGCTCGGTGTGTCTGGGGGTTTCATATTTTGTGAGGATCTTGCAAGGTGTGAATGGGATTTCACAGTGCATCAGGATCCAGCTCGGTGTGTCTGGGGGTTTCATATTTTGTGAGGATCCTGCAAGGTGTGAATGGGGTTTCACAGTGCATCAGGATCCTTCCAAATGTGTATGGGGGCTTCACAATGCATCAGGTTCCTGCCAGGTCTGTATGGGGTTCTCACAGTGTATCAGGATCCTGCCAGATGTGTCTGGGGTTTCACAGTGTATCAAGATCCTGCCAGGTGTGCATGAGGTTTCACAGTGTATCAGGATCCTGCCAGGTGTGTATGGGTTTTTCACAGTGGATCAGGATCCTGCCAGGTGTGTATGGGATTTTTACAGTGGATCAATATCCTGACAGGTGTGTATGGGGTTTTCACAGTGTATCAGTATCCCACCAGATGTGTCTGGGGATTCACAGTGAATCAAGATTCTGCCAGGTGTGTTTGGGGTTTCACAGTGTATCAGGATCCTGCCAAGTGTGTTTGGGGGTTTCACAGTGTATTAGTATCCTGCCATGTGTGTATGGGGTTTTCACAGTGGGTCAGGATCCTGCCAGATGTGAATGGGGTTTCACTGTGCATCAGGATCCTGCCAGGTGTGTATGCTTGTTTCACAGTGCATCAGGGTCCTGCCAGATGTGAATGGGTTTTCACAGTGTATCAGGATCCTGCCAGATGCGAATGAGGTTTCACTGTGCATCAGGAACCTGCCAGTTGTGTACGGGGTTTTCACAGTGTATCAGGATCCTGCCAGGTGTGTTTGGGTGTCTCACAGTTTATCAGGATCCTGCCAGGTGTGAATGGGGTTTTCACAGAGTATCAGGATCCTGCCAGGTGTGTGTGGGGTTTCACAGTATATCAGGATCCTGTCAGGTGTGTATGGGGGTTTCACAGTTTATCAAGATCCTGCCAGGTATGTATGGGGTTTTCACAGTGTATCAGAATCCTGCAAGGTGTTTATGGGGTTTCACAGTGCATCAGGATCCAGCCTGGTGTGTATGGGGGTTTCACAGTGTATGAGGATCTTGCAAGGTGTGAATGGGATTTCACAATGCATCAGGATCCAGCTCGGTGTGTCTGGGGGTTTCATATTTTCTGAGGATCCTGCAAGGTGTGAATGGGTTTTCACAGTGCATCAGGATCCATCCAAATGTGTATGGGGGTTTCACAGTGTATCAGGATCCTGCCAGGTGTGTATGGGCTTTCAGATTGTATCAGGATCCTGCCAGGTGTGTATGGGGCTTCACAATGTATCAGGATCCTACCAGGTCTGTATGGGGTTCTCACTGTGTATCAGGATCCTGTCAGATGTGTCTGGGGGTTCACAGTGTATCAAGATCCTGCCAGGCGTGCATGAGGTTTCACAGTGTACAGGATCCTGCCAGGTGTGTATGGGGTTTTCACAGTAGATCAGGATCCTGCCAGGTGTGTATGGGGTTTTCACAGTGGATCAATGTCCTGCCAGGTGTGTATGGGGTTTTCACAGTGTATCAGGATCCTGACAGATGTGTCTGGGATTTCACAGTGATTCAAGTTCCTGCCAGGTTTGTTTGGGGTTTCAAGTGTATCAGCATCCTGCCATGTGTGTATGGGGGTTGCACAGTGGTTCAGGATCCTGCCAGATGTGAATGGGGTTTCTCTGTGCATCAGGATCCTGCCAGGTGTGTATGGGTGTTTCACAGTGTATCAGGATCCTGCCAGTTGTGAATGGGGTTTCACAGTGTATCTGGATCCTGCCAGGTGTGTATGGGGTTTCAGTGTGCATCAGGATCCTGCCAGGTGTGTATGGGGTTTTCACAGTTTATCAGGATCGTGCCTGGTGTGTTTGGGGGTTTCACAGTGGATCAGGATCCTGCCAGGTGTGTGTGGGGTTTTCACACAGTATCAGGATCCTTCCAGATGTGTATGGGGGTTTCACAGTGTATCAGGATCCTGCCAGGTGTATATGGGGCTTTCACAGTTTATTGGGATCCTGCCAGCTGTGTATGCTGTTTTCACAGTGTATCAGAATCCTGCCAGGTGTGTATGGGGGTTTCACATTTTATCAGGATCCTGCCTTGTTTGAAAGGGGTTTCACAGTGTATCAGGATCCTGCCAGTTGTGAATGGGCTTTCGCAGTGTATCTGGATCCTGCCAGGTGTGTCGGGGTTTCACAGTGTCTCAAAATCCTGCCAGGTGTGTATGGGGTTTCACAGTGTATCAGGATCCTGCCAGATGTGTCTGGGTTTTCACAGTTTGTCAAGATCCTGCCTGGTATTTATGGGGTTTCACAGTGGATCAGGTTCCTGCCAGATGTGAATGGGGTTTCACAGTGGATCAGGATCCTGCCAGTTGTGTATGGGGATTTCACAGTGTATCAGGATCCTGCCAGATGTGAATGGGGTTTCACTGTACATCAGGAACCTGCCAGTTGTGTGCGGGGTTTTCACAGTGTATCAGATTCCTGCCAGGTGTGTATGGGCGTTTCACAGTTTATCAGGATCCTGCCAGGTGTGTCTGCGGTTGTCACATTGTATCAGGATCCTGCCAGGTGTGTATGGGGGTTTCACAGTGTATGAGGATCTTGCAAGGTGTGAATGGGGTTTCACAGTGCATCAGGACACTGCCAGGTGTGTATGCGGTTTCACAATGTATCAGCATCCTGCCAGGTCTGTATCGGGTATTCACAATGTATCAGGATCCTGCCAGATGTGTCTGGGGTTTCACAGTGTATCAAGATCCTGCCAGGTGTGCATGAGGTTTCACAGTGTATCAGGATCCCGCCGGGTGTGTATGGGGTTTTCACAGTGGATCAGGATCCTGCCAGGTGTGTATGGGGATTTCACAGTGTATCAGGATCCTGCCAGATGTGTCTAGGCTTTCACAGAGAATCAGGTTCCTGCCAGGTGTGTTTGGGATTTCACAGTGTATCAGGATCCTGCCATGTGTGTTTGGGGGTTGCACAGTGCATCAGCATCCTGCCATGTGTGTATGGGGTTTCACTGTGCATCAGGATCCTACCAGGTGTGTATGGGGGTTTCACAGTGCATCAGGATCCTGCCAGATGTGAATGGGGTTTCACAGTGTATCAGGATCCTGCCAGGTGTGTCGGGGGTTTCACAGTGTCTCTAGATCCTGCCAGGTGTGTATGGGGTTTCACAGTTTATCAGGATCCTGCCTGGTGTGTATCGGGTTTTCCCAGTGCATCAGGACACTGCCAGATGTGTATGGGGTTATCACAGTGCATCGGGATCCTTCCAGATGTTTATGGGGGTTTCACTGTGTATCAGGTTCGTGCCAGGTGTGTATTGGGTTTCAGAGTGTATCAGGATCCTGCCAGGTGTGTAAGGGGTTTTCACAGTGTATCAGGATCCTGCCTGGTGTGCATGGGGGTTTCACAGTGGAACATGATCCTGCCAGTTGTGTATGGGGGTTTCACAGTGGATCAGGACCCTGCCAGGTGTGTATGGGGTTTTCACTGTGGATCAGGATCCTGCCAGGTGTGTATCGGGTTTTCGCACTGTATCAGGATCCTTCCAGATGTGTATGGGGGTTTCACAGTGTATCAGGATCCTGCCAGGTGTATATGGGGATTTCACAGTTTATTAGGATCCTGCCAGCTGTGTATGCTGTTTTCACAGTGTATCAGAATCCTGCCAGGTGTGTATGGGGTTTTCACATTTTATCAGGATCCTGCCTGGTTTGAAAGGGGTTTCACAATGGATCAGGATCCCGCCAGGTGTGTATCTGGATTTCACAATGCATCAGGATCCTGCCAGATGTGTATGGGGTTTTCAGAGTGCATCAGGATCCTTCCAGATGTGTATGGTGGTTTCACAGTGTGTCGGGATCCTGCAAAGTGTGTATGGGGTTTCAGATTGTATCAGGATCCTGCCAGGTGTGTATGGGGTTTCACAATGTATCAGGAACCTGCCAGGTCTGTATGGGGTTTTCACAGTGTATCAGGATCCTGCCAGATGTGTCTGGGGTTTCACAGTGTAACAAGATCCTGCCAGGTGTGTATGAGGTTTCACAGTGTATCAGGATGCTGCCAGGTGTGTATGGGGTTTTCACAGTGTATCAGGATCCTGCCAGGTATGTAAGGGGTTTTCACAGTGGATCAGGATCCTGCCAGGTGTTTATGGGGGTTTCACAGTGGATCAGGATCCTGCCAGGTGTGTATGGGGGTTTCACAGTGGATCAGGATCCTGCCAGGTGTGTATGGGGTTTTCACAGTGGATCAGGATCCTGCCAAGTGTGTAAGGGGTTTCACAGTTTATTAGGATCGTGCCTGGTGTGTATGGGGGATTCACAGTGGATCAGGATCCTGCCAGATGTGTATGGGGTTTTCAAACTGTATCAGGATCCTTCCAGATGTGTATGGGGGTTTCACAGTGTATCGGGATCCTGCCAGATGTGTATGGGAGTTTCACAGTGTATGAAGATCTTGCAAGGTGTGAATGGGGTATCACAGTGCATCAGGATCCTGCCAGGTGTGTATGGGGTTTCACAATGTATCAGGATCCTGCCAGGTCTGTATGGGGTTTTCACAATGTATCAGGATCCTGCCAGATGTGTCTGGGGTTTCACAGTGTCCCAAGACCCTGCCAGGTGTGCATGAGGTTTCACAGTGTATCAGGATCCTGCCAGGTGTGTATGGGGTTTTCAAACTGTATCAGGATCCTTCCAGATGTGTATGGGGGTTTCACAGTGGATCAGGATCCTGCCAGGTGTGTATGGGGGTTTCACAGTGGATCAGGATCCTGCCAGGTGTGTATGGGGTTTTCACAGTGGATCAGGATCCTGCCAAGTGTGTAAGGGGTTTCACAGTTTATTAGGATCGTGCCTGGTGTGTATGGGGGATTCACAGTGGATCAGGATCCTGCCAGATGTGTATGGGGTTTTCAAACTGTATCAGGATCCTTCCAGATGTGTATGGGGGTTTCACAGTGTATCGGGATCCTGCCAGGTGTGTATGGGAGTTTCACAGTGTATGAGGATCTTGCAAGGTGTGAATGGGGTATCACAGTGCATCAGGATCCTGCCAGGTGTGTATGGGGTTTCACAATGTATCAGGATGCTGCCAGGTCTGTATGGGGTTTTCACAATGTATCAGGATCCTGCCAGATGTGTCTGGGGTTTCACAGTGTCCCAAGACCCTGCCAGGTGTGCATGAGGTTTCACAGTGTATCAGGATCCTGCCAGGTGTGTATGGGGTTTTCAAACTGTATCAGGATCCTTCCAGATGTGTATGGGGGTTTCACAGTGTATCGGGATCCTGCCAGGTGTGTATGGGGTTTTCACAGTGTATGAGGATCTTGCAAGGTGTGAATGGGGTATCACAGTGCATCAGGATCCTGCCAGGTGTGTATGGGATTTCACAATGTATCAGGATCCTGCCAGGTCTGTATGGGGTTTTCACAATGTATCAGGATCCTGCCAGATGTGTCTGGGGTTTCACAGTGTCCCAAGACCCTGCCAGGTGTGCATGAGGTTTCACAGTGTATCAGGATCCTGCCAGGTGTGTATGGGGTTTTCACAGTGGATCAGGATCCTGCCAGGTTTGTATGGGGTTTTCACAGTGGATCAGGATCCTGCCAGGTGTGTGTGGGGTTTTCACAGTGTATCAGGGTCCTGCCAGATATGTCTGGGGTTTCACAGTGAATCAGGTTCCTGCCTGGTGTGTTTGGGGTTTCACAGTGTACCAGGATCCTGCCATGTGTGTTTGGGGGTTGTACAGTGTATCAGCATCCTGCCATGTGTGTATGGGGGTTTCACAGTGTATCAGGATCCTGCCAGATGTGAATGGGGTTTCACTGTGCATCGGGATCCTGCCAGGTGTCGATGGGGGTTTCACAGTGTATCAGGATCCTGCCAGATGTGAATGGGGTTTCACAGTGTATCAGGATCCTGCCAGGTGTGTCGTGGGTTTCACAGTTTATCAAGATCCTGCCAGGTGTGTATGGGGTTTCACAGTGTATCAGGATCCTGCCAGATGTGTCTGGGGTTTCACAGTTTATCAAGATCCTGCCAGGTGTGTATGGGGTTTCACAGTGGATCAGGATCCTGCCAGATGTGATTGGGGTTTCACAGTGGATCAGGATCCTGCCAGCTGTGTGTGGGGATTTCACAGTGTATCAGCATCCTGCCAGATGTGAATGGGGTTCACTGCGCATCAGGAACCTGCCAGTTGTGTGCGGGGTTGTCACAGTTTATCAGGATCCTGCCAGGTGTGTATGGGGTTTTCACACTGTATCAGGAACCTGCCAGGTGTGTATAGGGTTTCACAGTGTATCAGCATCCTGCCAGGTGTGTATGGGGGTATCACAGTTTATCAGGATCCTGCCAGGTGTGTATGGGGTTTTCACAGTGTATCAGGATCCTGCAAAGTGTGAATGGATTATCACAGTGCATCAGGATCCTTCCAGATGTTTATGGGGGTTTCACATTGTATCAGGATCGTGCCAGGTGTGTATGGGGTTTCACAGAGGATCAGGTTCCTGAGAGGTGTGTAAGGGGTTTTCACAGTGTATCAGCATCCTGCCAGGTGTGTATGGGGTTTCACAGTATATCAGGATCCTGCCATGTGTGTAAGGGGTTTTCACAGTGTATCACGATCCTGCCAGGTGTGTATGGGGTTTCACAGTGTATCAGGATCCTGCCAGGTGTGCAAGGAGTTTCACAGCGGATCAGGATCCTGCCAGGTGTGTATGGTGTTTTCACTGTGTATCAGGTCCTGCCAGGTGTATAAGGGGTTTTCACAGTGGATCAGGATCCTGCCTGGTGTGCATGGGGGTTTCACAGTGTATCAGGATCCTGCCAGGTGTGTTTGGGGTTTTCACACTTGATCAGGATCCTTCCAGATGTGTATGGGGGTTTCACAGTGTATCATGATCCTGCCAGGTGTTTATTGGGGTTTCACAGTTTTTCAGGATCCTGCCAGCTTTGTATGCAGTTTCACAGTGTATCAGGACCCTGCCCGGTGTGCATGACGGCTCACAGTTTATCAGGATCCTGCCTGGTGTGTAAGGGGTTTCACAGAAGATCAGGATCCCGCCACGTGTGTATGGCGTTTCAGATTGTATCAGGATCCTGCCAGGTGTGAATGGGGTTTTCACAATGGATTAGGATCCTGCCAGGTGTGTATGAGTTTTCGCAGTGTATCAGGATCCTGCCAGGTGTGAATGAGGTTTCACAGTGTATCAGGATCCTGCCAGGTGTGTATGGCGTTTTAACAGTGGATCAGGATCCTGCCAGATGTGTCTGGGGTTTCACAATGTATCAAGATCCCGCCGGGTGTGAGTGAGGTTTCACAGTGTATCAGGATCCTGCCAGGTGTGTATGGGGTTTTCACAGTGTAGCAGGATCCTGCCAGGTCTGTATGGGGTTTTGACAGTGTATCAGGATCCTGCCAGTTGTGTATGGGGTTTTCACAGTGTATCAGGATCCTGCCCGGTGTGTACGGGGGTTTCACAGTGGAACAGGATCCTGCCAGGTGTGTAAGGGGTTTCACAGTTTATCAGGATCGTGCCTGGTGTGTATGGGGGTTTCACAGTGGATCAGGATCCTGCCAGGTGTGTATGGGGTTTCACACTGTAGCAGGATCCTTCCAGATGTGTATGGGGGTTTCACAGTGTATCAGGATCCTGCCAGGTGTTTATGGGGCTTTCACAGTTTATTAGGATCCTGCCAGCTGTGTATGCTGTTTTCACAGTGTATCAGAATCCTGCCAGGTGTGTATGGGGGTTTCACATGTTATCAGGATCCTGCCTGGTTTGAAAGGGGTTTCACAATGCATCAGGATCCTGCCAGATGTGTATGGGGTTTTCAGAGTGCATCCGGATCCTTCCAGATGTGTATGGTGGTTTCACAGTGTGTCGGGATCCTGCCAAGTGTGTATGGGGTTTCAGATTGTATCAGGACCCTGCCAGGTGTGTCTGGGGTTTCACAATGTATCAGGATCCTGCCAGGTCTGTCTGGGGCTTTCACAGTGTATCAGGATCCTGCCAGATCTGTCTGGGGTTTCACAGTGTAACAAGATCCTGCCAGGTGTGTATGAGGTTTCACAGTGTATCAGGATCCTGCCAGGTGTGTATGGGGTTTTCACAGTGGATCAGGATCCTGCCAGGTGTGTATGGGGTTTTCACAGTGGATCAGGATCCTGCCAGGTATTTATGGGGTTTTCACAGTGTATCAGCATATTGCCAGATGTGCCTGGGCTTTCACAGTGAATCAAGATCCTGCCAGGTGTGTTTGGGGGTTTCACAGTGTATCAGAATCCTGCCATGTGTGTATGGGGGTTTCACAGTGGATCAGGATCCTGCCAGATGTGTCTGGGGTTTCACAGTGTATCAAGATCCTGCCAGGTCTATTTGAGGTTTCACATTGCATCAGGATCCTGCTAGATGTGTATGAGGTTTTCACAGTGTATCAAGATCCTGCCAGGTCTGTATGGGGTTTTTTCACAGTGTATCAGGATCCTGCCAGGTGTGCAAGGGGATTTCACAGCGTATCAGTATCCTGCCTGGTGTGCATGGTGGTTTCACAGTGGATCAGGATCCTGCCAGGTGTGTATGGGGGTTTCACAGTGTATCAGGATCCTGCCCGGTGTGTATGGGGGTTTCACAGTGGAACAGGATCCTGCCAGTTGTGTATGGGGGTTTCACAGTGTATCAGGAGCCTGCCAGGTGTGTATGGGGTTTTCACTGTGGATCAGGATCCTGCCAGGTGTGTAAGGGGTTTCACAGTTTATCAGGATCGTGCCTGGTGTGTATGGGGGTTTCACAGTGGATCAGGATCCTGCCAGGTGTTTATGGGGCTTTCACAGTTTATTAGGATCCTGACAGCTGTGTATGCTGTTTTCACAGTGTATCAGAATCCTGCCAGGTGTGTCTGGGGGTTTCACATTTTATCAGGATCCTGCCTGGTTTGAAAGGGGTTTCACAGTGGATCAGGATCCCGCCACGTGTGTATCGGGTTTTCACAATGCATCAGGATCCTGCCAGGTGTGTATGGCGTTTTAACAGTGGATCAGGATCCTGCCGGATGTGTCTGGGGTTTCACAGTGCATCAAGATCCCGCCAGGTGTTTATGGGGTTTTCACAGTGTATCAGGATATTGCCAGATGTGCCTGGGCTTTCACAGTGAATCAAGATCCTGCCAGGTGTGTTTGGGGGTTTCACAGTGCATCAGAATCCTGCCATGTGTGTATGGGGGTTTCACAGTGGATCAGGATCCTGCCAGATGTGTCTGGGGTTTCACAATGTATCAGGATCCTGCTAGATGTGTATGTGGCTTTCACAGTGTATCAGGATCCTGCCAGATCTGTCTGGGGTTTCACAGTGTAACAAGATCCTGCCAGGTGTGTATGAGGTTTCACAGTGTATCAGGATCCTGCCAGGTGTGTATGGGGTTTTCACAGTGAATCAGGATCCTGCCAGGTGTGTATGGGGTTTTCACAGTGGATCAGGATCCTGCCAGGTATTTATGGGGTTTTCACAGTGTATCAGCATATTGCCAGATGTGCCTGGGCTTTCACAGTGAATCAAGATCCTGCCAGGTGTGTTTGGGGGTTTCACAGTGTATCAGAATCCTGCCATGTGTGTATGGGGGTTTCACAGTGGATCAGGATCCTGCCAGATGTGTCTGGGGTTTCACAGTGTATCAAGATCCTGCCAGGTCTATTTGAGGTTTCACATTGCATCAGGATCCTGCTAGATGTGTATGAGGTTTTCACAGTGTATCAAGATCCTGCCAGGTCTGTATGGGGTTTTTTCACAGTGTATCAGGATCCTGCCAGGTGTGCAAGGGGATTTCACAGCGTATCAGTATCCTGCCTGGTGTGTATGGTGGTTTCACAGTGGATCAGGATCCTGCCAGGTGTGTTGGGGGTTTCACAGTGTATCAGGATCCTGCCCGGTGTGTATGGGGGTTTCACAGTGGAACAGGATCCTGCCAGTTGTGTATGGGGGTTTCACAGTGTATCAGGAGCCTGCCAGGTGTGTATGGGGTTTTCACTGTGGATCAGGATCCTGCCAGGTGTGTAAGGGGTTTCACAGTTTATCAGGATCGTGCCTGGGGTGTATGGGGGTTTCACAGTGGATCAGGATCCTGCCAGGTGTTTATGGGGCTTTCACAGTTTATTAGGATCCTGACAGCTGTGTATGCTGTTTTCACAGTGTATCAGAATCCTGCCAGGTGTGTCTGGGGGTTTCACATTTTATCAGGATCCTGCCTGGTTTGAAAGGGGTTTCACAGTGGATCAGGATCCCGCCACGTGTGTATCGGGTTTTCACAATGCATCAGGATCCTGCCAGGTGTGTATGGCGTTTTAACAGTGGATCAGGATCCTGCCGGAAGTGTCTGGGGTTTCACAGTGCATCAAGATCCCGCCAGGTGTTTATGGGGTTTTCACAGTGTATCAGGATATTGCCAGATGTGCCTGGGCGTTCACAGTGAATCAAGATCCTGCCAGGTGTGTTTGGGGGTTTCACAGTGCATCAGAATCCTGCCATGTGTGTATGGGGGTTTCACAGTGGATCAGGATCCTGCCAGATGTGTCTGGGGTTTCACAGTATATCAAGATCCTGCCAGGTGTGTTTGAGGTTTCACAGTGCATCAGGATCCTGCTAGATGTGTATGTGGTTTTCACAGTGTATCAGGATCCTGCCAGGTCTGTATGGGGGTTTCACAGTGTATCGGGATCCTGCCAGGTGTGTATGGAGTTTCAGATTGTATCAGGATCCTGCCAGGTGTGTTTGGGTTTTCACAATGTATCAGGATCCTGCCAGGTCTGTTTGGGGTTTTCACAGTGTATCAGGATCCTGCCAGATGTGTCTGGGGTTTCACAGTGTATCAAGATCCTGCCAGGTGTGTATGAGGTTTCACAGTGTATCAGGATCCTGCCATGTGTGCAAGCGGATTTCACAGCGTATCAGGATCCTGCCTGGTGTGTATGGGGGTTTCACAGTGGATCAGGATCCTGCCAAGTGTGTAAGGGGTTTCACAGTTTATTAGGATCGTGCCTGGTGTGCATGGGGGTTTCACAGTGGATCAGGATCCTGCGAGGTGTGCATGGGGGTTTCACAGTGTATCCGGATTCTGCCAGATGTGTCTGGGGTTGCACAGTGCATCAAGATCCCGCCAGGTGTGTGTGAGGTTTCACAGTGTATCAGGATCCTGCCAGGTGTGTTTGGGGTTTTCACTGTGTATCAGGATCCTGCCAGGTCTGTATGGGGTTTTGACAGCGTATCAGGATCCTGCCAGGTCTGTATGGGGTTTTCACAGTGTATCAGGATCCTGCCCGCTGTGTCTGGGGATTTCACAGTGGAACAGGATCCTGCCAGTTGTGTTTGGGGGTTTCACAGTGAATCAGGAAGCTGCCAGGTGTGTATGGGGTTTTCACTGTGGATCAGGATCCTGCCAGGTGTGTAAGGGGTTTCACAGTTTATCAGGATCGTGCCTGGTGTGTATGGGGGTTTCACAGTGGATCAGGATCCTGCCAGGTGTGTATGGGGTTTTCACACTGTATCAGGATCCTGCCAGGTGTGTATGGGGGTTTCACATTTTATAAGGATCCTGCCTGATTTGAAAGGGGTTTCACAGTGGATCAGGATCCCGCCACGTGTGTATCTGGTTTTCACAATGCATCAGGATCCTGCCAGATGTGTGTGGGGTTTTCAGAGTGCATCCGGATCCTTCCAGATGTGTATGGTGGTTTCACAATGTGTCGGGGTCCTGCCAGGTGTGTATGGGGTTTTCACAGTGTATCAGGATATTTCCAGATGTGCCTGGGCTTTCACAGTGAATCAAGATCCTGCCAGGTGTGTTTGGGGGTTTCACAGTGTATCAGCATCCTGCCATGTGTGTATGGGGGTTTCACAGTGGATCAGGATCCTGCCAGATGTGTCTGGGGTTTCACAGTGTATCAAGATCCTGCCAGGTGTGTTTGAGCTTTCACAGTGCATCAGGATCCTGCTAGATGTGTATGAGGTTTTCACAGTGTATCAGGATCCTGCCAGGTCTGTATGGGGTTTTCACAGTGTATCAGGATCCTGCCAGGTGTGCAAGGGGATTTCACAGCGTATCAGGATCCTGCCTGGTGTGTATGGGGTTTTCACAGTGGATCAGGATCCTGCCAGGTGTGTATGGGGGTTTCACAGTGGATCAGGATCCTGCCAGGTGTGTATGGGGTTTCACAGTGCATCAAGATCCTGCCAGGTTTGAATGGAGTTTTCACAGTGGATCAGGATCCTGCCAGGTGTGAATGAGGTTTCACAATGTATCAGGATCCTGCCAGGTGTGTATGGCATTTTAACAGTGGATCAAGATCCTGCCAGATGTGTCTGGGGTTTCACAGTGCATCAAGATCCCGCCAGGTCTGTATGGGTTTTTCACAGTGTATCAGGATCCTGCCCGCTGTGTATGGGGGTTTCACAGTGGAACACGATCCTGCCAGTTGTGTATGGGGGTTTCACAGTGGATCAGGACCCTGCCAGGTGTGTATGGGGTTTTCACTGTGGATCAGGATCCTGCCAGGTGTGTAAGGGGTTTCACAGTTTATCAGGATCGTGCCTGGTGTGTATGGGGGTTTCACAGTTGATCAGGATCCTGCCAGGTGTGTATGGGGTTTTCACACTGTATCAGGATCCTTCCAGATGTGTATGGGGGTTTCACAGTGTATCAGGATCCTGCCAGGTGTTTATGGGGCTTTCACAGTTTATTAGGATCCTGCCAGCTGTGTATGCTGTTTTCACAGTGTATCAGAATCCTGCCAGGTGTGTTTGGGGCTTTCACATTTTATCAGGATCCTGCCTGGTTTGAAAGGGGTTTAAAGTGGATCAGGATCCCGCCACGTGTGTATCTGGTTTTCACAATGCATCAGGATCCTGCCAGATGTGTATGGGGTTTTCAGAGTGCATCCGGATCCTTCCAGATGTGTATGGTGGTTTCACAGTGTGTCGGGATCCTGCCAAGTGTGTATGGGGTTTCAGATTGTATCAGGATCCTGCCAGGTGTGTCTGGGGTTTCACAATGTATCAGGATCCTGCCAGGTCTGTATGGGGTTTTCACAGTGTATCAGGATCCTGCCAGATGTGTCTGGGGTTTCACAGTGTAACAAGATCCTGCCAGGTGTGTATGAGGTTTCACAGTGTATCAGGATCCTGCCAGGTGTGTATGGGGTTTTCACAGTGGATCAGGAACCTGCCAGGTGTGTATGGGGTTTTCACAGCGGATCAGGATCCTGCCAGGTGTTTATGGGGTTTTCACAGTGTATCAGGATTTTGCCAGATGTGCCTGGGCTTTCACAGTGAATCAAGATCCTGCCAGGTGTGTTTGGGGGTTTCACAGTGTATCAGCATCCTGCCATGTGTGTATGGGGGTTTCACAGTGGATCAGGATCCTGCCAGATGTGTCTGGGGTTTCACAGTGTATCAAGATTCTGCCAGGTGTGTTTGAGGTTTCACAGTGCATCAGGATCCTGCCAGGTCTGTATGGGGTTTTCACAGTGTATCAGGATCCTGCCAGGTGTGCAAGGGGATTTCACAGCGTATCAGGATCATGCCTGGTGTGTATGGGGGTTTCACAGTGGATCAGAATCCTGCCAGGTGTGTATGGGGGTTTCACAGTGGATCAGGATCCTGCCAGGTGTGTATGGGGTTTTCACAGTGTATCAGGATCCTGCCAAGTGTGTAAGGGGTTTCACAGTTTATTAGGATCGTGCCTGGTGTGCATGGGGGTTTCACAGTGGATCAGGATCCTGCCACGTGTGTATGGGGTTTTCACAGTGCATCAGGATCCTGCCAGATGTGTATGGGGTTTTCACAGTGCATCAGGATCCTTCCAGATGTGTATGGGGGTTTCACAGTGTATCGGGATCCTGCCAGGTGTGTATGGAGTTTCAGATTGTATCAGGATCCTGCCAGGTGTGTTTGGGGTTTCACAATGTATCAGGATCCTGCCAGGTCTGTTTGGGGTTTTCACAGTGTATCAGGATCCTGCCAGATGTGTCTGGGGTTTCACAGTGTATCAAGATCCTGCCAGGTGTGTATGAGGTTTCACAGTGTATCAAGATCCTGCCATGTGTGTGGGGTTTCACAGAGGATCAGGATCCTGCCAGGTGTGTATGGAGTTTTCACAGTGGATCAGGATCCTGCCAGACGTGTATGGGGTTTTCACAGTGTATCAGTATCCTGCCAGATGTGTCTGGGGTTTCACAGTGAATCATGATCCTGCCAGGTGTGTTTGGGGTTTTACAGTGTATCAGGTTCCTGCCATGTGTGTTTGGGGGTTTCACAGTGTATCAGCATCCTGCCATGTGTGTATGGGGGTTTCACAGTGGATCAGAATCCTGCCAGATGTGAATGGGTTTCACTGTGCATCAGGATCCTGCCAGGTGTGTTTGGGGGTTTCACAGTGTATCAGGATCATGCCAGATGTAAATGGGGTTTCACTGTGCATCAGGATACTGCCAGGGTTTTATGGGGTTTCACAGTTTTTCAGGATCCTGACAGCTGTGTGTGCAGGTTTCACAGTTTATCAGGATCCTGCCTGGTGTGTAAGGTGTTTCACAGTGGATCGGGATCCCGCCACGTGTGTATGGGGTTTTCACAGTGCATCAGGATCCTGCCAGATGTTTATGGGGTTTTCACAGTGCATCAGAATCCTTCCAGGTGTGTATGGAGTTTCAGATTGTATCAGGATCCTGCCAGGTGTGTTTGGGGTTTCACAATGTATCAGGATCCTGCCAGGTCTGTTTGGGGTTTTCACAGTGGATCAGGATCCTGCCAGATGTGTCTGGGGTTTCACAGTGTATCAAGATTCTGCCAGGTGTGTTTGAGGTTTCACAGTGCATCAGGATCCTGCCAGGTCTGTATGGGGTTTTCACAGTGTATCAGGATCCTGCCAGGTGTGCAAGGGGATTTCACAGCGTATCAGGATCCTGCCTGGTGTGTATGGGGGTTTCACAGTGGATCAGAATCCTGCCAGGTGTGTATGGGGGTTTCACAGTGGATCAGGATCCTGCCAGGTGTGTATGGGGTTTTCACAGTGGATCAGGATCCCGCCAAGTGTGTAAGGGGTTTCACAGTTTATTAGGATCGTGCCTGGTGTGCATGGGTGTTTCACAGTGGATAAGGATCCTGCCACGTGTGTATGGGGTTTTCACAGTGCATCAGAATCCTTCCAGATGTGTATGGGGGTTTCACAGTGTATCGGGATCCTGCCAGGTGTGTATGGAGTTTCAGATTGTATCAGGATCCTGACAGGTGTGTTTGGGGTTTCACAATGTATCAGGATCCTGCCAGCTCTGTTTGGGGTTTTCACAGTGTATCAGGATCCTGCCAGATGTGTCTGGGGTTTCACAGTGTATCAAGATCCTGCCAGGTGTGTATGAGGTTTCACAGTGTATCAAGATCGTGCCATGTGTGTGGGGTTTTCACAGAGGATCAGGATCCTGAGAGGATCAGGATCCTGCCAGGTGTGTATGGAGTTTTCACAGTGGATCAGGATCCTGCCAGACGTGTATGGGGTTTTCACAGTGTATCAGTATCCTGCCAGATGTGTCTGGGGTTTCACAGTGAATCAAGATCCTGCCAGGTGTGTTTGGGGTTTCACAGTGTATCAGGTTCCTGCCATGTGTGTTTGGGGGTTTCACAGTGTATCAGCATCCTGCCATGTGTGTATGGGGGTTTCACAGTGGATCAGAATCCTGCCAGATGTGAATGGGTTTCACTGTGCATCAGGATCCTGCCAGGTGTGTTTGGGGGTTTCACTGTGTATCAGGATCATGCCAGATGTAAATGGGGTTTCACTGTGCATCAGGATACTGCCAGGTTTTTATGGGGTTTCACAGTTTTTCAGGATCCTGACAGTTGTGTGTGCAGTTTTCACAGTGTATCAGGATCCTACCAGGAGTGTATGGGGGTTTCACAGTTTATCAGGATCCTGCCTGGTGTGTAAGGTGATTCACAGTGGATCGGGATCCCGCCCCGTGTGTATGGGGTTTTCACAGTGCATCAGGATCCTGCCAGATGTGTATGGGGTTTTCACAGTGCATCAGAATCCTTCCAGATGTGTCTGGGGGTTTCACAGTGTATCGGGATCCTGCCAGGTGTGTATGGAGTTTCAGATTGCATCAGGATCCTGCCAGGTGTGTTTGCGGTTTCACAATGTATCAGGATCCTGCCAGGTCTGTTTGGGGTTTTCACAGTGTATCAGGATCCTGCCAGATGTGTCTGGGGTTTCACAGTGTATCAAGATCCTGCCAGGTTTGTATGGGGTTTCACAATGTATCAGGATCCTGCCAGGTCTGTTTGGGGTTTTCACAGTGTATCAGGATCCTGCCAGATGTGTCTGGGGTTTCACAGTGTATCAAGATCCTGCCAGGTGTGTATGAGGTTTCACAGTGTATCAGGATCCTGCCGGGTGTGTATGGGGTTTTCACAGAGGATCAGTATCCTGCCAGGTGTGTATGGAGTTTTCACAGTGGATCAGGATCCTACCAGGTGTGTATGGGATTTTCGCAGTGTATCAGGATCCTGCCAGATGTGTCTGGGGTTTCACAGTGAATCAATTTCCTGCCAGGTGTGTTTGGGGTTTCACAGTGTATCAGGATCCTGCCATGTGTGTTTGGGGGTTTCACAGCGTATCAGCATCCTGCCATGTGTGTATGGGGGTTTCACATTGGATCAGAATCCTGCCAGATGTGAATGGGATTTCACTGTGCATCAGGATCCTGCCAGGTGTGTTTGGGGGTTTCACAGTGTATCAGGATCCTGCCAGATGTAAATGGGGTTTCACTGTGCATCAGGATACTGCCAGGTGTGTTTGGGGGTTTCACAGTGTCTCAGGATCCTGCCAGATGTGAATGGGGATTCACATCGTATCAGCATCCTGCCAGATGTGCCCGGGGTTTCACAGTGTCTCAAGATTCTGCCAGGTGTGTATGGGGTTTCACAGTGTATCAGGATCCTGCCAGATGTGAATGGGGTTTCATAGTGGATCAGGATCCTGCCAGGTGTGTATGGGGTTTTCACAGTGCATCAGGATCCTGCCAGATGTGAATGGGGTTTCACTGTGCATCAGGAACCTGCCAGTTGTATACGGGGCTTTCACAGTGTATCAGGAAGCTGCCAGGTGTGTATGGGTGTTTTCACAGTTTATCAGGATCCTGCCAGGTGTGTGGGGGGTTTTCACAGTGAATCAGGATCCTGCCAGGTGTGTATGGGGTTTCACAGTGCATCAGTATCCTGCCAGGTGTGTATAGGGGTTTCACAGTTTATCAGGATACTGCCAAGTGTGTATGGGGTTTTCACAGTGTATCAGGATCCTGCAAGGTGTGAATGGGGTTTCACAGTGTATGAGGATCTTGCAAGGTGTGAATGGGGTTTCACAGTGCATCAGGATCCAGCCCGGTGTGTCTGGGGGTTTCACATTTTGTGAGGATCCTGCAAGGTGTGAATGGGGTTTCACAGAGGATCAGGATCCTGCCAGGTGTGTACGGGGTTTTCACAGTGAATCGGGATCCTGCCTGTTGTGTAAGGGGATTCACAGTGGATCATGATCCTGCCACGTGTGTATGGGGTTTCACAGTGTATCAGGATCCTGCCAGGTGTGAAAGGGGTTTCACAGTTTGTCAGGATCCAGCCAGGTGTGTCTGGGGGTTTCACTGTTTATGAGGATCTTGCAAGGTGTGAATGGGGTTTCACAGTGCATCAGGATCCAGCCAGGTGTGTCTGGGGGTTTCACATTTTGTGAGGATCCTGCAAGGTGTGAATGGGGTTTCACAGAGGATCAGGATTCTGCCAGGTGTGTACGGGATTTTCACAGTTTATCAGGATCATGCCTGGTGTGTTTGGTGTTTTCACCGTGCATCAGAATTCTGCCAGATGTGTATTGGGATTTCACAGTGCATCGGGTTCCTTCCAGATGTTTATGAGTGTTTCACAGTGTATCAGGATCGTGCCAGGTGTGTATCGGGATTTCACAGTGTATCAGGATCCTGCCAGGTGTGTATGGGGTTTTCACAGTGTATCAGGATCCTGCCAGGTGTGTATGGGGTTTTCACAGTGCATCTGGATCCTACCAGGTGTGGACGGGGATCCTGCCAGATGTGTATGGGGTTTCACAGTGTATCAGGATCCTGCCAGGTGTGAAAGGGGTTTCACAGTTTGTCAGGATCCAGCCAGGTGTGTCTGGGGGTTTCACTGTTTATGAGGATCTTGCAAGGTGTGAATGGGGTTTCACAGTGCATCAGGATCCAGCCAGGTGTGTCTGGGGGTTTCACATTTTGTGAGGATCCTGCAAGGTGTGAATGGGGTTTCACAGAGGATCAGGATTCTGCCAGGTGTGTACGGGATTTTCACAGTTTATCAGGATCATGCCTGGTGTGTTTGGTGTTTTCACCGTGCATCAGAATTCTGCCAGATGTGTATTGGGATTTCACAGTGCATCGGGTTCCTTCCAGATGTTTATGAGTGTTTCACAGTGTATCAGGATCGTGCCAGGTGTGTATCGGGATTTCACAGTGTATCAGGATCCTGCCAGGTGTGTATGGGGTTTTCACAGTGTATCAGGATCCTGCCAGGTGTGTATGGGGTTTTCACAGTGCATCTGGATCCTACCAGGTGTGGACGGGGATCCTGCCAGATGTGAATGGGGTTTCGCAGTGGATCAGGGTCCTCCCATGTGTGTGTGGAGTTTTCACAGTGGATCAGGATCCTGCAAGGTGTGTATGGGGTTTTCACAGTGTTTCAGGATTCTGCCAGGTGTGAATAGGGTTTCACAGTGGATCAGGATCCTGCCAGGTTTCTGTGGGGTTTCACAGTGTATCAGGATCCTGCCGGATGTGTATGGGGTTTCACTGCACATCAGGATCCTGCCAGGTGTGCTTGGGGGTCTCACAGTGTATCAAGTTCTTGCCAGGTGTGTATGGGGTTTCACAGTGCATCACGATCCTGCCAGATGTTTATGGGGTTTTCACAATGTATCAGGTCTGCCAGGTGTTTATGGGGTTTTCACAATATATCAGAATCTGCCAGGAGTTTTTGGGGTTTTTACAATGTATCAGGAACCTGCCAGGTGTGTATGGGGTTTTCGCAATGTATCAGGATCTGCCAGGTGTTTATGGAGCTTTCACAGTGTATCAGGATCCTGCCAGGTGTGGATGGGGTTTTCACAATGTATGAGGATCTGCCAGGTGTTTATGGAGTTTTCACAGAGTATCAGGTTCCTGCCAGGTGTTTATGGAGTTTTCAAAATTTATCGGGATCTGACCGGAGTTTATGGGGTTTTCACAATGGATCAGGTTCCTGCCAGATGTGTCTGGGGTTTCACAGTGGATCAGGATCCTTCCTGATGTGTATGGGGCTTTCACAGTGTATCAGGGTCCTGCCAGGTGTGTATGGGGTTTCAGAGTATATCTGGATCCTGCCAGATGTGTCTTGGGTTTCACAGTGGATCAGGATCCTTCCAGATGTGTATGGGGGTTTCACAGTTTATCAGGATCCTGCCAGGTGTGTTTGGGGTTTTCACAGTGTTTCAGGATTCTGCCAGGTGTGAATAGGGTTTCACAGTGGATCAGCATCCTGCCAGGTTTCTGTGGGGTTTCACAGTGTATCAGGATCCTGCCGGATGTGTATGGGGTTTCACTGCACATCAGGATCCTGCCAGGTGTGCTTGGGGGTCTCACAGTGTATCAAGTTCCTGCCAGGTGTGTATGGGGTTTCACAGTGCATAACGATCCTGCCAGATGTTTATGGGGTTTTCACAATGTATCAGGTCTGCCAGGTGTTTATGGGGTTTTCACAATATATCAGAATCTGCCAGCAGTTTTTGGGGTTTTTACAATGTATCAGGAACCTGCCAGGTGTGTATGGGGTTTTCGCAATGTATCAGGATCTGCCAGGTGTTTATGGAGTTTTCACAGAGTATCAGGATCCTGCCAGGTGTTTATGGAGTTTTCAAAATTTATCGGGATCTGACCGGAGTTTATGGGGTTTTCACAATGGATCAGGTTCCTGCCAGATGTGTCTGGGGTTTCACAGTGGATCAGGATCCTTCCTGATGTGTATGGGGGTTTCACAGTGTATCAGGGTCCTGCCAGGTGTGTATGGGGTTTCAGAGTATATCTGGATCCTGCCAGATGTGTCTTGGGTTTCACAGTGGATCAGGATCCTTCCAGATGTGTATGGGGGTTTCACAGTTTATCAGGATCCTGCCAGGTGTGTTTGGGGTTTCAGAGTGTATCAGGATCCTGCCAGGTGTGCATGGGGTTTTCACAGTGCATCAGGATCCTGCCAGGTGCGTAAGGGGTTTCACAGTGCATCAGGATCCTGCCAGATGCGTATGGGGTTTCACAGTGCATCAGTATCCTGCCAGATGTGTCTGGGGTTTCACAGTGAATCAAGATCCTGCCAGGTGTGTTTGGGGTTTCACAGTGTATCAGGATCCTGCCATGTGTGTTTAGGGGTTTTACAGTGTATCAGCATCCTGCCATGTGTGTTTAGGGGTTTCACAGTGGATCAGAATCCTGCCAGATATGAATGGGGTTTCACTGTGCATCAGGATCCTGCCAGGTGTGCTTGGGGGTTTCACAGTGTATCAGGATCCTGCCAGATGTCAATGGGGTTTCACTGTGCATCAGGATACTGCCAGGTTTTTATGGGGTTTCACAGTTTTTCAGGATCCTGACAGCTCTGTATGCAGTTTTCACAGTGTATCAGGATCCTGCCTGGTGTGTAAGGTGTTTCACAGTGGATCGGGATCCCGCCACGTGTGTCTCGGGTTTTCACAGTGCATCAGGATCCTGCCAGATGTTTATGGGGTTTTCACAGTGCATCAGGATCCTTCCAGATGTGTATGGGGGTTTCACAGTGTATCGGGATCCTGCCAGGTGTGAATGGAGTTTGAGATTGTATCAGGATCCTGCCAGGTGTGTGTGGGGTTTCACAATATATCAGGATCCTGCCAGGTCTGTTTGGGGTTTTCACAGTGCATCAGGATCCTACCAGATGTGTCTGGGGATTCACAGTGTATCAAGATCCTGCCAGGTGTGTTTGGGGTTTTCACAGAGGATCAGGATCTGCCAGGTGTTTATGGGGTTTTCACAATGGATCAGGTTCCTGCCAGATGTGTCTGGGGTTTCACAGTGGATCAGGATCCTTCCTGATGTGTATGGGGGTTTCAGAGTGTATCAGGGTCCTGCCAGGTGTGTATGGGGTTTCAGAGTATATCTGGATCCTGCCAGATGTGTCTTGGGTTTCACAGTGGATCAGGATCCTTCCTGATGTGTATGGGGGTTTCACAGTGTATCAGGGTCCTGCCAGGTGTGTATGGGGTTTCAGAGTATATCTGGATCCTGCCAGATGTGTCTTGGGTTACACAGTGGATCAGGATCCTTCCAGATGTGTATGGGGGTTTCACAGTTTATCAGGATCCTGCCAGGTGTGTTTGGGGTTTCAGAGTGTATCAGGATCCTGCCAGGTGTGCATGGGGTTTTCACAGTGCATCAGGATCCTGCCAGGTGCGTAAGGGGTTTCACAGTGCATCAGGATCCTGCCAGATGCGTATGGGGTTTCACAGTGCATCAGTATCCTGCCAGATGTGTCTGGGGTTTCACAGTGAATCAAGATCCTGCCAGGTGTGTTTGGGGTTTCACAGTGTATCAGGATCCTGCCATGTGTGTTTAGGGGTTTTACAGTGTATCAGCATCCTGCCATGTGTGTTTAGGGGTTTCACAGTGGATCAGAATCCTGCCAGATATGAATGGGGTTTCACTGTGCATCAGGATCCTGCCAGGTGTGCTTGGGGGTTTCACAGTGTATCAGGATCCTGCCAGATGTCAATGGGGTTTCACTGTGCATCAGGATACTGCCAGGTTTTTATGGGGTTTCACAGTTTTTCAGGATCCTGACAGCTCTGTATGCAGTTTTCACAGTGTATCAGGATCCTGCCTGGTGTGTAAGGTGTTTCACAGTGGATCGGGATCCCGCCACGTGTGTCTCGGGTTTTCACAGTGCATCAGGATCCTGCCAGATGTTTATGGGGTTTTCACAGTGCATCAGGATCCTTCCAGATGTGTATGGGGGTTTCACAGTGTATCGGGATCCTGCCAGGTGTGTATGGAGTTTGAGATTGTATCAGGATCCTGCCAGGTGTGTGTGGGGTTTCACAATATATCAGGATCCTGCCAGGTCTGTTTGGGGTTTTCACAGTGCATCAGGATCCTACCAGATGTGTCTGGGGATTCACAGTGTATCAAGATCCTGCCAGGTGTGTTTGGGGTTTTCACAGAGGATCAGGATCTGCCAGGTGTTTATGGGGTTTTCACAATGGATCAGGTTCCTGCCAGATGTGTCTGGGGTTTCACAGTGTATCAGGATCCTTCCTGATGTGTATGGGGGTTTCAGAGTGTATCAGGGTCCTGCCAGGTGTGTATGGGGTTTCAGAGTATATCTGGATCCTGCCAGATGTGTCTTGGGTTTCACAGTGGATCAGGATCCTTCCAGATGTGTATGGGGGTTTCACAGTTTATCAGGATCCTGCCCGGTGTGTTTGGGGTTTCAGAGTGTATCAGGATCCTGCCAGGTGTGCATGGGGTTTTCACAGTGCATCAGGATACTGCCAGGTGCGTATGGGGTTTCACAGTGCATCAGGATCCTGCCAGATGTGTATGGGGTTTCACAGTGCATCAGTATCCTGCCAGATGTGTCTGGGGTTTCACAGTGAATCAAGATCCTGCCAGGTGTGTTTGGGGGTTCACAGTGTATCAGGATCCTGCCATGTGTGTTTGGGGGTTTCACAGTGTATCAGCATCCTGCCATGTGTGTATGGGGGTTTCACAGTGGATCAGAATCCTGCCAGATGTGAATGGGGTTTCACTGTGCATCAGGATCCTGCCAGGTTTGTATGGGGTTTCACTGCACATCAGGATCCTGCCAGGAGAGTGTGGGGGTTTCACAGTTTATCAGGATCATGCCTGGTGTGTATGGGGTTTTCACAGTGCATCAGGATTCTGCCAGATGTGTATTGGGTTTTCACAGTGCCTCGGGATCCTTCCAGATGTTTATGGGTGTTTAACAGTGTATCAGGATCGTGCCAGGTGTGTATCGGGTTTTCACAGTGTATCAGGATCCTGCCAGGTGTGTATGGGGTTTTCACAGTGTATCAGGATTCTGCCAGGTGTGTATGGGGTTTTCACAGTGCATCTGGATCCTACCAGTTGTGGACGGGGATCCTGCCAGATGTGAATGGGGTTTCACAGTGGATCAGGATCCTCCCATATCTGTTTGGGGTTTTCACAGTGGATCAGGATCCTGCCAGGTGTGTATCTGTTTTTCACAGTGTATCAGGATCCTGCCAGGTGTGAATGGGTTTTCACAGTGGATCAGGATCCTGCCAGGTTTGTATGGGGTTTCACTGCACATCAGGATCCTGCCAGGAGTGTGTGGGGGTTTCACAGTTTATCAGGATCCTGCCAGGTGTGTATGGGTGTTTCACAGTGGTTCAGGTCCCTGCCAGGTGTGTATGGTGTTTCACAGTGTATCAGGATACTGCCAGATGTGAATGCGATTTTCACAGTGTATCAGGTTCCTGCCAGGTGTGTATGGGTGTTCACAGTGTATCAGGATACTGTCAGATGTGTATGGGGATTTCACAGTGCATCAGGATCCTTCCAGATGTGTATGGAGGTTTCACAGTGTATCTCCATCCTGCCAGATGTGTATGGGGTTTCACAGTGTATCAGGATCCTGCCAGATGTGAATGCGGTTTTCACCGTGTATCAGGATCCTGCCAGGTGTGTATGGGGTTTCACAGTGTATCAGGATCCTGCCAGATGTGTATGGGGTTTTTACAGTGCATCAGGATCCTTGCAGATGTGTATGGGGGTTTCACAGTGTATCAGGATCCTGCCAGGTGTTAATGGTGTTTCAGAGTGTATCAGGATCCTGCCAGGTGTGCATGGGGTTTTCACAGTGCATCAGGATCCTTCCAGGTGTGCATGGGGTTTTCACAGTGTATCAGGATACTGCCAGGTGTGTCTGGGGTTTCACAGTGGATCAGGATCCTGCCAGGTGTGCATGGGGTTTTCACAGTGCATCAGGATCCTTCCAGGTGTGCATGGGTTTTCACAGTGTATCAGGATACTGCCAGGTGTGTATGGGGTTTCACAGTGTATCAGGATCCTGCCAGATGTGTGTGGGGTTTTCACAATGTATCAGGATCTGCCAGGTGTTTATGGGGTTTTCACAATATATCACGATCTGCCAGGTGTGTATGGGGTTTTCACAATGTATCAGGATCTGCCAGGTGTTAATGGAGTTTTCACAGTGTATCAGGATCCTGCCAGGTGTGTATGGGGTTTTCACAATGTATCAGGATTTGCCAGGTGTTTATGGAGTTTTCACAGAGGATCAGGATCCTGCCAGGTGTTTATGGAGTTTTCAAAATGTATCAGGATCTGACAGGAATGTATGGGGTTTTCACAGTGGATCAGGTTCCTGCCAGATGTGTCTGGGGTTTCACAGTGGATCAGGATTCTTCCTGATGTGTGTGGGGGTTTCACAGTGTACCAGGATCCTGCCAGGTGTGTATGGGGTTTCTGGGTGTATCAGGATCCTGCCAGATGTGTCTGGGGTTTCACAGTGGTTCAGGATACTTCCAGATGTGCATGGGAGTTTCACTGTGTATCAGGATCCTGCGAGGGGTGTATGGGGTTTCAGAGTGTATCAGCATCCTGCCAGGTGTGCATGGGGTTTTCACAGTGCATCAGGATCCGGCCAGGTGTGTCTGGGGTTTCACAGTGCATCAGGATCCTGCCAGATGTGTATGGGGTTTCACAGTGCATCAGGATCCTGCCAGATGTGTCTGGGTGTTTCACAGTGTATGAGGATCTTGCAAGGTGTGAATGGGGTTTCACAGTGCACCAGGAACCAGACCGGTCTGTCTGGGGGTTTCACATTCTGTGAGAATCCTGCAAGGTGTGAATGGGGTTTCAAAGCGGATCTGGATCCTGCCAGGTGTGTACGGGGTTTTCACAGTTTATCAGGATCCTGCCTTGTGTGTGAGGGGTTTCACAGTGGATCAGGATCTTGCCACGTGTGTATGGGGTTTCACAGCGTTTCAGGATCCTGCCAGGTGTGTATGGGGTTTCACAGTGTATCAGGATACTGCCAGGTGTGTCTGGGGGCTTTCAAATTTTGTGAGGATCCTGCAAGGTGTGAATGGGGTTTCACAGAGGATCAGGATCCTGCCAGGTGTGAATGGGTTTTCACAGTGGATCAGGATCCTGCCAGGTTTGTATGGGGTTTCACTGCACATCAGGATCCTGCCAGGAGTGTGTGGGGGTTTCACAGTTTATCAGGATCCTGCCAGGTGTGTATGGGTGTTTCACAGTGGTTCAGGACCCTGCCAGGTGTGTATGGTGTTTCACAGTGTATCAGGATACTGCCAGATGTGAATGCGATTTTCACAGTGTATCAGGTTCCTGCCAGGTGTGTATGGGTGTTCACAGTGTATCAGGATACTGTCAGATGTGTATGGGGATTTCACAGTGTATCAGGATCCTTCCAGATGTATATGGAGGTTTCACAGTGTATCTCCATCCTGCCAGATGTGTATGGGGTTTCACAGTGTATCAGGATCCTGCCAGATGTGAATGCGGTTTTCACCGTGTATCAGGATCCTGCCAGGTGTGTATGGGGTTTCACAGTGTATCAGGATCCTGCCAGATGTGTATGGGGTTTTTACAGTGCATCAGGATCCTTGCAGATGTGTATGGGGGTTTCACAGTGTATCAGGATACTGCCAGATGTGTATGGGGTTTCACAGTGGATCAGGATACTTCCAGATGTGTATGGGAGTTTCACAGTGTATCAGGATCCTGCCAGGTGTGTATGGGGTTTCAGAGTGTATCAGCATCCTGCCAGGTGTGCATGGGGTTTTCACAGTGCATCAGGATCCGGCCAGGTGTGTCTGGGGTTTCGCAGTGCATCAGGATCCTGCCAGATGTGTATGGGGTTTCACAGTGCATCAGGACCCTGCCAGATGTGTCTGGGTGTTTCACAGTGTATGAGGATCTTGCAAGGTGTGAATGGGGTTTCACAGTGCACCAGGAACCGGACCGGTGTGTCTGGGGGTTTCACATTCTGTGAGAATCCTGCAAGGTGTGAATGGGGTTTTCACAGTTTATCAGGATCCTGCCTTGTGTGTGAGGGGTTTCACAGTGGATCAGGATCTTGCCACGTGTGTATGGGGTTTCACAGCGTTTCAGGATCCTGCCAGGTGTGTATGGGGTTTCACAGTGTATCAGGATCCTGCCAGGTGTGTCTGGGGGCTTTCAAATTTTGTGAGGATCCTGCAAGGTGTGAATGGGTTTTCCAGAGGATCAGGAACCTGCCAGGTGTGTACGGGGTTTTCACAGTTTATCAGGATCCTGCCTGGTGTGTATGGGGTTTTCACAGTGCATCAGGATCCTGCCAGATGTGTATGGGGGTTTCACAGTGCATCAGGATCGAGCCAGGTGTGTTTGGTGATTCAGAGTGTACCAGGACCCTGCCAGGAGTGTATGGGGTTTTCACAGTGTATCAGGATCCTGCCAGGTGTGTCTGGGGATTTCACAGTGCATCAGGATCCTGCCAGGTCTATGTGGGGTTTTCAGAGAGTTTCAGGATCCTGCCAGGTGTGTATGGTGTTTTCACAGTATATCACGATCCTGCCAGGTGTGTATGGGGTTTTCACAGTGCATCAGGTTCCTGCCAGGTGTTTATGGGGTTTCACAGAGTATCAGGATCCTGCCAGATGTGAATGGGGTTTCACTGTGCATCCGGATCCTGCCAGGTGTGGACGGGGTTCCTGCCAGATGTGAATGGGGTTTCACAGTGGATCTGGATCCTGCCATGTGTGTTTGGGGTTTTCACAGTGTATCAGGATCCTGCCAGGTGTGTATGGGGTTTTCAAAGTTCATCAGGATCCTGCCAGATGTGAATGATGTTTCACAGTGGATCAGGTTCCTGCCAGACGTGAATGGTGTTTCACTGCACATCAGGATCCTGCCAGATGTGAATGGGGTTTCACAGCACATCAGGATCCTGTCAGGTGTGTATGGGGGTTTCACAGTTTATCAGGATCCTGCCAGGTGTGCATGGGGGTTTCACAGTGGTTGAGGATCCAGCCAGGTGTGTATGGTGTTTCACAGTGTATCAGGATCCTGCCAGATGTGAATGCGATTTTCACAGTGTATCAGGTTCCTGCCAGGTGTGTATGGGGTTTCACAGTGTATCAGGATACTGCCAGATGTGTATGGTGTTATCACAGAGCATCAGGATCCTTCCAGATGTGTATGGGTGTTCCACAGTGTATCAGGATCCTGCCAGGAGTGTATGGGGTTTCAGAGTGTGTCAGGACCCTGCCAGGTATGCATGGGGTATTCACAGTGCTTCAGGATCCTGCCAGGTGTGCATGGGGTTTTCACAGTGTATCAGGATCCTGCCAGGTGTGTATGGGGTTTTCACAGTGCATCAGAATCCTGCCAGATGTGTCTTGGTTTTCACAGTGTGTCAGGATCCTGCCAGAAGAGTCTGGGGGTTTCACATTTTGTGAGGATCCTGCAAGGTGTGAATGGGGTTTCACAGAGGGTCAGGATCCTGCCAGGTGTGTACGTGGTTTTCACAGATTATCAGGATCTTGCCTGGTGTGTATGGGGTTTTCACAGTGCATCAGAATCCTCCCAGATGTGTATGGGGTTTTCACAGTGCATAGGGATCCTTCCAGATGTTTATGGGGGTTTCACAGTGTATCAGGATCGTGCCAGGGGTGTATGGGGTTTGAGAGTGTATCAGGATCCTGCCAGTTGTGTATGGGGTTTTCACAGTGTATCAGGATCCTGCCAGGTGTGTATGGGGGTTTCACAGTGCATCAGGATCATGCCAGGTGTTTATGGGGTTTTCACAGGGTATCGGGATCCTGCCAGGGGTATGTGGGGTTCTCACAGTGTATCATGATCCTGCCAGTTGTGTATGGGGATTTCACAGTGTATCAGCATCCTGCCAGAGGTGAATGGGGTTTCACAGTGGATCAGGAGCCTGCCAGGTGTTTATGGGGTTTCACAGAGTATCAGGATTCTGCCAGAGGTGAATGGGGTTTCACAGTGGATCAGGATCCTGCCATGTGTGTGTGGGGTTTTCACCGTTGATCAGGATCCTGCCTGGTCTGTATGGGCTTTTCACAGTGTATCAGGATCCTGCCAGGTGTGAATGGGTTTTCACAGTGGATCAGGTTCCTGCCAGGTTTGTATGGGGTTTCAAAGTGTATCAGGATCCTGCCATTTGTGAATGGGGTTTCACTGCACATCAGGATCCTGCCAGATGTTTATGGGGGTTTCACAGTGTATCAGGATCCTGCCAGGTATGTATGGGGTTTCAGAGTGTATCAGGATTCTGCCAGGTGTGCATGGGGTTTTCACAGTGCATCAGGATTCTGCCAGGTGTGCATGGGTTTTCACTGTGTATCAGGATCCTGTCAGGGGTGTATGGGGTTTCACAGTGCATCAGGATCCTCCAAGATTTGTCTGGGGTTTTCACAGTATATCAGGATCCTGCCAGGTGTGCATGGGGTTTTCACAGTGGATCAGGATCCTGCCAGGTGTGTATGGGGTTTTCACAGTGGATCAGGGTCTTGCCAGGTGTTTCTGGGGTTTTCACAATGTATCAGGTCTGCCAGGTGTTTATGGGGTTTTCACAATATATCAGAATCTGCCAGGAGTTTTTGGGGTTTTTACAATGTATCAGGAACCTGCCAGGTGTGTATGGGGTTTTCGCAATGTATCAGGATCTGCCAGGTGTGGATGGGGTTTTCACAATGTATGAGGATCTGCCAGGTGTTTATGGAGTTTTCACAGAGTATCAGGATCCTGCCAGGTGTTTATGGAGTTTTCAAAATTTATCGGGATCTGACCGGAGTTTATGGGGTTTTCACAATGGATCAGGTTCCTGCAAGATGTGTCTGGGGTTTCACAGTGGATCAGGATCCTTCCTGATGTGTATGGGGGTTTCACAGTGTATCAGGGTCCTGCCAGGTGTGTATGGGGTTTCAGAGTATATCTGGATCCTGCCAGATGTGTCTTGGGTTTCACAGTGGATCAGGATCCTTCCAGATGTGTATGGGGGTTTCACAGTTTATCAGGATCCTGCCAGGTGTGTTTGGGGTTTTCACAGTGTTTCAGGATTCTGCCAGGTGTGAATAGTGTTTCACAGTGGATCAGGATCCTGCCAGGTTTCTGTGGGGTTTCAGTGTATCAGGATCCTGCCGGATGTGTATGGGGTTTCACTGCACATCAGGATCCTGCCAGGTGTGCTTGGGGGTCTCACAGTGTATCAAGTTCCTGCCAGGTGTGTATGGGGTTTCACAGTGCATCACGATCCTGCCAGATGTTTATGGGGTTTTCACAATGTATCAGGTCTGCCAGGTGTTTATGGGGTTTTCACAATATATCAGAATCTGCCAGGAGTTTTTGGGGTTTTTACAATGTATCAGGAACCTGCCAGGTGTGTATGGGGTTTTCGCAATGTATCAGGATCTGCCAGGTGTTTATGGAGCTTTCACAGTGTATCAGGATCCTGCCAGGTGTGTATGGGGTTTTCACAATGTATGAGGATCTGCCAGGTGTTTCTGGAGTTTTCACAGAGTATCAGGATCCTGCCAGGTGTTTATGGAGTTTTCAAAATTTATCGGGATCTGACCGGAGTTTATGGGGTTTTCACAATGGATCAGGTTCCTGCCAGATGTGTCTGGGGTTTCACAGTGGATCAGGATCCTTCCTGATGTGTATGGGGGTTTCACAGTGTATCAGGGTCCTGCCAGGTGTGTATGGGGTTTCAGAGTATATCTGGATCCTGCCAGATGTGTCTTGGGTTTCACAGTGGATCAGGATCCTTCCAGATGTGTATGGGGGTTTCACAGTTTATCAGGATCCTGCCAGGTGTGTTTGGGGTTTCAGAGTGTATCAGGATCCTGCCAGGTGTGCATGGGGTTTTCACAGTGCATCAGGATCCTGCCAGGTGCGTAAGGGGTTTCACAGTGCATCAGGATCCTGCCAGATGCGTATGGGGTTTCACAGTGCATCAGTATCCTGCCAGATGTGTCTGGGGTTTCACAGTGAATCAAGATCCTGCCAGGTGTGTTTGGGGTTTCACAGTGTATCAGGATCCTGCCATGTGTGTTTAGGGGTTTTACAGTGTATCAGCATCCTGCCATGTGTGTTTAGGGGTTTCACAGTGGATCAGAATCCTGCCAGATATGAATGGGGTTTCACTGTGCATCAGGATCCTGCCAGGTGTGCTTGGGGGTTTCACAGTGTATCAGGATCCTGCCAGATGTCAATGGGGTTTCACTGTGCATCAGGATACTGCCAGGTTTTTATGGGGTTTCACAGTTTTTCAGGATCCTGACAGCTCTGTTTGCAGTTTTCACAGTGTATCAGGATCCTGCCTGGTGTGTAAGGTGTTTCACAGTGGATCGGGATCCCGCCACGTGTGTCTCGGGTTTTCACAGTGCATCAGGATCCTGCCAGATGTTTATGGGGTTTTCACAGTGCATCAGGATCCTTCCAGATGTGTATGGGGGTTTCACAGTGTATCGGGATCCTGCCAGGTGTGTATGGAGTTTGAGATTGTATCAGGATCCTGCCAGGTGTGTGTGGGGTTTCACAATATATCAGGATCCTGCCAGGTATGTTTGGGGTTTTCACAGTGCATCAGGATCCTACCAGATGTGTCTGGGGATTCACAGTGTATCAAGATCCTGCCAGGTGTGTTTGGGGTTTTCACAGTGCATCAGGATCCGGCCAGGTGTGTCTGGGGTTTCACAGTGCATCAGGATCCTGCCAGATGTGTATGGGGTTTCACAGTGGATCAGGATCCTGCCAGATGTGTCTGGGTGTTTCACAGTGTATGAGGATCTTGCAAGGTGTGAATGGGGTTTCACAGTGCACCAGGAACCAGACCGGTCTGTCTGGGGCTTTCACATTCTGTGAGAATCCTGCAAGGTGTGAATGGGGTTTCAAAGCGGATCTGGATCCTGCCAGGTGTGTACGGGGTTTTCACAGTTTATCAGGATCCTGCCTTGTGTGTGAGGGGTTTCACAGTGGATCAGGATCTTGCCACGTGTGTATGGGGTTTCACAGCGTTTCAGGATCCTGCCAGGTGTGTATGGGGTTTCACAGTGTATCATGATCCTGCCAGGTGTGTCTGGGGGCTTTCAAATTTTGTGAGGATCCTGCAAGGTGTGAATGGGGTTTCACAGAGGATCAGGATCCTGCCAGGTGTGAATGGGTTTTCACAGTGGATCAGGATCCTGCCAGGTTTGTATGGGGTTTCACTGCACATCAGGATCTTGCCAGGAGTGTGTGGGGGTTTCACAGTTTATCAGGATCCTGCCAGGTGTGTATGGGTGTTTCACAGTGGTTCAGGACCCTGCCAGGTGTGTATGGTGTTTCACAGTGTATCAGGATACTGCCAGATGTGAATGCGATTTTCACAGTGTATCAGGTTCCTGCCAGGTGTGTATGGGTGTTCACAGTGTATCAGGATACTGTCAGATGTGTATGGGGATTTCACAGTGCATCAGGATCCTTCCAGATGTGTATGGACGTTTCACAGTGTATCTCCATCCTGCCAGATGTGTATGGGGTTTCACAGTGTATCAGGATCCTGCCAGATGTGAATGCGGTTTTCACCGTGTATCAGGATCCTGCCAGGTGTGTATGGGGTTTCACAGTGTATCAGGATCCTGCCAGATGTGTATGGGGTTTTTACAGTGCATCAGGATCCTTGCAGATGTGTATGGGGGTTTCACAGTGTATCAGGATACTGCCAGATGTGTATGGGGTTTCACAGTGGATCAGGATACTTCCAGATGTGTATGGGAGTTTCACAGTGTATCAGGATCCTGCCAGGTGTATATGGGGTTTCAGAGTGTATCAGCATCCTGCCAGGTGTGCATGGGGTTTTCACAGTGCATCAGGATCCGGCCAGGTGTGTCTGGGGTTTCACAGTGCATCAGGATCCTGCCAGATGTGTCTTGGGTTTCACAGTGGATCAGGATCCTTCCAGATGTGTATGGGGGTTTCACAGTTTATCAGGATCCTGCCCGGTGTGTTTGGGGTTTCAGAGTGTATCAGGATCCTGCCAGGTGTGCATGGGGTTTTCACAGTGCATCAGGATACTGCCAGGTGCGTATGGGGTTTCACAGTGCATCAGGATCCTGCCAGATGTGTATGGGGTTTCACAGTGCATCAGTATCCTGCCAGATGTGTCTGGGGTTTCACAGTGAATCAAGATCCTGCCAGGTGTGTTTGGGGGTTCACAGTGTATCAGGATCCTGCCATGTGTGTTTGGGGGTTTCACAGTGTATCAGCATCCTGCCATGTGTGTATGGGGGTTTCACAGTGGATCAGAATCCTGCCAGATGTGAATGGGGTTTCACTGTGCATCAGGATCCTGCCAGGTTTGTATGGGGTTTCACTGCACATCAGGATCCTGCCAGGAGAGTGTGGGGGTTTCACAGTTTATCAGGATCATGCCTGGTGTGTATGGGGTTTTCACAGTGCATCAGGATTCTGCCAGATGTGTATTGGGTTTTCACAGTGCCTCGGGATCCTTCCAGATGTTTATGGGTGTTTAACAGTGTATCAGGATCGTGCCAGGTGTGTATCGGGTTTTCACAGTGTATCAGGATCCTGCCAGGTGTGTATGGGGTTTTCACAGTGTATCAGGATTCTGCCAGGTGTGTATGGGGTTTTCACAGTGCATCTGGATCCTACCAGTTGTGGACGGGGATCCTGCCAGATGTGAATGGGGTTTCACAGTGGATCAGGATCCTCCCATATCTGTTTGGGGTTTTCACAGTGGATCAGGATCCTGCCAGGTGTGTATCTGTTTTTCACAGTGTATCAGGATCCTGCCAGGTTTGTATGGGGTTTCACTGCACATCAGGATCCTGCCAGGAGTGTGTGGGGGTTTCACAGTTTATCAGGATCCTGCCAGGTGTGTATGGGTGTTTCACAGTGGTTCAGGACCCTGCCAGGTGTGTATGGTGTTTCACAGTGTATCAGGATACTGCCAGATGTGAATGCGATTTTCACAGTGTATCAGGTTCCTGCCAGGTGTGGATGGGTGTTCACAGTGTATCAGGATACTGTCAGATGTGTAAGGGGATTTCACAGTGCATCAGGATCCTTCCAGATGTGTATGGAGGTTTCACAGTGTATCTCCATCCTGCCAGATGTGTATGGGGTTTCACAGTGTATCAGGATCCTGCCAGATGTGAATGCGGTTTTCACCGTGTATCAGGATCCTGCCAGGTGTGTATGGGGTTTCACAGTGTATCAGGATCCTGCCAGATGTGTATGGGGTTTTTACAGTGCATCAGGATCCTTGCAGATGTGTATGGAGGTTTCACAGTGTATCAGGATCCTGCCAGGTGTTAATGGTGTTTCAGAGTGTATCAGGATCCTGCCAGGTGTGCATGGGGTTTTCACAGTGCATCAGGATCCTTCCAGGTGTGCATGGGGTTTTCACAGTGTATCAGGATACTGCCAGGTGTGTCTGGGGTTTCACAGTGGATCAGGATCCTGCCAGGTGTGCATGGGGTTTTCACAGTGCATCAGGATCCTTCCAGGTGTGCATGGGTTTTCACAGTGTATCAGGATACTGCCAGGTGTGTATGGGGTTTCACAGTGTATCAGGATCCTGCCAGATGTGTGTGGGGTTTTCACAATGTATCAGGATCTGCCAGGTGTTTATGGGGTTTTCACAATATATCAGGATCTGCCAGGTGTGTATGGGGTTTTCACAATGTATCAGGATCTGCCAGGTGTTAATGGAGTTTTCACAGTGTATCAGGATCCTGCCAGGTGTGTATGGGGTTTTCACAATGTATCAGGATTTGCCAGGTGTTTATGGAGTTTTCACAGAGGATCAGGATCCTGCCAGGTGTTTATGGAGTTTTCAAAATGTATCAGGATCTGACAGGAATGTATGGGGTTTTCACAGTGGATCAGGTTCCTGCCAGATGTGTCTGGGGTTTCACAGTGGATCAGGATTCTTCCTGATGTGTGTGGGGGTTTCACAGTGTATCAGGATCCTGCCAGGTGTGTATGGGGTTTCTGGGTGTATCAGGATCCTGCCAGATGTGTCTGGGGTTTCACAGTGGTTCAGGATACTTCCAGATGTGTATGGGAGTTTCACAGTGTATCAGGATCCTGCCAGGTGTGTATGGGGTTTCAGAGTGTATCAGCATCCTGCCAGGTGTGCATGGGGTTTTCACAGTGCATCAGGATCCGGCCAGGTGTGTCTGGGGTTTCACAGTGCATCAGGATCCTGCCAGATGTGTATGGGGTTTCACAGTGCATCAGGATCCTGCCAGATGTGTCTGGGTGTTTCACAGTGTATGAGGATCTTGCAAGGTGTGAATGGGGTTTCACAGTGCACCAGGAACCAGACCGGTCTGTCTGGGGGTTTCACATTCTGTGAGAATCCTGCAAGGTGTGAATGGGGTTTCAAAGCGGATCTGGATCCTGCCAGGTGTGTACGGGGTTTTCACAGTTTATCAGGATCCTGCCTTGTGTGTGAGGGGTTTCACAGTGGATCAGGATCTTGCCACGTGTGTATGGGGTTTCACAGCGTTTCAGGATCCTGCCAGGTGTGTATGGGGTTTCACAGTGTATCATGATCCTGCCAGGTGTGTCTGGGGGCTTTCAAATTTTGTGAGGATCTTGCAAGGTGTGAATGGGGTTTCACAGAGGATCAGGATCCTGCCAGGTGTGAATGGGTTTTCACAGTGGATCAGGATCCTGCCAGGTTTGTATGGGGTTTCACTGCACATCAGGATCTTGCCAGGAGTGTGTGGGGGTTTCACAGTTTATCAGGATCCTGCCAGGTGTGTATGGGTGTTTCACAGTGGTTCAGGACCCTGCCAGGTGTGTATGGTGTTTCACAGTGTATCAGGATACTGCCAGATGTGAATGCGATTTTCACAGTGTATCAGGTTCCTGCCAGGTGTGTATGGGTGTTCACAGTGTATCAGGATACTGTCAGATGTGTATGGGGATTTCACAGTGCATCAGGATCCTTCCAGATGTGTATGGACGTTTCACAGTGTATCTCCATCCTGCCAGATGTGTATGGGGTTTCACAGTGTATCAGGATCCTGCCAGATGTGAATGCGGTTTTCACCGTGTATCAGGATCCTGTCAGGTGTGTATGGGGTTTCACAGTGTATCAGGATCCGGCCAGATGTGTATGGGGTTTTTACAGTGCATCAGGATCCTTGCAGATGTGTTTGGGGGTTTCACAGTGTATCAGGATACTGCCAGATGTGTATGGGGTTTCACAGTGGATCAGGATACTTCCAGATGTGTATGGGAGTTTCACAGTGTATCAGGATCCTGCCAGGTGTGTATGGGGTTTCAGAGTGTATCAGCATCCTGCCAGGTGTGCATGGGGTTTTCACAGTGCATCAGGATCCGGCCAGGTGTGTCTGGGGTTTCACAGTGCATCAGGATCCTGCCAGATGTGTATGGGGTTTCACAGTGCATCAGGACCCTGCCAGATGTGTCTGGGTGTTTCACAGTGTATGAGGATCTTGCAAGGTGTGAATGGGGTTTCACAGTGCACCAGGAACCGCACCGGTGTGTCTGGGGGTTTCACATTCTGTGAGAATCCTGCAAGGTGTGAATGGGGTTTTCACAGTTTATCAGGATCCTGCCTTGTGTGTGAGGGGTTTCACAGTGGATCAGGATCTTGCCACGTGTGTATGGGGTTTCACAGCGTTTCAGGATCCTGCCAGGTGTGTATGGGGTTTCACAGTGTATCAGGATCCTGCCAGGTGTGTCTGGGGGCTTTCAAATTTTGTGAGGATCCTGCAAGGTGTGAATGGGGTTTCACAGAGGATCAGGAACCTGCCAGGTGTGTACGGGGTTTTCACAGTTTATCAGGATCCTGCCTGGTGTGTATGGGGTTTTCACAGTGCATCAGGATCCTGCCAGATGTGTATGGGGGTTTCACAGTGTATCAGGATCGTGCCAGGTGTGTTTGGTGATTCAGAGTGTACCAGGACCCTGCCAGGAGTGTATGGGGTTTTCACAGTGTATCAGGATCCTGCCAGGTGTGTCTGGGGATTTCACTGTGCATCAGGATCCTGCCAGGTCTATGTGGGGTTTTCAGAGAGTTTCAGGATCCTGCCAGGTGTGTATGGTGTTTTCACAGTGTATCACGATCCTGCCAGGTGTGTATGGGGTTTTCACAGTGCATCAGGTTCCTGCCAGGTGTTTATGGGGTTTCACAGAGTATCAGGATCCTGCCAGATGTGAATGGGGTTTCACTGTGCATCCGGATCCTGCCAGGTGTGGAAAGGGGTTCCTGCCAGATGTGAATGGGGTTTCACAGTGGATCTGGATCCTGCCATGTGTGTTTGGGGTTTTCACAGTGTATCAGGATCCTGCCAGGTGTGTATGGGGTTTTCAAAGTTCATCAGGATCCTGCCAGATGTGAATGATGTTTCACAGTGGATCAGGTTCCTGCCAGTCGTGAATGGGGTTTCACTGCACATCAGGATCCTGCCAGATGTGAATGGGGTTTCACAGCACATCAGGATCCTGTCAGGTGTGTATGGGGGTTTCACAGTTTATCAGGATCCTGCCAGGTGTGCATGGGGGTTTCACAGTGGTTGAGGATCCAGCCAGGTGTGTATGGTGTTTCACAGTGTATCAGGATCCTGCCAGATGTGAATGCGATTTTCACAGTGTATCAGGTTCCTGCCAGGTGTGTATGGGGTTTCACAGTGTATCAGGATACTGCCAGATGTGTATGGTGTTATCACAGAGCATCAGGATCCTTCCAGATGTGTATGGGTGTTCCACAGTGTATAAGGATCCTGCCAGGAGTGTATGGGGTTTCAGAGTGTGTCAGGACCCTGCCAGGTATGCATGGGGTATTCACAGTGCTTCAGGATCCTGCCAGGTGTGCATGGGGTTTTCACAGTGTATCAGGATCCTGCCAGGTGTGTATGGGGTTTTCACAGTGCATCAGAATCCTGCCAGATGTGTCTTTGTTTTCACAGTGTGTCAGGATCCTGCCAGAAGAGTCTGGGGGTTTCACATTTTGTGAGGATCCTGCAAGGTGTGAATGGGGTTTCACAGAGGATCAGGATCCTGCCAGGTGTGTACGGGGTTTTCACAGATTATCAGGATCTTGCCTGGTGTGTATGGGGTTTTCACAGTGCATCAGAATCCTCCCAGATGTGTATGGGGTTTTCACAGTGCATAGGGATCCTTCCAGATGTTTATGGGGGTTTCACAGTGTATCAGGATCGTGCCAGGGGTGTATGGGGTTTGAGAGTGTATCAGGATCCTGCCAGTTGTGTATGGGGTTTTCACAGTGTATCAGCATCCTGCCAGGTGTGTATGGGGGTTTCACAGTGCATCAGGATCATGCCAGGTGTTTATGGGGTTTTCACAGGGTATCGGGATCCTGCCAGGGGTATGTGGGGTTCTCACAGTGTATCATGATCCTGCCAGTTGTGTATGGGGTTTTCACAGAGTATCAGCATCCTGCCAGAGGTGAATGGGGTTTCACAGTGGATCAGGAGCCTGCCAGGTGTTTATGGGGTTTCACAGAGTATCAGGATTCTGCCAGAGGTGAATGGGGTTTCACAGTGGATCAGGATCCTGCCATGTGTGTGTGGGGTTTTCACCGTTGATCAGGATCCTGCCTGGTGTGTATGGGCTTTTCACAGTGTATCAGGATCCTGCCAGGTGTGAATGGGTTTTCACAGTGGATCAGGTTCCTGCCAGGTTTGTATGGGGTTTCAAAGTGTAGCAGGATCCTGCCATTTGTGAATGGGGTTTCACTGCACATCAGGATCCTGCCAGATGTTTATGGGGGTTTCACAGTGTATCAGGATCCTGCCAGGGGTGTATGGGGTTTCAGAGTGTATCAGGATTCTGCCAGGTGTGCATGGGGTTTTCACAGTGCATCAGGATTCTGCCAGGTGTGCATGGGTTTTCACTGTGTATCAGGATCCTGTCAGGGGTGTATGGGGCTTCACAGTGCATCAGAATCCTCCAAGATTTGTCTGGGGTTTTCACAGTATATCAGGATCCTGCCAGGTGTGCATGGGGTTTTCACAGTGGATCAGGATCCTGCCAGGTGTGTATGGGGTTTTCACAGTGGATCAGGGTCCTGCCAGGTGTTTCTGGGGTTTTTACAGTGTATCAGGATCTGCCGGGTGTTGATGGGGCATTCACAGTGCATCAGGATCCTGCCAGGTGTGCATGGGGTTTTCACAGTATATCAGGATCCTGCCAGGTGTGCATGGGGTTTTCACAGGTTATCAGGAACCTGCCAGGTGTGTATGCGGTTTTCACAGTAATTAAGGATCCTGCCAGGTGTGTATGGGTTTTTCACAGATTGTAAGGATCCTGACAGGTGTGTATGGGGTTTTCACAGTTTATCAGGATACTGCCAGGTGTGTTTGGGGTTTTCACAGTTTATCAGGATCCTGCCCGGTGTTTCCGGGGTTTTCACAGTTTATCAGGATCCTGCTATGTGTGTTTGGGGTTTTCCCAGTGCATCAGCATCCTGCCAGGTGTGGATGTTGTTTTCACAGTTTTTCACGATGCTGGCTGGTGTGTATGGGATTTTCACAGTGTATCAGTATCCTGCCAGGTGTGTATGGGGTTTTCACAGTGGATCAGTATCCTGCCAGGTGTGTATGGGGTTTTGCAGTGCATCAGGATCCTGCCAGGTGTGTATGGGTTATTCACAGTTTATCAGGATCCTGCCAGGTGTGTATGGGGTTTTCACAGTGTATCAGGATCCTTCCAGGTGTTTATGGGGTTTTCACAGTGTATCAGGATCCTGCCTGGTGTGTATGGGGTTTTCACAGTGTATCAGGATCCTGCCAGCTGCGAATGGGGATTCCACTGTGCATCAGGACCCTGCCTGGTGTGTATGGGGTTTCACTGTGTATCAGGTTCCTGCCAGGTGTGTATGGGGATTTCACAGTGTATCAGGATCCTGCCAGGTGTGTATGGGGTTTTCACAGTGTATCAGGATCCTGCCAGTTGTGTATGGGGTTTTCACAATGTATCAGGATCCTGCCAGCTGCGTATGGGGTTTCCAATGTGCATCAGGATCCTGCCAGGTGTGCATGGGGTTTTCACAGTGCATCAGGATCCTTCCAGGTGTGCATGGGGTTTTCACAGTGTATCAGGATACTGCCAGGTGTGTCTAGGGTTTCACAGTGGATCAGGGTCCTGCCAGGTGTGCATGGGGTTTTCACAGTGCATCAGGTTCCTTCCAGGTGTGCATGGGGTTTTCACAGTGTATCAGGATACTGCCAGGTGTGTATGGGGTTTCACAGTGTATCAGGATCCTGCCAGATGTGTGTGGGGTTTTCACAATGTATCAGGATCTGCCTGGTGTTTATGGGGTTTTCACAATATATCAGGATCTGCCAGGTGTGTATGGGGTATTCACAATGTATCAGGATCTGCCAGGTGTTAATGGAGTTTTCACAGTGTATCAGGATCCTGCCAGGTGTGTATGGGGTTTTCACAATGTATCAGGATCTGCCAGGTGTTTATGGAGTTTTCACAGAGGATCAGGATCCTGCCAGGTGTTTATGGAGTTTTCAAAATGTATCAGGATCTGACAGGAATGTATGGGGTTTTCACAGTGGATCAGGTTCCTGCCAGATGTGTCTAGGGTTTCACAGTGGATCAGGATTCTTCCTGATGTGTGTGGGGGTTTCACAGTGTATCAGGATCCTGCCAGGTGTGTATGGGGTTTCAGAGTGTATCAGGATCCTGCCAGATGTGTCTGGGGTTTCACAGTGGATCAGGATACTTCCAGATGTGTATGGGAGTTACACAGTGTATCAGGATCCTGACAGGTGTGTATGGGGTTTAAGAGTGTATCAGCATCCTGCCAGGTGTGCATGGGGTTTTCACAGTGCATCAGGATCCGGCCAGGTGTGTCTGGGGTTTCACAGTGCATCAGGATCCTGCCAGATGTGTATGGGGTTTCACAGTGCATCAGGACCCTGCCAGATGTGTCTGGGTGTTTCACAGTGTATGAGGATCTTGCAAGGTGTGAATGGGGTTTCACAGTGCACCAGGAACTGGACCGGTGTGTCTGGGGGTTTCACTTTCTGTGAGAATCCTGCAAGGTGTGAATGGGGTTTTCACAGTTTATCAGGATCCTGCCTTGTGTGTGAGGGGTTTCACAGTGGATCAGGATCTTGCCACGTGTGTATGGGGTTTCACAGCGTTTCAGGATCCTGCCATGTGTGTATATAGTTTCACAGTGTATCAGGATCCTGACAGGTGTGTCTGGGGGCTTTCAAATTTTGTGAGGATCCTGCAAGGTGTGAATGGGGTTTCACAGAGGATCAGGAACCTGCCAGGTGTGTACGGGGTTTTCACAGTTTATCAGGATCCTGCCTGGTGTGTATGGGGTTTTCACAGTGCATCAGGATCCTGCCAGATGTGTATGGGGGTTTCACAGTGTATCAGGATCGTGCCAGGTGTGTTTGGTGATTCAGAGTGTACCAGGACCCTGCCAGGAGTGTATGGGGTTTTCACAGTGTATCAGGATCCTGCCAGGTGTGTCTGGGGATTTCACAGTGCAACAGGATCCTGCCAGGTCTATGTGGGGTTTTCAGAGAGTTTCAGGATCCTGCCAGGTGTGTATGGTGTTTTCACAGTGTATCACGATCCTGCCAGGTGTGTATGGGGTTTTCACAGTGCATCAGGTTCCTGCCAGGTGTTTATGGGGTTTCACAGAGTATCAGGCTCCTGCCAGATGTGAATGGGGTTTCACTGTGCATCCGGATCCTGCCAGGTGTGGACGGGGTTCCTGCCAGATGTGAATGGGTTTTCACAGTGGATCTGGATCCTGCCATGTGTGTTTGGGGTTTTCACAGTGGATCAGGATCCTGCCAGGTGTGTATGGGGTTTTCAAAGTTCATCAGGATCCTGCCAGATGTGAATGATGTTTCACAGTGGATCAGGTTCCTGCCAGACGTGAATAGGGTTTCACTGCACATCAGGATCCTGCCAGATGTGAATGGGGCTTCACAGCACATCAGGATCCTGTCAGGTGTGTATGGGGGTTTCACAGTTTATCAGGATCCTGCCAGGTGTGCATGGGGGTTTCACAGTGGTTGAGGATCCAGCCAGCTGTGTTTGGTGTTTCACAGTGCATCAGGATCCTGCCAGATGTGAATGCGATTTTCACAGTGTATCAGGTTCCTGCCAGGTGTGTATGGGCTTTCACAGTGTATCAGGATACTGCCAGATGTGTATGGTGTTATCACAGAGCATCAGGATCCTTCCAGATGTGTATGGGTGTTCCACAGTGTATCAGGATCCTGCCAGGAGTGTATGGGGTTTCAGAGTGTGTCAGGACCCAGCCAAGTATGCATGGGGTATTCACAGTGCATCAGGATCCTGCCAGGTGTGCATGGGGTTTTCACAGTGTATCAGGATCCTGCCAGGTGTGTATGGGGTTTTCACAGTGCATCAGAATCCTGCCAGATGTGTCTTGGTTTTCTCAGTGTGTCAGGATCCTGCCAGAAGTGTCTGGGGGTTTCACATTTTGTGAGGATCCTGCAAGGTATGAATGGGGTTTCACAGAGGATCAGGATCCTGCCAGGTGTGTACGGGGTTTTCACAGATTATCAGGATCCTTCCTGGTGTGTATGGGGTTTTCACAGTGCATCAGAATCCTCCCAGATGTGTATGGGGTTTTCACAGTGCATAGGGATCCTTCCAGATGTTTATGGGGGTTTCACAGTGTATCAGGATCGTGCCAGGGGTGTATGGGGTTTGAGAGTGTATCAGGATCCTGCCAGTTGTGTATGGGGTTTTCACAGTGTATCAGGATCCTGCCAGGTGTGTATGGGGGTTTCACAGTGCATCAGGATCATGCCAGGTGTTTATGGGGTTTTCACAGGGTATCGGGATCCTGCCAGGGGTATGTGGGGTTCTCACAGTGTATCATGATCCTGCCAGTTGTGTATGGGGTTTTCACAGAGTATCAGCATCCTGCCAGAGGTGAATGGGGTTTCACAGTGGATCAGGAGCCTGCCAGGTGTTTATGGGGTTTCACAGAGTATCAGGATTCTGCCAGAGGTGAATGGGGTTTCACAGTGGATCAGGATCCTGCCATGTGTGTGTGGGGTTTTCACCGTTGAACAGGATCCTGCCTGGTGTGTATGGGCTTTTCACAGTGTATCAGGATCCTGCCAGGTGTGAATGGGTTTTCACAGTGGATCTGGTTCCTGCCAGGTTTGTATGGGATTTCAAAGTGTAGCAGGATCCTGCCATTTGTGAATGGGGTTTCACTGCACATCAGGATCCTGCCAGATGTGTATGGGGGTTTCACAGTGTATCAGGATCCTGCCAGGTGTGTATGGGGTTTCAGAGTGTATCAGGATTCTGCCAGGTGTGCATGGGGTTTTCACAGTGCATCAGGATTCTGCCAGGTGTGCATGGGTTTTCACTGTGTATCAGGATCCTGTCAGGGGTGTATGGGGTTTCACAGTGCATCAGAATCCTCCAAGATTTGTCTGGGGTTTTCACAGTATATCAGGATCCTGCCAGGTGTGCATGGGGTTTTCACAGTGGATCAGGATCCTGCCAGGTGTGTATGGGGTTTTCACAGTGGATCAAGGTCCTGCCAGGTGTTTCTGGGGTTTTTACAGTGTATCAGGATCTGCCAGGTGTTGATGGGGCATTCACAGTGTATCAGGATCCTGCCAGGTGTGTATGGTGTTTTCACAGTGGATCAGGTTTCTGCCAGGCGTATATGGGGTTTTCACAGGTTATCAGGAACCTGCCCGGTGTGTATGCGGTTTTCACAGTAATTAAGGATCCTGCCAGGTGTGTATGGGTTTTTCACAGATTGTAAGGATCCTGACAGGTGTGTATGGGGTTTTCACAGTTTATCAGGATACTGCCAGGTGTGTTTGGGGTTTTCACAGTTTATCAGGATCCTGCCCGGTGTTTCCGGGGTTTTCACAGTTTATCAGGATCCTGCTATGTGTGTTTGGGGTTTTCCCAGTGCATCAGCATCCTGCCAGGTGTGGATGTTGTTTTCACAGTTTTTCACGATGCTGGCTGGTGTGTATGGGATTTTCACAGTGTATCAGTATCCTGCCAGGTGTGTATGGGGTTTTCACAGTGGATCAGTATCCTGCCAGGTGTGTATGGGGTTTTGCAGTGCATCAGGATCCTGCCAGGTGTGTATGGGTTATTCACAGTTTATCAGGATCCTGCCAGGTGTGTATGGGGTTTTCACAGTGTATCAGGATCCTTCCAGGTGTTTATGGGGTTTTCACAGTGTATCAGGATCCTGCCTGGTGTGTATGGGGTTTTCACAGTGTATCAGGATCCTGCCAGCTGCGAATGGGGATTCCACTGTGTATCAGTATCCTGCCAGGTGTGTATGGGGTTTTTACAGTGGATCAGTATCCTGCCAGGTGTGTATGGGGTTTTGCAGTGCATCAGGATCCTGCCAGGTGTGTATGGGTTATTCACAGTTTGTCAGGATCCTGCCAGGTGTGTATGGGGTTTCCAATGTGCATCAGGATCCTGCCTGGTGTGTATGAGGTTTCACTGTGTATCAGGTTCCTGCCAGGTGTGTATGGGGTTTTCACTGTGCATCAGTATCGTGCCTGGTGTGTATGGGGTTTCACTGTGTCTCAGTGTCCTGCCAGGAGTGTATGGGGTTTCACTGTGTATCAGGGTCCTGCCAGGTGTGTATGGGGTTTCACTGTGTATCAGGATCCTGCCAGGTGTGTTTAGGGTTTTCACAGTGGATCAGGATCCTGACAGGTGTGTATGGGGTTTTCACAGTGGATCAGGATCCTGCCGGGTGTGTATGGGGTTTTCACAATGTATCAGGATACTGCCAGATGTGAATGGGGTTTCACTGTGCATCAGGAACCTGCCAGCTGTGTGCGGGGTTTTCACAGTGTATCAGGCTCCTGCCAGGTGTGTACGGGGGTTTCACAGATTATCAGGATCCTGCCTGGTGTGTATGGGGGTTTCACAGTTCATCAGGATCCTGCCAGGTGCGTACTGGGTTTCACAGAGGATCAGGATCCTGCCAGGTGCGTACGGGGTTTGCACAATATATCAGGTTCCTGCCATGTGTGTACGGGGTTTCACATCGGATCAAGATCCTGCCAGGTGTGGACGGGGCTTTCACAATATATCAGGATCCTGCCAGGTGTGTATGCGGGTTTCACCGTTTATCAGGATCCTGCCAGGTGTGCATGGGGGTTTCACAGTTTATCAGGATCCTGCCAGGTGTGCTTGGGTGTTTCACAGTTTACCAGGATCCTGCCAGGTGTGTATGGGGTTTTCACAGTGATTCAGAATCCTGCCAGGTGTTTATGGGGTTTCACAGTGTATCAGGATCCTGCCGGATGTGAATGGGGCTTTCACAGTGTATCAGGATCCTGCCAGGTGTGTGTGGGGTTTCACAGTGTATCGGGATCCTGCCAGGTGTGTGTGGGGGTTTCACAGTCTTTCAGGATCCTGCCAGGTGTGTATGGGGGTTTCATAGTTTATCTGGATCCTGCCAGGTGTGTATGGGATTTTCACAGTGGATCAGGATCCTGCCAGGTGTGTATGGGTTTTTCACAGATTATCAGGATCCTGCCAGGTGTGTATGGGGGTTTCACAGTTCATCAGGATCCTGCCAGTTGTATATGGGGATTCACAGAAAAAAAGGATCCTGCCAGGTGTGTCCGGGGTTTTACAGAGGATCAGGAAGCTGCCAGGTGTGTACGGGGATTTCACAATTTCTCAGGATCCTGCCAGGTGTGTGTGGGGGTTTCACATTTTATCTGGATCCTGCCCGGTGTGCATGGGGGTTTCACAGTTTATCAGGATCCTGCCAGGTGTGTATGGGGTTTTCACAGTTTATCAGGATCCTGCCAGGTGAGTATGGGGTTTTCACAGTGGATCAGGAGCCTGCCAGGTGTGCATGGGGATTTCACAGTGGATCAGGATACTGCCAGGTGTATTTGGGAGTTTCACCATTTATCAGGATCTTGCCAGGTGTGCATGTGCGTTTCACAGTTTGTCAGGATCCTGCCAGGTATGTATGGGGGTTTCACAGTTTATCCGGATCCTGCCAGGTGTGTATAGGTTTTTCACAGAGGTTCAGGATCCTGCCAGGTGTGTATGGGGTTTTCACATTTCATCAGGATCCTGCCAGGTGTGTTTTGGGGATTCTCCGTTTATCAGGATACTGCCAGGTGTGTATGGGGGTTTCACAGTTTCTCAGGATCCTGCCAGGTGTGTATGGGGGTTTCACAGTTTACAGGTTCCTGCCAGGTGTGTACGGTGTTTTCACAGTGGATCAGGGTCCTGCCAGGTGTGTATGGGGTTTCACTGAGTATCAGGGTCCTGCCAGGAGTGTGTGGGGTTTCACAGTGGATCAGGATCCTGCCAGGTGTGTTTGGGGTTTTCAGTGTATCAGAATCCTGTCAGGTGTGACTGGGATTTCACAGTGTATCAGGATCCTGCCAGATGTGAATGGGGTTTCACAGTGGATCAGGAACCTGCCAGGTGAGAATGGGGTTTTCACTGTGTATCAGGATCCTGGCAGGTGTGTATGGGTTTTTCACAGTGTATCAGGATCTGCAAGGTGTGTATTGGGTTTGACAGTGCACCAAGTTCCCGCCAGATGTGTCTGGGGTTTCGCAGTGTATCAGGATCCGTCCAGGTGTGTATGGGGTTTTCACAGTTGATCAGGATCCTGCCAGGTGTGTATGGGGGTTTTCACTGCGCATCAGGATCCTGCCTGGGGTGCATGGGGTTTCACTGTGTATCAGGGTCCTGCCAGGTGTGAATGGGGTTTCACTGAGTATCAGGGTCCTGCCAGGAGTGTGTGGGGTTTCACAGTGGATCAGGATCCTGCCATGTGTGTTTGGGGTTCTCAGTGTATCAGAATCCTGCCAGGTGTGACTGGGATTTCACAGTGGATCAGGAACCTGCCAGGTGAGAATGGGGTTTTCACAGTGTATCAGGATCCTGGCAGGTGTGTATGGGGGTTTAACGGTGGTTGAGGATCCTGCAAAGTGTGTATGGGGTTTTCACTGTGGATCTGGATCCTGCCAGGTGTGCATGGGGTTTTACAGTGGATCAGGATCCTGCCAGATGTGAAAGGGGATTCACTGTGTATCAGGTTCCTGCCAGGTGTGATTGGGGATTCACTGTGTATCAGGTTCCTGCCAGGTGTGATTGGGGTTTCACAGTGGATCAGGATCCTGCCAGCTGAGTATGGGGTTTTCACAGTGTCTTAGTATCCTGCCAGGTGTGCTTGGGGTTTTCACAGTGGATCAGTGTCCTTCCAGATGTGAACGGGGTTACACAGTGCATCAGGATCCTGCCATACGTGAATGGGATTTCACTGTGGATCAGGATCCTGCCAGATGTGTGTGGGGTTTTCACAGTGTATCAGGATACTGCCAGATGTGAATGGGGTTTCAATGTGCATCAGGAACGTGCCAGCTGTGTGATGGGTTTTCACAGTGTATCAGGCTCCTGCCGTGTGTGCGGGGGTTTCACAGATTATCAGGATCCTGCCTGGTGTGTATGGGGGTTTCACAGTTCATCAGGATCCTGCCAGGTGTGTATGGGGTTTTCGCAGTGGATCAGGATCCTGCCAGCTGTGTACAGGGTTTCACAGAGGAACAGGATCCTGCCAGGTGTGTACGGGGTTTGCACAATATGTCAGGTTCCTGCCAGGTGTATACGGGGTTTTCACAATATATCAGTATCCTGCCAGGTGTGCATGGGGGTTTCACAGTTTATCAGGATCCTGCCAGGTGTGCATGGGTGTTTCACAGTTTATCAGGATCCTGCCAGGTGTGTATGGGGTATTCGCAGTGGTTCAGAATCCTGCCAGGTGTGTATGGGGTTTTTGCAGTTTATCAGGATCCTGCCAGGTGAGTATGGGGTTTTCACAGTGGATCAAGATCCTGCCAGGTGTGCATGGGGAGTTCACAGTGGACCAGGATCCTGCCAGGTGTATATGGGAGTTTCACCATTAATAAGGATCTTGCCAGGTGTGTATGTGGGTTTCACAGTTCATCAGGATCCTGCCAGGTGTGTATTGGGGTTTCTCCGTTTAACAGGATACTGCCAGGTGTGTATGGGGGTTTCACAGTTTATCAGGATCCTGCCAGGTGTGAATGGGGGTTTCACAGTTTATCAGGTTCCTGCCAGGTGTGTATGGGGTTTTCACAGTGAATCAGGATCCTGCCACGTGTGTATGGGGTTTTCAAAGTGTATCAGGATCCTTCCAGGTGTGTATGGGGGCTTCACAGTGTATCAGGATATTGCCAGGTGTGCATGGGGTTTCACTGTGTATCAGGATCCTGCTGGATGTGAATGGGGTTTTCACAGTGTATCAGGATCCTGCCAGGTGTGTATGGGGTTTCACAGTGTATCGGGATCCTGCCAGGTGTCTATGGGGTTTCACAGTGTATCAGGATCCTGCCAGATGTGAATGGGGTTTCACTGTGCATCAGGAACCTGCCAGGTGTGTACGGAGTTTTCACAGTGTATCAGGCTCCTGCCAGGTGTGTGCGGGGGTTTCACAGATTATCAGGATCCTGCCAGGTGTGCATAGTGGTTTCACAGTTCATCAGGATCCTGCCAGGTGTGTATGGGGTTTCACAGAAGATCATGATCCTGCCAGGTGTGCACGTGGCTTTCACAATATATCACGATCCTGCCAGGTGTTCATGGGAGTTTCACCGTTTATCAGGATCCTGCCAGGTGTGTATGCGGGTTTCACAGTCTATCAGGATCCTGCCAGGTGTGTATGGGTGTTTCATAGTTTATCAGGATCCTGCCAGGTGTGTATGGGGTTTTCACAGTGGATCAGGATCCTGCCAGGTGTGTATGGGTTTTTCACAGTTTATCAGGATCCTGCCAGGTGTGTATCGGGGTTTCACAGTGGATCAGGATCCTGCCATGTGTGTATGGGGTTTCACAGTGTATCAGGATCCTGCCAGATGTGAATGGGGTTTCACTGTCCATCAGGAACCTGCCAGGTGTGTACGGGGTTTTCACAGATTATCAGGCTCCTGCCAGGTGTGTACGGGGGTTTCACAGATTATCAGGCTCCTGCCAGGTGTGTATGGGGGTTTCACAGTTCATCGGGATCCTGCCAGGTGTGTATGGGGTTTTCACAGTGAATCAGGATCCTGCCAGGGGTGAACGGGGTTTCACAGAGGATCAGCACCCTGCCCGGTGTGTACGGGGTTTTCAGAATATATCAGGATCGTGCCAGGTGTGTACGGGGTTTCACAGAGGATCAGGATCCTGCCAGGTGTTTATGGGGTTTTCACAATATATCAGGATCCTGCCAGGTGTGTATTGGGGTTTCTCGATTTAACAGGATGCTGCCAGGTGTGTTTGGGGGTTTCACAGTTTATCAGGATCCTGCCAGGTGTGTATGGGGGTTTCACAGTTTATTAGGTTCCTGCCAGGTGTGTATGGGGTTTTCACAGTGGATCAGTATCCTGCCAGGTGTGTATGGGGTTTTCACAGTGTATCAGGATCTGCACGGTGTGTATTGGGTTTTGACAGTGCACCAGGATCCTGCCAGATGTGTCTGGGGTTTCACAGTGTATCAGGATCATTCCAGGTGTGTATGGGGGTTTCACAGTGTATCAGGATCCTGCCAGGTGTGTATGGGGTTTCACAGTGTATCAGGAACCTGCTGGATGTGAATGGGGTTTTCACAGTGTATCAGGATCCTACCAGGTGTGTATGGGGTTTCACAGTGTATCGGGATCCTGCCAGGTGTGTATGGGGTTTTCACAGTGGATCAGGATCCTGCCAGGTGTGTATGGGTGTTTCACTGTGTATCAGGATCCTTCCAGGTGTGTATGGGGTGAGCACAGTGTATCAGGCACCTGCCAGGTGTGTATGGGGGTTTCACAGTGGATCAGGATCCTGCCAGGTGTGTATGGGGTTTCACAGAGTATCAGGATCCTTCCAGGTGTGCATGGGGTTATCACAGTGTATCAGGATCCAGCCAGGTGTTTATGGGGTTTCACAGTGCATCAGGATCCTGCCAGGTGTGCATGGGGTTTTCACAGTTTATCAGGATCCTGGCAGGTGTGTGTGGGGATTCCACAGTTTATCAGTTTCCTGCCCGGTGTGTATAGGGTTTTCACAGTGTATCAGGATCCTGCCAGGTGTGTATGGGGTTATCACAGTGTATCAGGATCCTGCCAGGTGTGTATGGGGTTATCACAGTGTATCAGGATCCTGCCAGGAGTGTATGGTGTTTTGACAGTTTATCAGGATCCAGCCAGGTGTGTATGTGGTTTTCACAGTGTATCAGAGTCCTGCCAGGTGTGTATGGGGTTTTCACAGTGTATCAGGATCCTGCCAGGTGTGTCTGGGATTTTCACAGTGGATCAGAATCCTGCCAGGTGTGTCTGGGGTTTTCACATGTTTATCAGGCTCCTGCCACGTGTTGATGGGGTTGTCACATTGTATCAGGATCCTGCCAGGTGTGTATGGGGTTTTCACAGTGTATCAGTATCCTGCCAGGTGTGTATGGGGTTTTCACAGTTTATCAGGATCCTGCCAGCTGTGTATGGGGTTTCCACTGTGCATCAGGATCCTGCCTGGTGTGCATGGGGTACACTGTGTATCAGGGTCCTGCCAGGTGTGTATGGGGTTCTCACAGTGGATCAGGATCCTGCCAGTTGTGTATGGGGTTTTCACTGTGCATCAGGATCCTGCCTGGTGTGTATGGGGTTTCACTGTGTATCAGGGTCCTGCCTGGTGTGTATGGGGTTTCGCTGTGTATCAGTGTCCTGCCAGGTGTATATGGGGTTTCACTGTGTATTAGGATCCTGCCATGTGTGTTTTGGGTTTTCACAGTGGATCAGGATCCTGCCAGTTCTGTATGGGGATTTCACAGTGGATCAGGATCCTGCCATGTGTGTACGGGATTTTCGCAGTGTATCAGGGTCCTGCCAGGTGTGTATGGGGTTTTCAGAGTCGATCAGGATCCTGCCAGGTGTGTATGGTGTTTTCACTGAGCATCAGGATCCTGCCTGGTGTGTTTGGGGTTTCACTGAGCGTCAGGGTCCTGCCAGATGTGTATGGGGTTTCACTGTGTATCAGGGTCCTGCCAGGTGTGTTTGGGGTTTTCACAGTGGATCAGGATCCTGCCAGGTGTGTATGGGTTTTTCACAGTGGATCAGGATCCTGCCTGGTGTGTACAGGGTTTCACAGAGGATCAGGATCCTGTCAGGTGTGGACGGGGTTTGCACAATATATCAGGTTCCTGCCAGGTGTGTACGGGGTTTCACATAGGATCAGGATAATGCCAGGTGTGTACGGGGCTTTCATAATATATCAGGATCCTGCCAGGTGTGTTTGGGGGTTTCACCGTTTATCAGGTTCCTGCCAGGTGTGTATGAGGGTTTCACAGTTTATCAGGATCCTGCCAGGTGTGTCTGTGTGTTTCACATTTGATCAGGATCCTGCCAGGTGTGTATGGGGTTTTCACAGTGGTTCAGAATCCTGCCAGGTGTGTATGGGGTTTTCACAGTATATCAGGATCCTGCCAGGTGATTATGGGGTTTTCACAGTGGATCAGGATCCTTCCAGGTGTTCATGGGGATTTCACAGTGGATCAGGATCCTGCCAGGTGTAATTGGGAGTTTCACCATTTATCAGCATCTTGCCAGGTGTGTATGTGGGTTTCGCAGTTTATCAGGATCCTGCCAGGTGTGTATGGGTTTTCCACAGTGGATCAGATCCTGCCAGGTGTGTGTTGGGTTTTCACAGTGTAATGGCATCTGCCAGGTGTGTATGGAGTTTCACAGTGTATCAGGATCCTGCCAGGTGTGTATGGGGTTTTCACAGTGGATCAGGATGCTGCCAGGTGTTTATGGGGTTTTCACAGTGTATCAGGATCTGCCAGGTTTGTATGGAGTTTCACAGTGTATCAGGATCCTACCAGGTGTGTATGTGGTTTCAAAGTGTATCAGGATCCTGCCACGTGTGTATGTGGTTTCACAGTGGAACATGATCCTGCCAGATGTGAATGGGGTTGCACTGTGCATCAGGAACCTGCCAGGGGTGTACGGGGTTTTCACAGTGTATCAGGCTCCTGCCAGGTGTGTACGGGGATTTCACAGATTATCAGGATCCTGCCAGGTGTGTATGGGGGTTTCACAGTTTATCTGGATCTTTCCAGGTGTGTATGGGGGTTTCACAGTTTATCAGGATCCTGCCAGTTGTGTCTGCGGGTTTCACAGTTAATCAGGACCTGCCAGGTGTGTATGGGGGTTTCACAGTTCATCAGGATCCTGCCAGGTGTGTTTGGGGATTCGCAGAGGATCTGGATCCTGCCAGGTGTGTACGGGGTTTCACAGAGGATCAGGATCCTGCCATGTGTGTACGGGGATTTCACAATTTATCAGGATCCTGCCAGGTGTGTATGGGGGTTTCACAGTTTATCTGGATCTTTCCAGGTGTGTATGGGGGTTTCACAGTTTATCAGGATCCTGAAAGTTGTGTCTGCGGGTTTCACAGTTAATCAGGATCCTGCCAGGTGTGTATGGTGTTTTCTCGGTGGATCAGTATCCTGCCAGGTGTGTATGGGGTTTTCACAGTGCATCAGTATCTGCAAGGTGTGTATGGGGTGTTCACAGTGCACCAGGATCCTGCCAGGTGTGTCTGGGGCTTCACAGTGTATCAGGATCCTTCCAGGTGTGTATGGGGGTTTCACAGTGTATCAGGATCCTGCCAGGTGTGTATGGGGTTTCACAGTGTATCAGGATCCTGCCGGATGTGAATGGGGCTTTCACAGTGTATCAGGATCCTGCCAGGTGTGTATGGGGTTTCATAGTGTATCGGGATCCTGCCAGGTGTGTATGGGGGTTTCACAGTGTATCTTGATCCTTCCAGGTGTGTATCGGGTTTTCACAGTGTATCAGGATCCTGCCAGGTGTGTATGGGTTTTTCACAGTGGATCAGGATCCTGCCTGGTGTGTACAGGGTTTCACAGAGGATCAGGATCCTGCCAGGTGTGTACGGGGTTTGCACAATATTTCAGGTTCCTGCCAGGTGTGTACGGTTTTCACATAGGATCAGGATCCTGCCAGGTGTGTACGGGGTTTTCACAATATATCAGGATCCTGCCAGGTGTGTATGGGGGTTTCCCCGTTTATCAGGTTCCTGCCAGGTGTGTATGGGGGTTTCACAGTTTATCAGGATCCTGCCAGGTGTGTATGTGTGTTTCACAGTTGATCAGGATCCTGCCAGGTGTGTATGGGGTTTTCACAGTGGTTCAGGATCCTGCCAGGTGTGTATGGGGTTTTCACACTTTGTCAGGATCCTGCCAGGTGATTATGGGGTTTTCACAGTGGATTAGGATCCTGCCAGGTGTGTATGGGTTTTTCACAGGAGATCAGGATCCTGCCAGGTGTTCATGGGGATTTCACAGTGGATCAGGATCCTGCCAGGTGTAATTGGGAGTTTCACCATTTATCAGCATTTTGCCAGGTGTGTATGTGGGTTTCGCAGTTTATCAGGATCCTGCCAGGTGTGTATGGGGGTTTCACAGTTTATCAGGATCCTGCCAGGTGTGTATGGGGTTTTCACAGTGGATCAGTATCCTGCCAGGTGTGTATGGGATTTTCACAGTTTATCAGGATCCTGCCAGGTGTGTATGGGGTTTTCACAGTGGATCAGGATCCTGCCAGGTCGGTATGGGGTTTCCACAGTGTATCGGGATCTGCCAGGTGTGTATGGAGTTTCACAGTGTATCAGGATCCTGCCAGGTGTGTATGGGGTTTTCACAGTGGATCAGGATCGTGCCAGGTATGTATGGGGTTTTCACAGAGTATCAGGATCTGCCAGGTTTGTATGGAGTTTCACAGTGTATCAGGATCCTGCCAGGTGTGTATGGGGTTTTCACAGTGTATCAGGATCTGCAAGGTGTGTATGGGGTTTTAACAGTGCATTCGGATCCTACCAGGTGTGTATGTGGTTTCAAAGTGTATCAGGATCCTGCCACGTGTGTATGGAGTTTCACAGTGAATCAGGATCCTTCCAGGTGTGTATGTGGTTTCACAGTGTAACAGGATCCTGCCAGATGTGAATGGGGTTGCACTGTGCATCAGGAACCTGCCAGGGGTGTACGGGGTTTTCACAGTGTATCAGGCTCCTGCCAGGTGTGTACGGGGATTTCACAGATTATCAGGACCCTGCCAGGTGTGTATGGGGGTTTCACAGTTCATCAGGATCCTGCCAGGTCTTTTCGGGATTTCACAATTTATCAGGATCCTGCCACGTGTGTATGGGGGTTTCACAGTTTTTCTGGATCTTTCCAGGTGTGTATGGGGGTTTCACAGATTATCAGGATCCTGCCAGTTGTTTCTGCGGGTTTCACAGTTAATCAGGATCCTTCCAGGTTTGTATGTGGTTTCACAGTGTAACAGGATCCTGCCAGATGTGAATGGGGTTGCACTGTGCATCAGGAACCTGCCAGGGGTGTACGGGGTTTTCACAGTGTATCAGGCTCCTGCCAGGTGTGTATGGGGGTTTCACAGTTCATCAGGATCCTGCCAGGTGTGTTTGGGGATTCGCAGAGGATCAGGATCCTGCCAGGTGTGTACGGGGTTTCACAGAGGATCAGGATCCTGCCATGTGTGTACGGGGATTTCACAATTTATCAGGATCCTGCCAGGTGTGTATGGGGGTTTCACAGTTTATCTGGATCTTTCCAGGTGTGTTTGGGGGTTTCACATTTTATCAGGATCCTGCCAGTTGTGTATGCTGGTTTCACAGTTAATCAGGATCCTGGCAGGTGTGTATGGTGTTTTCACGGTGGATCAGTATCCTGCCAGGTGTGTATGGGGTTTTCACAGTGTATCAGTATCGGCAAGGTGTGCATGGGGTATTCACAGTGCACCAGGATCCTGCCAGGTGTGTCTGGGGCTTCACAGTGTATCAGGATCCTTCCAGGTGTGTATGGGGGTTTCACAGTGTATCAGGATCCTGCCAGGTGTGTATGGGGTTTCACCGTGTATCAGGATCCTGCCGGATGTGAAATGGGCTTTCACAGTGTATCAGGATCCTGCCAGGTGTGTATGTGGTTTCATAGTGTATCGGGATCCTGCCAGGTGTGTATGGGGGTTTCACAGTTTATCAGGATCCTGCCAGGTGTGTATGGGGTTTTCACAGTGGATCAGTATCCTGCCAGGTGTGTATGGGCTTTTCACAGTTTATCAGGATCCTGCCAGGTCGGTATGGGGTTTCCACAGTGTATCGGGATCTGCCAGGTGTGTATGGAGTTTCACAGTGTATTAGGATCCTGCCAGGTGTGTATGGGGTTTTCACAGTGGATCAGGATCCTGCCAGGTGTGTATGGGGTTTTCACAGTGTATCAGGATCTGCCATGTTTGTATGGAGTTTCACAGTGTATCAGGATCCTGCCAGGTGTGTATGGGGTTTTCACAGTGTATCAGGATCTGCAAGGTGTGTATGGGGTTTTAACAGTGCATTCGGATCCTATCAGGTGTGTATGTGGTTTCAAAGTGTATCAGGATCCTGCCACGTGTGTATGGAGTTTCACAGTGAATCAGGATCCTTCCAGGTCTGTATGTGGTTTCACAGTGTAACAGGATCCTGCCAGATGTGAATGGGGTTGCACTGTGCATCAGGAACCTGCCAGGAGTGTACGGGGTTTTCACAGTGCATCAGGCTCCTGCCAGGTGTGTCCGGGGATTTCACAGATTATCAGGATCCTGCCAGGTGTGTATGGGGGTTTCACAGTTCATCAGGATCCTGCCAGGTGTGTTTGGGGATTCGCAGAGGATCTGGATCCTGCCAGGTGTGTACGGGGTTTCACAGAGGATCAGGATCCTGCCATGTGTGTACGGGGATTTCACAATTTATCAGGATCCTGCCAGGTGTGTATGGGGGTTTCACAGTTTATCTGGATCTTTCCAGGTGTGTATGGGGTTTCACAGTTTATCAGGATCCTGCCAGTTGTGTCTGCGGGTTTCACAGTTAATCAGGATCCTTCCAGGTGTGTATGTGGTTTCACAGTGTAACAGGATCCTGCCAGATGTGAATGGGGTTGCACTGTGCATCAGGAACCTGCCAGGGGTGTACGGGGTTTTCACAGTGTATCAGGCTCCTGCCAGGTGTGTATGGGGGTTTCACAGTTCATCAGGATCCTGCCAGGTGTGTTTTGGGATTCGCAGAGGATCAGGATCCTGCCAGGTGTGTACGGGGTTTCACAGAGGATCAGGAACCTGCCATGTGTGTACGGGGATTTCACAATTTATCAGGATCCTGCCAGGTGTGTATGGGGGTTTCACAGTCTATCTGGATCTTTCCAGGTGTGTTTGGGGGTTTCACAGTTTATCAGGATCCTGCCAGTTGTGTATGCTGGTTTCACAGTTAATCAGGATCCTGCCAGGTGTGTATGGTGTTTTCACGGTGGATCAGTATCCTGCCAGGTGTGTATGGGGTTTTCACAGTGTATCAGTATCGGCAAGGTGTGTATGGGGTATTCACAGTGCACCAGGATCCTGCCAGGTGTGTCTGGGGCTTCACAGTGTATCAGGATCCTTCCAGGTGTGTATGGGGGTTTCACAGTGTATCAGGATCCTGCCAGGTGTGTATGGGGTTTCACCGTGTATCAGGATCCTGCCGGATGTGAATGGGGCTTTCACAGTGTATCAGGATCCTGCCAGGTGTGTATGTGGTTTCATAGTGTATCGGGATCCTGCCAGGTGTGTATGGGGGTTTCACAGTGTATCTTGATCCTTCCAGGTGTGTATCGGGATTTCACAGTGTATCAGGATCCTGCCAGGTTTGTATGGGGGTTTCACAGTGGATCAGGATCCTGCCAGGTGTGCATGGGGTTTCACAGTGTATCAGGATCCTTCCAGGTGTGTATGGGGTTTTCACAGTGTATCAGGATCCTGCCAGGTGTCTATGGGGTTTCACAGTGTATCAGGATCCTGCCAGGTGTGTATGGGGGTTTCACAGTGCATCAGGATCCTGCCAGGTGTGTATGGGGTTTCACAGTGTATCAGGATCCTGCCAGGTGTGTTTGGGGGTTTCACAGTGGATCAGGGTCCTGACAGCTGTGCAAGGGGTTTCACAGTGTATCTGGATCCTGCCACGTGTGTAAGGGGGTTTCACAGTGGATCAGGATCCTGCCAGGTGTGTATGGGGTTTCACAGTGTATCAGGATCCTGCCACGTGTGTATGGGGTATCACAGTGTATCAGGATCCTGCCAGATGTGAATGGGGTATCACTGTGCATCAGGAACCTGCCAGGTGTGTACGGGGTTTTCACAGTGTATCAGGCTCCTGCCAGGTGTGTACGGGGGTTTCACAGATTATCAGTATCCTGCCTGGTGTGTATGGGGGTTTCACAGTTCATCAGAATCCTGCCAGGTGTGCACGGGGTTTCACAGAGGATCAGGATCCTGCAAGGTGTGTCCGGGGCTTTCACAATATATCAGGATCCTGCCAGGTGTGTATGGGGGTTTCACCGTTTATCAGGATCCTGCCAGGTGTGTATGGGGGTTTCACAGTCTGTCAGGATCCTGCCAGGTGTGTATGGGGCTTTCATAGTTTATCTGGATCCTGCCAGGTGTGTATGGGATTTTCACAGTGGATCAGGATCCTGCCAGGTGTGTATGGGTTTTTCACAGATTATCAGGATCCTGCCAGGTGTGCATGGGGGTTTCACAGTTTATCAGGATCCTGCCAGTTGTATATGGGGATTCACAGAGGATCAGGATCCTGCCAGGTGTGTACGGGGTTTTGCAGAGGATCAGGAAGCTGCCAGGTGTGTAAGGGGATTTCACAATTTCTCAGGATCCTACCAGGTATGTATGGGGGTTTCACAGTTAATCAGGATCCTGCCAGGTGTGTATGGTGTTTTCACGGTGGATCAGTATCCTGCCAGGTGTGTATGGGGTTTTCACAGTGTATCAGTATCGGCAAGGTGTGTATGGGGTATTCACAGCGCACCAGGATCCTGCCAGGTGTGTCTGGGGCTTCACAGTGTATCAGGATCCTTCCAGGTGTGTATGGGGGTTTCACAGTGTATCAGGATCCTGCCAGGTGTGTATGGGGTTTCACCGTGTATCAGGATCCTGCCGGATGTGAATGGGGCTTTCACAGTGTATCAGGATCCTGCCAGGTGTGTATGTGGTTTCATAGTGTATCGGGATCCTGCCAGGTGTGTATGGGGGTTTCACAGTGTATCTTGATCCTTCCAGGTGTGTATCGGGATTTCACAGTGTATCAGGATCCTGCCAGGTTTGTATGGGGGTTTCACAGTGGATCAGGATCCTGCCAGGTGTGCATGGGGTTTCACAGTGTATCAGGATCCTTCCAGGTGTGTATGGGGTTTTCACAGTGTATCAGGATCCTGCCAGGTGTCTATGGGGTTTCACAGTGTATCAGGATCCTGCCAGGTGTGTATGGGGGTTTCACATTGGATCAGGATCCTGCCAGGTGTGTATGGCGTTTCACAGTGCATCAGGATCCTGCCAGGTGTGTATGGGGTTTCACAGTGTATCAGGATCCTGCCAGGTGTGTTTGGGGGTTTCACAGTGGATCAGGATCCTGCCAGCTGTGCATGGGGTTTCACAGTGTATCAGGATCCTGCCACGTGTGTAAGGGGGTTTCACAGTGGATCAGGATCCTGCCAGGTGTGTATAGGGTTTCACAGTGTATCAGGATCCTGCCAGGTGTGTATGGGGTCTCACAGTGTATCAGGATCCTGCCAGATGTGAATGGGGTATCACTGTGCATCAGGAACCTGCCAGGTGTGTACGGGGTTTTCACAGTGTATCAGGCTCCTGCCAGGTGTGTACGGGGGTTTCACAGATTATCAGTATCCTACCTGGTGTGTATGGGGGTTTCACAGTTCATCAGAATCCTGCCAGGTGTGCTCGGGGTTTCACAGAGGATCAGGATCCTGCAAGGTGTGTCCGGGGCTTTCACAATATATCAGGATCCTGCCAGGTGTATATGGGGGTTTCACCATTTATCAGGATCCTGCCAGGTGTGTATGGGGGTTTCACAGTCTGTCAGGATCCTGCCAGGTGTGTATGGGGGTTTCATAGTTTATCTGGATCCTGCCAGGTGTGTATGGGATTTTCACAGTGGATCAGGATCCTGCCAGGTGTGTATGGGTTTTTCACAGATTATCAGGATCCTGCCAGGTGTGCATGGGGGTTTCACAGTTCATCAGGATCCTGCCAGTTGTATATGGGGATTCACAGAGGATCAGGATCCTGCCAGGTGTGTACGGGGTTTTGCAGAGGATCAGGAAGCTGCCAGGTGTGTACGGGGATTTCACAATTTCTCAGGATCCTACCAGGTATGTATGGGGGTTTCACAGTTTATCTGGATCCTGCCAGGTGTGTATGGGGGTTTCACAGTTTATCAGGATCCTGCCAGGTGTGTATGGTGTTTTCACGGTGGATCAGGATCCTGCCAGGTGTGTATGGGGTTTTCACATTGTCTCAGTATCTGCAAGGTGTGTATGAGGTTTTCACAGTGCACCAGGATCCTGCCAGATGTGTCTGGGGTTTCACAGTGTATCAGGATGCTTCCAGGTGTATATGGGGGTTTCACAGTGGATCAGGATCCTGCCAGGTGTTTATGGGGTTTCACAGTGTATCAGGATCCTGCCGGATGTGAATGGGGCTTTCACAGTGTATCAGGATCCTGCCAGGTGTGTGTGGGGTTTCACAGTGTATCGGGATCCTGCCAGGTGTATGTGGGGGTTTCACAGTCTATCAGGATCCTGCCAGGTGTGTATGGGGGTTTCATAGTTTATCTGGATCCTGCCAGTTGTGTATGGGATTTTCACAGTGGATCAGGATCCTGCCAGGTGTGTATGGGTTTTTCACAGATTATCAGGATCCTGCCAGGTGTGTATGGGGGTTTCACAGTTCATCAGGATCCTGCCAGTTGTATATGGGGATTCACAGAAAATCAGGATCCTGCCAGGTGTGTCCGGGGTTTTACAGAGGATCAGGAAGCTGCCAGGTGTGTACGGGGATTTCACAATTTCTCAGGATCCTGCCAGGTGTGTATGGGGGTTTCACAGTTTATCTGGATCCTGCCAGGTGTGTATGGGGGTTTCACAGTTTATCAGGATCCTGCCAGGTGTGTGTGGGGGTTTCACACTTTATCAGTATCCTGCCAGGTGTGTATGGTGTTTTCACGGTGGATCAGGATCCTGCCAGGTGTGTATGGGGTTTTCACATTGTATCGGGATCCTGCCAGGTTTGAGTGGGGGTTTCACAGTGGATCAGGATCCGGCCAGGTGTGTATGGGGTTTCACAGTGCATCAGGATCCTTCCAGGTGTGTATGGGGTTTTCTCAGTGTATCAGGATCCTGCCAGGTGTTTATGGGGTTTCACAGTGCATCAGAATCCTGCCAGGTGTGTATGGGGTTTCACAGTGCATCAGGATCCTGCCAGGTGTCTGTGGTGTTTCACAGTGTATCAGGATCCTGCCAGGTGTGTATGGGGGTTTCACATTGGATCAGGATCCTGCCAGGTGTGTATGGCGTTTCACAGTGCATCAGGATCCTGCCAGGTGTGTTTGGGGGTTGCACAGTGGATCAGGATCCTGCCAGCTGTGTATGGGGTTTCATAGTGTATCAGGATCCTGCCACGTGTGTATGGGGGTTTCACAGTCGATCAGGATCCTGCCAGGTGTGTATGGGGTTTCACAGTGTATCAGGATCCTGCCAGGTGTGTTTGGGGATTCACAGTGTATCAGGATCCTGCCAGATGTGAATGGGGTTTCACTGTGCATCAGTAACCTGCCAGGTGTGTACGGGATTTTCACAGTGTATCAGGCTCCTGCCAGGTGTGTACGTGGGTTTCACAGATTATCAGGATCGTGCCTGGTGTGTGTGGGGTTTTCACAGTTCATCAGATTCCTGCCAGGTGTGTACGGGTTTTCACAGAGGATCAGGATCCTGCAAGGTGTGTATGGGGTTTCACAATATATCCGGATCCTGCCAGTTGTGTATGGGGGTTTCACCGTTTATCAGGATCCTGCCAGGTGTGTATGGGGGTTTCACAGACTATCAGGATCCTGCCAGGTGTGTATGGGGGTTTCATAGTTTATCAGGATCCTGCCACGTGTGTATGGGGTTTTCACAGTGGATCAGGATCCTGCCAGGTGTGTATGGGTTTTTCACAGTTTATCAGGATCCTGCCAGGTGTGATTGGGGTTTCACAGTGTATCAAGATCCTGCCAGGTGTGTATGGGGGTTTCACAGTGGATCAGGATCCTGCCATGTGTGTATGGGGTTTCACAGCGTATCAGGATCCTGCCACGTGTGTATGGGGGTTTCACAGTGGATTCAGATCCTGCCAGGTTTGTCTGGGGTTTGACAGTGTATCAGGATCCTTCCAGGTGTGTATGGGGTTTCACAGTGTATCAGGATCCTGCCAGATGTGAATGGGGTTTCAGTGTGCATCAGGAACCTACCAGGTGTGTCCGGGGTTTTCACAGATTATCAGGCTCCTGCCAGGTGTGTACGGGGGTTTCACAGATTATCAGGATACTGCCAGGTGTGTATGGGGGTTTCACAGTTCATCAGGATCCTGCCAGGTGTGTATGGGGTTTTCACAGTGGATCAGGATCCTGCCAGGTGTGAACGGGGTTTCACAGAGGATCAGCATCCTGCCAGGTGTGTACGGGGTTTTCACAATATATCAGGATCCTGCCAGGTGTGTATGGGGTTTCACAGAGGATCAGGATCCTGCCAGGTGTGTATGGGGTTTTCACAATATATCAGGATCCTGCCAGGTGTGTATGGGGGTTTCACAGTTAATCAGGATCCTGTCAGGTGTGTATGGGTGTTTCACAGTGCATCAGGATCCTGCCAGGTGTGTACGGGTTTTCACAGAGGATCAGGATCCTGCAAGGTGTGTATGGGGTTTCCCAATATATCCGGATCCTGCCAGGTGTGTATGGGGGTTTCACCGTTTATCAGGATCTTGCCAGGTGTGTATGGGGGTTTCACAGACTATCAGGATCCTGCCAGGTGTGTATGGGGGTTTCATAGTTTATCAAGATCCTGCCACGTGTGTATGGGGTTTTCACAGTGGATCAGGATCCTGCCAGGTGTGTATGGGTTTTTCACAGTTTATCAGGATCCTGCCAGGTGTGATTGGGGTTTCACAGTGTATCAGGATCCTGCCAGGTGTGTATGGGGGTTTCACAGTGGATCAGGATCCTGCCATGTGCGTATGGGGGTTTCACAGTGGATTCAGATCCTGCCAGGTTTGTCTGGGGTTTCATAGTGTATCTGGATCCTTCCAGGTGTGTATGGGGTTTCACAGTGTATCGGGATCCTGCCAGATGTGAATGGGGTTTCAGTGTGCATCAGGAACCTACCAGGTGTGTCCGGGGCTTTCACAGATTATCAGGCTCCTGCCAGGTGTGTACGGGGGTTTCACAGATTATCAGGATACAGCCAGGTGTGTATGGGGGTTTCACAGTTCATCAGGATCCTGCCAGGTGTGTATGGGGTTTTCACAGTGGATCAGGATCCTGCCAGGTGTGAGCAGGGTTTCACAGAGGATCAGCATCCTGCCAGGTGTGTACGGGGTTTTCACAATATATCAGGATCCTGCCAGGTGTGTATGGGGTTTCACAGAGGATCAGGATCCTGCCAGGTGTGTATGGGGTTTTCACAATATATCAGGATCCTGCCAGGTGTGTATGGGGGTTTCACCGTTAATCAGGATCCTGCCAGGTGTGTATGGGGGTTTCACAGTGCATCAGGATCCTGCCAGGTGTGTATGGGGTTTCATAGTGCATCAGGATCCTTCCAGGTGTGTTTGGGGGTTTCACAGTGGATCAGGATCCTGCCTGGTGTGTATGGGGTTTCACAGTGTATCAGGATCCTGCCACGTGTGTATGGGGGTTTCACAGTGGATCAGGATCCTGCCAGGTGTGTATGGGGTTTCACAGTGTGTCAGGATCCTGCCAGGTGTGTATGGGGTTTCACAGTGCATCAGGATCCTGCCAGATGTGTATGGGGTTTCACTGTGCATCAGGAACCTGCCAGGTTTGTACGGGGTTTTCACAGTGTATCGGGATCCTGCCACGTGTGTAACGGGGGTTTCACAGTGAATCAGGATCCTGCCAGGTGTGTATAGGTTTTCACAGTGTATCAGGATCCTGCCAGGTGTGTATGGGGTTTCACAGTGTATCAGGAACCTGCCAGATGTGAATGGGGTTTCACTGTGCATCAGGAACCTGCCAGGTTTGTACGGGGCTTTCACAGTGTATCAGGCTCCTGCCAGGTGTGTACGGGGGTTTCACAGATTATCAGGATCCTGCCAGGTGTGTGTGGGGGTTTCACAGTTCATCAGGATCCTGCCAGGTGTGTATGGGGTTTTCATAGTTTATCAGGATCCTGCCACGTGTGTATGGGGTTTTCACAGTGGATCAGGATCCTGCCAGGTGTGTATGGGTTTTTCACAGTTTATCAGGATCCTGCCAGGTGTGATTGGGGTTTCACAGTGCATCAGGATCCTGCCAGATGTGAATGGAGTTTCACTGTGCATCAGGAACCTGCCAGGTTTGTACGGGGTTTTCACAGTGTATCGGGATCCTGCCACGTGTGTATGGGGGTTTCACAGTGAATCAGGATCCTGCCAGGTGTGTATAGGTTTTCACAGTGTATCAGGATCCTGCCAGGTGTGTATGGGGTTTCACAGTGTATCAGGATCCTGCCAGATGTGAATGGGGTTTCACTGTGCATCAGGAACCTGCCAGGTTTGTACGGGGTTTTCACAGTGTATCAGGCTCCTGCCAGGTGTGTACGGGGGTTTCACAGATTATCAGGATCCTGCCAGGTGTGTATGGGGGTTTCACAGTTCATCAGGATCCTGCCAGGTGTGTATGGGCGTTTCATAGTTTATCAGGATCCTGCCACGTGTGTATGGGGTTTTCACAGTGGATCAGGATCCTGCCAGGTGTGTATGGGTTTTTCACAGTTTATCAGGATCCTGCCAGGTGTGATTGGGTTTTCACAGTGTATCAGGATCCTGCCAGGTGTTTATGGGGTTTCACAGTGCATCAGAATCCTGCCAGGTGTGTATGGGGTTTCACAGTGCATCAGGATCCTGCCAGGTGTCTGTGGTGTTTCACAGTGTATCAGGATCCTGCCAGGTGTGTATGGGGGTTTCACATTGGATCAGGATCCTGCCAGGTGTGTATGGCGTTTCACAGTGCATCAGGATCCTGCCAGGTGTGTTTGGGGGTTGCACAGTGGATCAGGATCCTGCCAGCTGTGTATGGGGTTTCATAGTGTATCAGGATCCTGCCACGTGTGTATGGGGGTTTCACAGTCGATCAGTATCCTGCCAGGTGTGTATGGGGTTTCACAGTGTATCAGGATCCTGCCAGGTGTGTTTGGGGATTCACAGTGTATCAGGATCCTGCCAGATGTGAATGGGGTTTCACTGTGCATCAGTAACCTGCCAGGTGTGTACGGGATTTTCACAGTGTATCAGGCTCCTGCCAGGTGTGTACGTGGGTTTCACAGATTATCATGATCGTGCCTGGTGTGTGTGGGGTTTTCACAGTTCATCAGATTCCTGCCAGGTGTGTACGGGTTTTCACAGAGGATCAGGATCCTGCAAGGTGTGTATGGGGTTTCACAATATATCCGGATCCTGCCAGTTGTGTATGGGGGTTTCACCGTTTATCAGGATCCTGCCAGGTGTGTATGGGGGTTTCACAGACTATCAGGATCCTGCCAGGTGTGTATGGGGGTTTCATAGTTTATCAGGATCCTGCCACGTGTGTATGGGGTTTTCACAGTGGATCAGGATCCTGCCAGGTGTGTATGGGTTTTTCACAGTTTATCAGGATCCTGCCAGGTGTGATTGGGGTTTCACAGTGTATCAAGATCCTGCCAGGTGTGTATGGGGGTTTCACAGTGGATCAGGAGCCTGCCATGTGTGTATGGGGTTTCACAGCGTATCAGGATCCTGCCACGTGTGTATGGGGGTTTCACAGTGGATTCAGATCCTGCCAGGTTTGTCTGGGGTTTGACAGTGTATCAGGATCCTTCCAGGTGTGTATGGGGTTTCACAGTGTATCAGGATCCTGCCAGATGTGAATGGGGTTTCAGTGTGCATCAGGAACCTACCAGGTGTGTCCGGGGTTTTCACAGATTATCAGGCTCCTGCCAGGTGTGTACGGGGGTTTCACAGATTATCAGGATACTGCCAGGTGTGTATGGGGGTTTCACAGTTCATCAGGATCCTGCCAGGTGTGTATGGGGTTTTCACAGTGGATCAGGATCCTGCCAGGTGTGAACGGGGTTTCACAGAGGATCAGCATCCTGCCAGGTGTGTACGGGGTTTTCACAATATATCAGGATCCTGCCAGGTGTGTATGGGGTTTCACAGAGGATCAGGATCCTGCCAGGTGTGTATGGGGTTTTCACAATATATCAGGATCCTGCCAGGTGTGTATGGGGGTTTCACAGTTAATCAGGATCCTGTCAGATGTGTATGGGTGTTTCACAGTGCATCAGGATCCTGCCAGGTGTGTACGGGTTTTCACAGAGGATCAGGATCCTGCAAGGTGTGTATGGGGTTTCCCAATATATCCGGATCCTGCCAGGTGTGTATGGGGGTTTCACCGTTTATCAGGATCTTGCCAGGTGTGTATGGGGGTTTCACAGACTATCAGGATCCTGCCAGGTGTGTATGGGGGTTTCATAGTTTATCAAGATCCTGCCACGTGTGTATGGGGTTTTCACAGTGGATCAGGATCCTGCCAGGTGTGTATGGGTTTTTCACAGTTTATCAGGATCCTGCCAGGTGTGATTGGGGTTTCACAGTGTATCAGGATCCTGCCAGGTGTGTATGGGTGTTTCACAGTGGATCAGGATCCTGCCATGTGCGTATGGGGGTTTCACAGTGGATTCAGATCCTGCCAGGTTTGTCTGGGGTTTCATAGTGTATCTGGATCCTTCCAGGTGTGTATGGGGTTTCACAGTGTATCAGGAACCTGCCAGATGTGAATGGGGTTTCAGTGTGCATCAGGAACCTACCAGGTGTGTCCGGGGCTTTCACAGATTATCAGGCTCCTGCCAGGTGTGTACGGGGGTTTCACAGATTATCAGGATACAGCCAGGTGTGTATGGGGGTTTCACAGTTCATCAGGATCCTGCCAGGTGTGTATGGGGTTTTCACAGTGGATCAGGATCCTGCCAGGTGTGAGCAGGGTTTCACAGAGGATCAGCATCCTGCCAGGTGTGTACGGGGTTTTCACAATATATCAGGAGCCTGCCAGGTGTGTATGGGGTTTCACAGAGGATCAGGATCCTGCCAGGTGTGTATGGGGTTTTCACAATATATCAGGATCCTGCCAGGTGTGTATGGGGGTTTCACCGTTAATCAGGATCCTGCCAGGTGTGTATGGGGGTTTCACAGTGCATCAGGATCCTGCCAGGTGTGTATGGGGTTTCATAGTGCATCAGGATCCTTCCAGGTGTGTTTGGGGGTTTCACAGTGGATCAGGATCCTGCCTGGTGTGTATGGGGTTTCACAGTGTATCAGGATCCTGCCACGTGTGTATGGGGGTTTCACAGTGGATCAGGATCCTGCCAGGTGTGTATGGGGTTTCACAGTGTGTCAGGATCCTGCCAGGTGTGTATGGGGTTTCACAGTGCATCAGGATCCTGCCAGATGTGTATGGGGTTTCACTGTGCATCAGGAACCTGCCAGGTTTGTACGGGGTTTTCACAGTGTATCGGGATCCTGCCACGTGTGTAACGGGGGTTTCACAGTGAATCAGGATCCTGCCAGGTGTGTATAGGTTTTCACAGTGTATCAGGATCCTGCCAGGTGTGTATGGGGTTTCACAGTGTATCAGGATCCTGCCAGATGTGAATGGGGTTTCACTGTGCATCAGGAACCTGCCAGGTTTGTACGGGGCTTTCACAGTGTATCAGGCTCCTGCCACGTGTGTACGGGGGTTTCACAGATTATCAGGATCCTGCCAGGTGTGTGTGGGGGTTTCACAGTTCATCAGGATCCTGCCAGGTGTGTATGGGGTTTTCATAGTTTATCAGGATCCTGCCACGTGTGTATGGGGTTTTCACAGTGGATCAGGATCCTGCCAGGTGTGTATGGGTTTTTCACAGTTTATCAGGATCCTGCCAGGTGTGATTGGGGTTTCACAGTGCATCAGGATCCTGCCAGATGTGAATGGAGTTTCACTGTGCATCAGGAACCTGCCAGGTTTGTACGGGGTTTTCACAGTGTATCGGGATCCTGCCACGTGTGTATGGGGGTTTCACAGTGAATCAGGATCCTGCCAGGTGTGTATAGGTTTTCACAGTGTATCAGGATCCTGCCAGGTGTGTATGGGGTTTCACAGTGTATCAGGATCCTGCCAGATGTGAATGGGGTTTCACTGTGCATCAGGAACCTGCCAGGTTTGTACGGGGTTTTCACAGTGTATCAGGCTCCTGCCAGGTGTGTACGGGGGTTTCACAGATTATCAGGATCCTGCCAGGTGTGTATGGGGGTTTCACAGTTCATCAGGATCCTGCCAGGTGTGTATGGGGGTTTCATAGTTTATCAGGATCCTGCCACGTGTGTATGGGGTTTTCACAGTGGATCAGGATCCTGCCAGGTGTGTATGGGTTTTTCACAGTTTATCAGGATCCTGCCAGGTGTGATTGGGTTTTCACAGTGTATCAGGATCCTGCCAGGTGTGCATGGGGGATTCACAGTGGATCAGGATCCTGCCAGGTGTGTATGGGGTTTCACAGTGTATCAGGATCCTGCCACGTGTGTATGGGGGTTTCACAGTGGATTCAGATCCTGCCAGGTTTGTCTGGGGTTTCACAGTGTATCAGGATCCTTCCAGGTGTGTATGGGGATTCACAGTGTATCAGGATCCTTCCAGGTGTGTATGGGGTTTCACAGTGTATCAGGATCCTGCCAGATGTGAATGGGGTTTCAGTGTGCATCAGGAACCTACCAGGTGTGTCCGGGGTTTTCACAGATTATCAGGCTCCTGCCAGGTGTGCACGGGGGTTTCACAGATTATCAGGATACTGCCAGGTGTGTATGGGGGTTTCACAGTTCATCAGGATCCTGCCAGGTGTGTATGGGGTTTTCACAGTGGATCAGGATCCTGCCAGGTGTGAACGGGGTTTCACAGAGGATCAGCATCCTGCCAGGTGTGTACGGGGTTTTCACAATATATCAGGATCCTGCCAGGTGTGTATGGGGTTTCACAGAGGATCAGGATCCTGCCATGTGTGTATGGGGTTTTCACAATATATCAGGATCCTGCCAGGTGTGTATGGGGGTTTCACAGTTAATCAGGATCCTGTCAGGTGTGTATGGGTGTTTCACAGTGCATCAGGATCCTGCCAGGTGTGTACGGGGTTTTCACAATTTATCAGGATCCTGCCAGGTGTGTATGGGGGTTACACCGTTAATCAGGATCCTGCCAGGTGGGTATGGGGGTTTCACAGTGCATCAGGATCCTGCCAGGTGTGTATGGGGTTTCATAGTGTATCAGGATCCTGCCAGGTGTGTTTGGGGGTTTCACAGTGGATCAGGATCCTGCAAGGTGTGCATGGGGTTTCACAGTGTATCAGGATCCTGCCACGTGTATATGGGGGTTTCACAGTTGATCAGGATCCTGCCAGGTGTGTATGGGGTTTCACAGTGTGTCAGGATCCTGCCAGGTGTGTATGGGGTTTCACAGTGTATCATGATCCTGCCAGATGTGAATGGGGTTCCACTGTGCATCAGGAACCTGCCAGGTTTGTACGGGGTTTTCACAGTGTATCGGGATCCTGCCACGTGTGTATGGGGGTTTCACAGTGAATCAGGATCCTGCCAGGTGTGTATGGGTTTCCACAGTGTATCAGGATCCTGCCAGGTGTGTATGGGGTTTCACAGTGTGTCAGGATCCTGCCAGATGTGAATGGGGTTTCACTGTGCATCAGGAACCTGCCAGGTTTGTACGGGGTTTTCACAGTGTATCAGGCTCCTGCCAGGTGTGTACGGGGGTTTCACAGATTATCAGGATCCTGCCAGGTGTGTATGGGGGTTTCACAGTTCATCAGGATCCTGCCAGGTGTGTATGCGGCTTCACAGAGAATCAGGATCCTGCCAGGTGTGTCCGGGGTTTTCACAATATATCAGGATACTGCCAGGTGTGTACGGGGTTTCACAGAGGATCAGGATCCTTCAAGGTGTGTACGGGGCTTTCACAATATATCAGGATCCTGCCAGGTGTGTAAGGGGTTTCACGGTTTACCAGGATCCTGCCAGGTGTGTATGGGGGTTTCACAGTCTATCACGATCCTGCCAGGTGCCTTTGGGGGTTTCATAGCTTATCAGGATCCTGCCAGGTGTGTATGGGGTTTTCACTGTGGATCAGGATCCTGCCAGGTGTGTATGGGTTTTTCACAGTTTATCAGGATCCTGCCAGGTGTGATTGGGGTTTCACAGTGTATCAGGAACCTGCCAGGTGTGTGGGGGTTACACAGTGGATCAGGATCCTGCCATGTGTGTTTGGGGTTTCACAGTGTATCAGGATCCTGCCACGTGTGTATGGGGTTTCACAGTGGATCCAGATCCTGCCAGGTGTGTATGTGGGTTTCACAGTTAATCAGGATCCTGCCAGGTGTGTATGGGTTTTCACAGTGTATCATGAACCTGCCAGGTTTGTACGGGGTTTTCACAGTGTATCAGGCTCCTGCCAGGTGTGTACGGGGGTTTCACAGATTATCAGGCTCCTGCCAGGTGTGTACGGGGGTTTCACAGATTATCAGGATCCTGCCAGGTGTGTATGGGGGTTTCACAGTTCATCAGGATCCTGCCAGGTGTGTATGGGGGTTTCATAGTTTATCAGGATCCTGCCACGTGTGTATGGGGTTTTCACAGTGGATCAGGATCCTGCCAGGTGTGTATGGGTTTTTCACAGTGTATCAGGATCCTGCCAGGTGTGCATGGGGGATTCACAGTGGATCAGGATCCTGCCATGTGTGTATGGGGTTTCACAGTGTATCAGGATCCTGCCACGTGTGTATGGGGGTTTCACAGTGGATTCAGATCCTGCCAGGTTTGTCTGGGGTTTCACAGTGTATCAGGATCCTTCCAGGTGTGTATGGGGATTCACAGTGTATCAGGATCCTTCCAGGTGTGTATGGGGTTTCACAGTGTATCAGGATCCTGCCAGAAGTGAATGGGGTTTCAGTGTGCATCAGGAACCTACCAGGTGTGTCCGGGGTTTTCACAGATTATCAGGCTCCTGCCAGGTGTGTACGGGGGTTTCACAGATTATCAGGATACTGCCAGGTGTGTATGGGGGTTTCACAGTTCATCAGGATCCTGCCAGGTGTGTATGGGGTTTTCACAGTGGATCAGGATCCTGCCAGGTGTGAGCGGGGTTTCACAGAGGATCAGCATCCTGCCAGGTGTGTACGGGGTTTTCACAATATATCAGGATCCTGCCAGGTGTGTATGGGGTTTCACAGAGGATCAGGATCCTGCCAGGTGTGTATGGGGTTTTCACAATTTATCAGGATCCTGCCAGGTGTGTATGGGGGTTACACCGTTAATCAGGATCCTGCCAGGTGGGTATGGGGGTTTCACAGTGCATCAGGATCCTGCCAGGTGTGTATGGGGTTTCATAGTGTATCAGGATCCTGCCAGGTGTGTTTGGGGGTTTCACAGTGGATCAGGATCCTGCAAGGTGTGCATGGGGTTTCACAGTGTATCAGGATCCTGCCACGTGTATATGGGGGTTTCACAGTTGATCAGGATCCTGCCAGGTGTGTATGGGATTTCACAGTGTGTCAGGATCCTGCCAGGTGTGTATGGGGTTTCACAGTGTATCATGATCCTGCCAGATGTGAATGGGGTTCCACTGTGCATCAGGAACCTGCCAGGTTTGTACGGGGTTTTCACAGTGTATCGGGATCCTGCCAAGTGTGTATGGGGGTTTCACAGTGAATCAGGATCCTGCCAGGTGTGTATGGGTTTCCACAGTGTATCAGGATCCTGCCAGGTGTGTATGGGGTTTCACAGTGTGTCAGGATCCTGCCAGATGTGAATGGGGTTTCACTGTGCATCAGGAACCTGCCAGGTTTGTACGGGGTTTTCACAGTGTATCAGGCTCCTGCCAGGTGTGTACGGGGGTTTCACAGATTATCAGGATCCTGCCAGGTGTGTATGGGGGTTTCACAGTTCATCAGGATCCTGCCAGGTGTGTATGCGGTTTCACAGAGAATCAGGATCCTGCCAGGTGTGTCCGGGGTTTTCACAATATATCAGGATACTGCCAGGTGTGTACGGGGTTTCACAGAGGATCAGGATCCTTCAAGGTGTGTACGGGGCTTTCACAATATATCAGGATCCTGCCAGGTGTGTAAGGGGTTTCACGGTTTACCAGGATCCTGCCAGGTGTGTATGGGGGTTTCACAGTCTATCACGATCCTGCCAGGTGTCTTTGGGGGTTTCATAGCTTATCAGGATCCTGCCATGTGTGTATGGGGTTTTCACTGTGGATCAGGATCCTGCCAGGTGTGTATGGGTTTTAGACAGTTTATCAGGATCCTGCCAGGTGTGATTGGGGTTTCACAGTGTATCAGGAACCTGCCAGGTGTGTGGGGGTTACACAGTGGATCAGGATCCTGCCATGTGTGTTTGGGGTTTCACAGTGGATCCAGATCCTGCCAGGTGTGTATGTGGGTTTCACAGTTAATCAGGATACTGCCAGGTGTGTATGGGTTTTCACAGTGTATCATGAACCTGCCAGGTTTGTACGGGGTTTTCACAGTGTATCAGGCTCCTGCCAGGTGTGTACGGGGGTTTCACAGATTATCAGGATCCTGCCAGGTGTGTATGGGGGTTTCACAGTTTATCAGGATCCTGCCAGGTGTGTTTGGGGGTTTCACAGACTATCAGGATCCTGCCTGGTGTGTATGGGGTTTCACAGTGTATCAGGATCCTGCCACGTGTGTATGGGGGTTTCACAGTGGATCAGGATCCTGCCAGGTGTGTATGGGGTTTCACAGTGTGTCAGGATCCTGCCAGGTGTGTATGGGGTTTCACAGTGCATCAGGATCCTGCCAGATGTGAATGGGGTTTCACTGTGCATCAGGAACCTGCCAGGATTGTACGGGGTTTTCACAGTGTATCGGGATCCTGCCACGAGTGTATGGGGGTTTCACAGTGAATCAGGATCCTGCCAGGTGTGTATAGGTTTTCACAGTGTATCAGGATCCTGCCAGGTGTGTATGGGGTTTCACAGTGTATCAGGATCCTGCCAGATGTGAATGGGGTTTCACTGTGCATCAGGAACCTGCCAGGTTTGTACGGGGTTTTCACAGTGTATCAGGCTCCTGCCAGGTGTGTACGGGGGTTTCACAGATTATCAGGATCCTGCCAGGTGTGTATGGGGGTTTCACAGTTCATCAGGATCCTGCCAGGTGTGTATGGGGGTTTCATAGTTTATCAGGATCCTGCCACGTGTGTATGGGGTTTTCACAGTGGATCAGGATCCTGCCAGGTGTGTATGGGTTTTTCACAGTTTATCAGGATCCTGCCAGGTGTGATTGGGTTTTCACAGTGTATCAGGATCCTGCCAGGTGTGCATGGGGGATTCACAGTGGATCAGGATCCTGCCATGTGTGTATGGGGTTTCACAGTGTATCAGGATCCTGCCACGTGTGTATGGGGGTTTCACAGTGGATTCAGATCCTGCCAGGATTGTCTGGGGTTTCACAGTGTATCAGGATCCTTCCAGCATGTATGGGGATTCACAGTGTCTCAGGATCCTTCCAGGTGTGCATGGGGTTTCACAGTGTATCAGGATCCTGCCAGATGTGAATGGGGTTTCAGTGTGCATCAGGAACCTACCAGGTGTGTCCGGGGTTTTCACAGATTATCAGGCTCCTGCCAGGTGTGTACGGGGGTTTCACAGATTATCAGGATACTGCCAGGTGTGTATGGGGGTTTCACAGTTCATCAGGATCCTGCCAGGTGTGGATGGGGTTTTCACAGTGGATCAGGATCCTGCCAGGTGTGAGCGGGGTTTCACAGAGGATCAGCATCCTGCCAGGTGTGTACGGGGTTTTCACAATATATCAGGATCCTGCCAGGTGTGTATGGGGTTTCACAGAGGATCAGGATCCTGCCAGGTGTGTATGGGGTTTTCACAATATATCAGGATCCTGCCAGGTGTGTTTGGGGGTTACACCGTTAATCAGGATCCTGCCAGGTGTGTATGGGGGTTTCACAGTGCATCAGGATCCTGCCAGGTGTGTATGGGGTTTCATAGTGTATCAGGATCCTGCCAGGTGTGTTTGGGGGTTTCACAGTGGATCAGGATCCTGCAAGGTGTGTATGGGGTTTCACAGTGTATCAGGATCCTGCCACGTGTATATGGGGGTTTCACAGTTGATCAGGATCCTGCCAGGTGTGTTTGGGGGTTTCACAGTGTGTCAGGATCCTGCCAGGTGTGTATGGGGTTTCACAGTGTATCATGATCCTGCCAGATGTGAATGGGGTTTCACTGTGCATCGGGAAACTGCCAGCTTTGTACGGGGTTTTCACAGTGTATCGGGATCCTGCCACGTGTGTATGGGGCTTTCACAGTGAATCAGGATCCTGCCAGGTGTGTATGGGTTTCCACAGTGTATCAGGATCCTGCCAGGTGTGTATGGGGTTTCACAGTGTATCAGGATCCTGCCAGATGTGAATGGGGTTTCACTGTGCATCAGGAACCTGCCAGGTTTGTACGGGGGTTTCACAGATTATCAGGATCCTGCCAGGTGTGTATGGGGGTTTCACATTGGATCAGGATCCTGCCAGGTGTGTATGGGGTTTCACAGAGAATCAGGATCCTGCCAGGTGTGTAAGGGGTTTTCACAATATATCAGGATACTGCCAGGTGTGTACGGGGTTTCACAGAGGTTCAGGATCCTTCAAGGTGTGTACGGGGCTTTCACAATATATCAGGATCCTGCCAGGTGTGTAAGGGGTTTCACGGTTTACCAGGATCCTGCCAGGTGTGTATGGGGGTTTCACAGTCTATCACGATCCTGCCAGGTGTGTATGGGGGTTTCATAGCTTATCAGGATCCTGCCAGGTGTGTATGGGGTTTTCACTGTGGATCAGGATCCTGCCAGGTGTGTATGGGTTTTTCACAGTTTTTCAGGATCCTGCCAGGTGTGATTGGGGTTTCACAGTGTATCAGGAACCTGCCAGGTGTGTGGGGGTTACACAGTGGATCAGGATCCTGCCATGTGTGTTTGGGGTTTCACAGTGTATCAGGCTCCTGCCAGGTATGTACGGGGGTTTCACAGATTATCAGGATCCTGCCAGGTGTGTATGGGGGTTTCACAGTTCATCAGGATCCTGCCAGGTGTGTATGGGGGTTTCACAGACTAGCAGGATCCTGCCTGGTGTGTATGGGGTTTCACAGTGTATCAGGATCCTGCCACGTGTGTATGGGGGTTTCACAGTGGATCAGGATCCTGCCAGGTGTGTATGGGGTTTCACAGTGTGTCAGGATCCTGCCAGGTGTGTATGGGGTTTCACAGTGCATCAGGATCCTGCCAGATGTGAATGGGGTTTCACTGTGCATCAGGAACCTGCCAGGTTTGTACGGGGTTTTCACAGTGTATCGGGATCCTGCCACGTGTGTAACGGGGGTTTCACAGTGAATCAGGATCCTGCCAGGTGTGTATAGGTTTTCACAGTGTATCAGGATCCTGCCAGGTGTGTATGGGGTTTCACAGTGTATCAGGATCCTGCCAGATGTGAATGGTGTTTCACTGTGCATCAGGAACCTGCCAGGTTTGTACGGGGCTTTCACAGTGTATCAGGCTCCTGCCAGGTGTGTACGGGGGTTTCACAGATTATCAGGATCCTGCCAGGTGTGTATGGGGGTTTCACAGTTCATCAGGATCCTGCCAGGTGTGTATGGGGGTTTCATAGTTTATCAGGATCCTGCCACGTGTGTATGGGGTTTTCACAGTGGATCAGGATCCTGCCAGGTGTGTATGGGTTTTTCACAGTTTATCAGGATCCTGCCAGGTGTGATTGGGGTTTCACAGTGCATCAGGATCCTGCCAGATGTGAATGGGGTTTCACTGTGCATCAGGAACCTGCCAGGTTTGTACGGGGTTTTCACAGTGTATCGGGATCCTGCCACGTGTGTATGGGGGTTTCACAGTGAATCAGGATCCTGCCAGGTGTGTATAGGTTTTCACAGTGTATCAGGATCCTGCCAGGTGTGTCTGGGGTTTCACAGTGTATCAGGATCCTGCCAGATGTGAATGGGGTTTCACTGTGCATCAGGAACCTGCCAGGTTTGTACGGGGTTTTCACAGTGTATCAGGCTCCTGCCAGGTGTGTACGGGGGTTTCACAGATTATCAGGATCCTGCCAGGTGTGTATGGGGGTTTCACAGTTCATCAGGATCCTGCCAGGTGTGTATGGGGGTTTCATAGTTTATCAGGATCCTGCCACGTGTGTATGGGGTTTTCACAGTGGATCAGGATCCTGCCAGGTGTGTATGGGTTTTTCACAGTTTATCAGGATCCTGCCAGGTGTGATTGGGTTTTCACAGTGTATCAGGATCCTGCCAGGTGTGCATGGGGGATTCACAGTGGATCAGGCTCCTGCCAGGTATGTACGGGGGTTTCACAGATTATCAGGATCCTGCCAGGTGTGTATGGGGGTTTCACAGTTCATCAGGATCCTGCCAGGTGTGTATGGGGGTTTCACAGACTAGCAGGATCCTGCCTGGTGTGTATGGGGTTTCACAGTGTATCAGGATCCTGCCACGTGTGTATGGGGGTTTCACAGTGGATCAGGATCCTGCCAGGTGTGTATGGGGTTTCACAGTGTGTCAGGATCCTGCCAGGTGTGTATGGGGTTTCACAGTGCATCAGGATCCTGCCAGATGTGAATGGGGTTTCACTGTGCATCAGGAACCTGCCAGGTTTGTACGGGGTTTTCACAGTGTATCGGGATCCTGCCACGTGTGTAACGGGGGTTTCACAGTGAATCAGGATCCTGCCAGGTGTGTATAGGTTTTCACAGTGTATCAGGATCCTGCCAGGTGTGTATGGGGTTTCACAGTGTATCAGGATCCTGCCAGATGTGAATGCTGTTTCACTGTGCATCAGGAACCTGCCAGGTTTGTACGGGGCTTTCACAGTGTATCAGGCTCCTGCCAGGTGTGTACGGGGGTTTCACAGATTATCAGGATCCTGCCAGGTGTGTATGGGGGTTTCACAGTTCATCAGGATCCTGCCAGGTGTGTATGGGGGTTTCATAGCTTATCAGGATCCTGCCACGTGTGTATGGGGTTTTCACAGTGGATCAGGATCCTGCCAGGTGTGTATGGGTTTTTCACAGTTTATCAGGATCCTGCCAGGTGTGATTGGGGTTTCACAGTGCATCAGGATCCTGCCAGATGTGAATGGGGTTTCACTGTGCATCAGGAACCTGCCAGGTTTGTACGGGGTTTTCACAGTGTATCGGGATCCTGCCACGTGTGTATGGGGGTTTCACAGTGAATCAGGATCCTGCCAGGTGTGTATAGGTTTTCACAGTGTATCAGGATCCTGCCAGGTGTGTCTGGGGTTTCACAGTGTATCAGGATCCTGCCAGATGTGAATGGGGTTTCACTGTGCATCAGGAACCTGCCAGGTTTGTACGGGGTTTTCACAGTGTATCAGGCTCCTGCCAGGTGTGTACGGGGGTTTCACAGATTATCAGGATCCTGCCAGGTGTGTATGGGGGTTTCACAGTTCATCAGGATCCTGCCAGGTGTGTATGGGGGTTTCATAGTTTATCAGGATCCTGCCACGTGTGTATGGGGTTTTCACAGTGGATCAGGATCCTGCCAGGTGTGTATGGGTTTTTCACAGTTTATCAGGATCCTGCCAGGTGTGATTGGGTTTTCACAGTGTATCAGGATCCTGCCAGGTGTGCATGGGGGATTCACAGTGGATCAGGATCCTGCCATGTGTGTATGGGGTTTCACAGTGTATCAGGATCCTGCCACGTGTGTATGGGGGTTTCACAGTGGATTCAGATCCTGCCAGGTTTGTCTGGGGTTTCACAGTGTATCAGGATCCTTCCAGGTGTGTATGGGGATTCACAGTGTATCAGGATCCTTCCAGGTGTGTATGGGGTTTCACAGTGTATCAGGATCCTGCCAGATGTGAATGGGGTTTCAGTGTGCATCAGGAACCTACCAGGTGTGTCCGGGGTTTTCACAGATTATCAGGCTCCTGCCAGGTGTGTACGGGGGATTCACAGATTATCAGGATACTGCCAGGTGTGTATGGGGGTTTCACAGTTCATCAGGATCCTGCCAGGTGTGGATGGGGTTTTCACAGTGGATCAGGATCCTGCCAGGTGTGAGCGGGGTTTCACAGAGGATCAGCATCCTGCCAGGTGTGTACGGGGTTTTCACAATATATCAGGATCCTGCCAGGTGTGTATGGGGTTTCACAGAGGATCAGGATCCTGCCAGGTGTGTTTTGGGTTTTCACAATTTATCAGGATCCTGCCAGGTGTGTATGGGGGTTACACCGTTAATCAGGATCCTGCCAGGTGTGTATGGGGGTTTCACAGTGCATCAGGATCCTGCCAGGTGTGTATGGGGTTTCATAGTGTATCAGGATCCTGCCAGGTGTGTTTGGGGGTTTCACAGTGGATCAGGATCCTGCAAGGTGTGTATGGGGTTTCACAGTGTATCAGGATCCTGCCACGTGTATATGGGGGTTTCACAGTTGATCAGGATCCTGCCAGGTGTGTATGGGGTTTCACAGTGTGTCAGGATCCTGCCAGGTTTGTACGGGGTTTTCACAGTGTATCGGGATCCTGCCACGTATGTATGGGGGTTTCACAGTGAATCAGGATCCTGCCAGGTGTGTATGGGTTTCCACAGTGTATCAGGATCCTGCCAGGTGTGTATGGGGTTTCACAGTGTATCAGGATCCTGCCAGATGTGAATGGGGTTTCACTGTGCATCAGGAACCTGCCAGGTTTGTACGGGGGTTTCACAGATTATCAGGATCCTGCCAGGTGTGTGTGGGGGTTTCACAGTTCATCAGGATCCTGCCAGGTGTGTATGGGGTTTCACAGAGAATCAGGAACCTGCCAGGTGTGTACGGGGTTTTCACAATATATCAGGATACTGCCAGGTGTGTACGGGGTTTCACAGAGGATCAGGATCCTTCAAGGTGTGTACGGGGCTTTCACAATATATCAGGATCCTGCCAGGTGTGTAAGGGGTTTCACGGTTTACCAGGATCCTGCCAGGTGTGTATGGGGGTTTCACAGTCTATCACGATCCTGCCAGGTGTCTATGGGGGTTTCATAGCTTATCAGGATCCTGCCAGGTGTGCTTGGGGTTTTCACTGTGGATCAGGATCCTGCCAGGTGTGTATGGGTTTTTCACAGTTTTTCAGGATCCTGCCATGTGTGATTGGGGTTTCACAGTGTATCAGGAACCTGCCAGGTGTGTGGGGGTTACACAGTGGATCAGGATCCTGCCATGTGTGTTTGGGGTTTCACAGTGTATCAGGATCCTGCCACGTGTGTATGGGGTTTCACAGTGGATCCAGATCCTGCCAGGTGTGTATGGGGGTTTCACAGTGAATCAGGATCCTGCCAGGTGTGTATGGGTTTTCACAGTGTATCAGGAACCTGCCAGGTTTGTACGGGGTTTTCACAGTGTATCAGGCTCCTGCCAGGTGTGTACGGGGGTTTCACAGATTATCAGGATCGTGCCAGGTGTGTATGGGGGTTTCACAGTTCATCAGGATCCTGCCAGGTGTGTATGGGGGTTTCACAGACTATCAGGATCCTGCCAGGTGTGTATGGGGTTTTCACAGTGTATCAGGATCCTGCCAGGTGTGCATGGGGGATTCACAGTGGATCAGGATCCTGCCATGTGTGTATGGGGTTTCACAGTGTATCAGGATCCTGTCAGCTGTGTATGGGGATTTCACAGTGGATTCAGATCCTGCCAGGTTTGTCTGGGGTTTCACAGTGTATCAGGATCCTTCCAGGTGTGTATGGGGATTCACAGTGTATCAGGATCCTTCCAGGTGTCTATGGGGTTTCACAGTGTATCAGGATCCTGCCAGATGTGAATGGGGTTTCAGTGTGCATCAGGAACCTACCAGGTGTGTCCGGGGTTTTCACAGATTATCAGGCTCCTGCCAGGTGTGTACGGGGGTTTCACAGATTATCAGGATACTGCCAGGTGTGTATCGGGGTTTCACAGTTCATCAGGATCCTGCCAGGTGTGTATGGGGTTTTCACAGTGGATCAGGAACCTGCCAGGTGTGAGCGGGGTTTCACAGAGGATCAGCATCCTGCCAGGTGTGTACGGGGTTTTCACAATATATCAGGAAACTGCCAGGTGTGTATGGGGTTTCACAGAGGATCAGGATCCTGCCAGGTGTGTATGGGGTTTTCACAATATATCAGGATCCTGCCAGGTGTGTATGGGGGTTTCACCGTTAATCAGGATCCTGCCAGGTGTGTATGGGGGTTTCACAGTGCATCAGGATCCTGCCAGGTGTGTATGGGGTTTCATAGTGTATCAGGATCCTGCCAGGTGTGTTTGGGGGTTTCACAGTGGATCAGGATCCTGCCAGGTGTGTATGGGGTTTCACAGTGTATCAGGATCCTGCCACGTGTATATGGGGGTTTCACAGTTGATCAGGATCCTGCCAGGTGTGTATGGGGTTTCACAGTGTGTCAGGATTCTGCCAGGTGTGTATGGGGTTTCACAGTGCATCATGATCCTGCCAGATGTGAATGGGGTTTCACTGTGCATCAGGAACCTGCCAGGTTTGTACGGGGTTTTCACAGTGTATCGGGATCCTGCCACGTGTGTATGGGGGTTTCACAGTGGATCAGGATCCTGCCAGGTGTGTATGGGTTTTCACAGTGTATCAGGATCCTGCCAGGTGTGTATGGGGTTTCACAGTGTATCAGGATCCTGCCAGATGTGAATGAGGTTTCACTGTGCATCAGGAACCTGCCAGGTTTGTACGGGGTTTTCACAGTGTATCAGGCTCCTGCCAGGTGTGTATGCGGTTTCACAGAGAATCAGGATCCTGCCAGGTGTGTACGGGGTTTTCACAATATATCAGGATACTGCCAGGTGTGTACGGGGTTTCACAGAGGATCAGGATCCTTCAAGGTGTGTACGGGGCTTTCACAATATATCAGGATCCTGCTAGGTGTGTCAGGGGTTTCACGATTTACCAGGATCCTGCCAGGTGTGTATGGGGGTTTCACAGTCTATCACGATCCTGCCAGGTGTCTATGGGGGTTTCATAGCTTATCAGGATCCTGCCAGGTGTGTATGGGGTTTTCACAGTGGATCAGGATCCTGCCAGGTGTGTATGGGTTTTTCACAGTTTATCAGGATCCTGCCAGGTGTGATTGGGGTTTCACAGTGTATCAGGAACCTGCCAGGTGTGTGGGGGTTACACAGTGGATCAGGATCCTGCCATGTGTGTTTGGGGTTTCACAGTGTATCAGGATCCTGCCACGTGTGTATGGGGTTTCACAGTGGATCCAGATCCTGCCAGGTGTGTATGGGGGTTTCACAGTGAATCAGGATCCTGCCACGTGTGTATGGGGTTTTCACAGAGGATCAGGATCCTGCCAGGTGTGTATGGGTTTTTCACAGTTTATCAGGATCCTGCCAGGTGTGATTGGGTTTTCACAGTGTATCAGGATCCTGCCAGGTGTGCATGGGGGATTCACAGTGGATCAGGATCCTGCCATGTGTGTATGGGGTTTCACAGTGTATCAGGATCCTGTCAGCTGTGTATGGGGGTTTCACAGTGGATTCAGATCCTGCCAGGTTTGTCTGGGGTTTCACAGTGTATCAGGATCCTTCCAGGTGTGTATGGGGATTCACAGTGTATCAGGATCCTTCCAGGTGTGTATGGGGTTTCACAGTATATCAGGATCCTGCCAGATGTGAATGGGGTTTCAGTGTGCATCAGGAACCTACCAGGTGTGTCCGGGGTTTTCACAGATTATCAGGCTCCTGCCAGGTGTGTACGGGGGTTTCACAGATTATCAGGATACTGCCAGGTGTGTATGGGGGTTTCACAGTTCATCAGGATCCTGCCAGGTGTGTATGGGGTTTTCACAGTGGATCAGGAACCTGCCAGGTGTGAGCGGGGTTTCACAGAGGATCAGCATCCTGCCAGGTGTGTACGGGGTTTTCACAATATATCAGGATCCTGCCAGGGGTGTATGGGGTTTCACAGAGGATCAGGATCCTGCCAGGTGTGTATGGGGTTTTCACAATATATCAGGATCCTGCCAGGTGTGTATGGGGTTTTCACCGTTAATCAGGATCCTGCTAGGTGTGTATGGGGGTTTCACAGTGCATCAGGATCCTGCCAGGTGTGTATGGGGTTTCATAGTGTATCAGGATCCTGCCACGTGTATATGGGGGTTTCACAGTTGATCAGGATCCTGCCAGGTGTGTATGGGGTTTCAGTGTGTCAGGATTCTGCCAGGTGTGTATGGGGTTTCACAGTGTATCATGATCCTGCCAGATGTGAATGGGGTTTCACTGTGCATCAGGAACCTGCCAGGTTTGTACGGGGTTTTCACAGTGTATCGGGATCCTGCCACGTGTGTATGGGGGTTTCACAGTGGATCAGGATCCTGCCAGGTGTGTATGGGTTTTCACAGTGTATCAGGATCCTGCCAGGTGTGTATGGGGTTTCACAGTGTATCAGGATCCTGCCAGATGTGAAAGGGGTTTCACTGTGCATCAGGAACCTGCCAGGTTTGTACGGGGTTTTCACAGTGTATCAGGCTCCTGCCAGGTGTGTATGCGGTTTCACAGAGAATCAGGATCCTGCCAGGTGTGTACGGGGTTTTCACAATATATCAGGATACTGCCAGGTGTGTACGGGGTTTCACAGAGGATCAGGATCCTTCAAGGTGTGTACGGGGCTTTCACAATATATCAGGATCCACCCAGGTGTGTCAGGGGTTTCACGGTTTACCAGGATCCAGCCAGGTGTGTATGGGGGTTTCACAGTCTATCACGATCCTGCCAGGTGTCTATGGGGGTTTCATAGCTTATCAGGATCCTGCCAGGTGTGTATGGGGTTTTCACTGTGGATCAGGATCCTGCCAGGTGTGTATGGGTTTTTCACAGTTTATCAGGATCCTGCCAGGTGTGATTGGGGTTTCACAGTGTATCAGGAACCTGCCAGGTGTGTGGGGGTTACACAGTGGATCAGGATCCTGCCATGTGTGTTTGGGGTTTCACAGTGTATCAGGATCCTGCCACGTGTGTATGGGGTTTCACAGTGGATCCAGATCCTGCCAGGTGTGTATGGGGGCTTCACAGTGAATCAGGATCCTGCCAGGTGTGTATGGGTTTTCACAGTGTATCAGGATCCTGCCAGGTGTGTATGGGGTTTCACAGTGTATCAGGATCCTGCCAGATGTGTATGGGGATTTCACAGTGGATCAGGATCCTGCCAGGTGTGTATGGGGTTTCACAGTGTATCGGGGTCCTGCCAGGTGTGTATGCGGTTTTCACAGTGGTTCAGGATCCTGCCAGGTGTGTTTGGGGGTTTCACAGTGTATCAGGATCCTTCCAGGTGTGTATGGGGATTTCACAGTGTATCAGTATCCTGCCACGTGTGTATGGGGGTTTCACAGTGGATCAGGATCCTGCCAGGTGTGTATGGGGTTTCACAGAGTATCAGGATCCTTCCAGGTCTGCATGGGGTTATCACAGTGTATCAGGATCCAGCCAGGTGTTTATGGGGTTTCACAGTGCATCAGGATCCTGCCAGGTGTGTATGGGGTTTTCACAGTTTATCAGGATCCTGCCAGGTGTGTATGGGGTTTTCACAGTTTTTCAGTATCCTGCCCGGTGTGTATGGGGGTTTCACAGAGGATCAGGATCCTTCCAGGTGTGTATGGGGTTTCACAGTGTATTAGGATCCTGCCAGATGTGAATGGTGTTTCACTGCATCAGGAACCTACCAGGTGTGTACGGGGGTTTCACAGATTATCAGGATCCTGCCAGGTGTGCATGGGGGTTTCACAGTTCATCAGGTTCCTACCAGGTGTGTATGGGGTTTCACAGTGGATCAGGATCCTGCCAGGTGTGAACGGGGTTTCACAGAGGATCCGCATCCTGCCAGGTGTGTACGGGGTTTTCACAATATATCAGGATCCTGCCAGGTGTGTATGGGGTTTCACAGAGGATCAGGATCCTGCCAGGTGTGTTTGGGGTTTTCACAATATATCAGGATCCTGCCAGGTGTGTATGGGGGTTTCACCGTTTATCAGGATCCTGCCAGGTGTGTATGGGGTTTTCACTGTGGATCAGGATCCTGCCAGGTGTGTATGGGATTTTCACAGTTTATCAGGATCCTGCCAGGTCTGATTGGGGTTTCACAGTGTATCAGGAACCTGCCAGGTGTGTTAGGGTTTCACAGTGGATCAGGATCCTGCCATGTGTGTTTGGGGTTTCACAGTGTATCAGGATCCTGCCACGTGTGTATGAGGTTTCACAGTGGATCCAGATCCAGCCAGGTGTGTGTAGGGTTTCGCAGTGTATCAGGATCCTTCCAGGTGTGTATGGGGTTTCACAGTTTATCAGGATCCTGCCAGATGTGAATGGTGTTTCACTGTGCATCAGGAACCTACCAGGTGTGTACGGGGGTTTCACAGATTATCAGGATCCTGCCAGGTCTGTATGGGGATTTCACAGTTCATCAGTTTCCTGCCAGGTGTGTATGGGGTTTTCACAGTGGATCAGGATCCTGCCAGGTGTGAACGGGGTTTCACAGAGGATCAGCATCCTGCCAGGTGTGTACGGGGTTTTCACAATATATCAGGATCCAGCCAGGTGTGTATGGGGTTTCACAGAGGATCAGGATCCTGCCAGGTGTGTTTGGGGTTTTCACAATATATCAGGATCCTGCCAGGTGTGTATGGGGGTTTCACCGTTTATCAGGATCCTGCCAGGTGTGTATGGGGATTTCACAGTTTATCAGGATCCTGCCAGGTGTGTATGGGGGTTTCACAGTTTATCAGGTTCCTGCCAGGTGTGTATGGGGTTTTCACAGTGGATCAGAATCCTGCCAGGTGTGTATGTGTGTTTCACAGTGTATCAGGATCTGCAAGGAGTGTATTGGGTTTTGACAGTGCACCAGGATCCTGCCAGATGTTTCTGGGGTGTCTCAGTGTATCAGGATCCTTCCAGGTGTGTATGGGGGTTGCGCAGTGGATCAGGATCCTGCCAGGTGTGTTTGAGGTATCACAGTGTATCAGGATCCTGCCGGATGTGAATGTGGTTTTCACAGTGTATCAGGATCCTGCCAGGTGTGTATGGGGTTTCACAGTGTATTGGGATCCTGCCAGGTGTGTATGGGGTTTTCACAGTGGATCAGGATCCTGCCAGGTGTGTTTGGGGGTTTCACAGTGTATCAGGATCCTTCCAGGTGTGTATGGGGCTTTCACAGTGTATCAGTATCCTGCCACGTGTGCATGAGGGTTTCACAGTGGATCAGGATCCTGCCAGGTGTGTATGGGGTTTCACAGAGTATCAGGATCCTTCCAGGTGTGCATGGGGTTATCACAGTGTATCAGGATCCAGCCAGGTGTTTATGGGGTTTCACAGTGCATCAGGATCCTGCCAGGTGTGTATGGGGTTTTCACAGTTTATCAGTATCCTGCCAGGTGTGTATGTGGTTTTCACAATATATCAGGATCCTGCCCGGTGTGTATGGGGTTTTCACAGAGGATCAGGATCCTGCCAGGTGTGTTTGATGTTTTCACAATATATCAGGATGCTGCCAGGTGTGTATGGGGGTTTCACCGTTTATCAGGATCCTGCCAGGTGTGTATGGGGTTTTCACTGTGGATCAGGATCCTGCCAGGTATGTATGGGTTTTTCACAGTTTATCAGGATCCTGCCAGGTGTGATTGGGGTTTCACAGTGTATCAGGAACCTGCCAGGTGTGTGGGGGTTTCGCAGTGGATCAGGATCCTGCCATGTGTGTTTGGGGTTTCACAGTGTATCAGGATCCTGCCACGTGTGCATGGGGTTTCACTGTGGATCCAGATCCTGCCAGGTGTGTATGGGGTTTCGTAGTGTATCAGGATCCTTCCAGGTGTGTATGGGGTTTCACAGTGTATCAGGAGCCTGCCAGATGTGAATGGTGTTTCACTGTGCATCAGGAACCTACCAGGTGTGTACGGGGGTTTCACAGATTATCAGGATCCTGCCTGGTGTGTATGGGGGTTTCACAGTTCATCAGGTTCCTGCCAGGTGTGTATGGGGTTTTCACAGTGGATCAGGATCCTGCCAGGTGTGAACGGGGTTTCACAGAGGATCAGCATCCTGCCAGGTGTGTACGGGGGTTTCACAGATTATCAGGATCCTGCCTGGTGTGTATGGGGGTTTCACAGTGTATCAGGATCCAGCCAGGTGTTTATGGGGTTTCACAGTGCATCAGGATCCTGCCAGGTGTGTATGGGGTTTTCACAGTTTATCAGGATCCTGCCAGGTGTGTATGGGGTTTTCACAGTTTTTATGGATCCTGCCCGGTGTGTATGGGGTTTTCACAGTGTATCAGGATCCTGCCATTTGTGTATGGGGTTTTCACAGTGTGTCAGGATCCTGCCAGCTGTGTATGGGGTTTTCACAGTTTATCTGGATCCTGCCAGCTGTGTATGGGGTTTTCACAGTGTATCAGGATCCTGCCAGGTGTGTATGGGGTTTTCACAGTTTATCAGGCTCCTGCCAGGTGTTGATGGGGTTTTCAGATTGTATCAGTATCCTGCCAGGTGTGTATGGGGTTTTCACAGTGTATCAGGATCCTGCCAGTTGTGTATGGGGTTTTCATGGTGTATCAGGATCCTGCCAGCTGTGTATGGGGTTTCCACTGTGCTTCAGGATCCTGCCTGCTGTGTATGGGGTTTCACTGTGTTTCAGTGTCCTGCCAGGTGTGTTTGGGGTATTCACAGTGGATCAGGATCCTGCCAGGTTTGTATGCGGTTTTCACAGAGCATCAGGATCCTGCCTGGTGTGTATGGGGTTTCACTGTGTATCAGGTTCCTGCCAGGTGTATATGGGGTTTCACTGTGTATCAGGGTCCTGCCAGGTGTACATGGGGTTTCACTGTGTATTAGGATCCTGCCAGGTGTGTTTGGGGTTTTCACAGTGGATCAGGATCCTGGAAGGTGTGTATGGGGTTTTCACAGTGGATCAGGGTCCTGCCAGGTGTGTATGGGGTTTTCAGAGTCGATCAGGATCCTGCCAGGTGTGTATGGGGTTTTCACTGTGCATCAGAATCCTGCCAGATGTGTATGGGTGTTTCACAGTGTATCAGGATCCTGCCACGTGTGTATGGGGTTTTCACTGTGTATCATTGTCCTGCCAGGTGTGTGCGGGGTTTTCACAGTGTATCTGGATCCTGCTGGGTGTGTATGAGAGTTTCACCATTTATCAGGATCCTGCCAGATGTGTATGGGCGCTTCACAGTGTATCAGGATCCTGCCACGTGTGTATGGGGTTTTCACTGTGTATCAGGATCCTGCCAGGTGTGTTTGGGGTTTTCAGTTTCTCAGAATCCTGCCAGGTGTGACTGGGGTTTCATAGTGTATCAGTATCCTGCCAGGTGTGTATGGGGGTTTCACAGTGGATCAGGATCCTGCCAGGTGTGTATGGGGTTTCGCAGAGTATCAGGATCCTTCCAGGTGTGCATGGGGTTATCACAGTGTATCAGGATCCAGCCAGGTGTTTATGGGGTTTCACAGTGTATCAGGATCCTGCCAGGTGACTATGGGGTTTCACAGTGTATCAGGATCCTGCCAGATATGAATGGGGTTTCACAGTGTATCAGGAACCTGCCAGACGTGAAAGGTGTTTCACAGTGGATCAGGATACTGCCAGATGTGTATGGCGTTTTCACAGTTCATCAGGATCCTGCCAGGTGTGCATCGGGTTTTCACAGTTTATCAGGATCCTGCCAGGTGTGTATGGGGTTTTCAAAGATTATCAGGATCCTGTCAGGTGTGCATGGGGTTTTCACAGTGCATCATGATCCTGCCCAGTGTCTATGGGGTTTTCACAGTGTATCAGTATCCTGCCAGGTGTGTATGGGGTTTTCACAGTTTATCAGGATCCTGCCAGGTGTGTACGGGGTTTTCACAGTGTATCATGATCCTGCCAGGTGTGTATGGGGATTTCACAGTGGATCAGGATCCTGCCAGGTGTGTATGGGGTTTCACAGTGTATCAGGATCCTGCCGGATGTGAATGGGGTTTTCACAGTGTATCAGGATACTGCCAGGTGTCTATGGGGTTTTCACAGTGTATCTGGCTCCTGCCAGGTGTGTATGGGGGTTTCACAGTGGATCAGGATCCTGCCAGGTGTGTATGGGGTTTCACAGTGGATCAGGATCCTGCCAGGTGTGTATGGGGCTTCTCAGTGTATCGGGATCCTGCCACGTGTGTATGGGGATTCACAGTGTGTCAGGATCCTGCCAGATGTGAATGGGGTTTCACTGTGCATCAGGAACCTGCCAGTTATGTCCGGGTTTTCGCAGTGTATCAGGCTCCTGCCAGGTGTGTATCGGTTTCTCACAGCGTATCAGATTCCTGCCAGGTGTGTCTGGGGGTTTCACAGTGGATCAGGATCCTGCCAGGTGTGTATGGGGTTTCACAGTGTATCAGGATCCTTCCAGGTGTGTATGGGCTTTTCACAGTGTATCAGGATCGTGCCATGTGTTTATGGGGTTTCACAGTGCATCAGGATCCTGCCAGGTGTATATGGGGTTTCACAGTGCGTCAGGGTCCTGCCAGGTGTGTATGGGGCTTCACAGTGTATCAGGATCCTGCCAGGTGTGTATGGGGATTTCACAGTTGATCAGGATCCTGCCTGGTGTGTTTGGCGTTTCACAGTTCATCAGGATCCTGCCAGGCGTGTATGGGTTTTCACAGTGTATCAGGATCCTGCCAGGAGTGTTTGCGGGTTTCACAGTGGATCAGGATCCTGCCAGGTGTGTATGGGGCTTCTCAGTGTATCGGGATCCTGCCACGTGTGTATGGGGGTTTCACAGTGGATCAGGATCATGCCAGGTGTGTATGGGGTTTCACAGTGGATCAGGATTCTGCCAGGTGTGTATGGGGTTTCACAGTGTGTCAGGATCCTGCCAGATGTGAATGGGGTTTCACTGTGCATCTGGAACCTGCCAGTTGTGTACGGGGATTTCACAGTGTATCAGGCTCCTGCCAGGTGTGTATGGGGGTTTCACAGTGGATCAGGATACTGCCAGGTGTGTATGGGGGTTTCACAGTTCTTCAGGATCCTGCCAGGTGTGTATGGGGTTTTCACAGTGGATCAGGATCCTGCCAGGTGTGAACGGGGTTTCACAGAGGATCAGCATCCTGCCAGGTGAACGGGGTTTTCACAATATATCAGGATCCTGCCAGATGTGTACGGGGTTTCACAGAGGATCAGGATCCTGCCAGGTGTGTATGGGGTTTTCACAATATATCAGGATCCTGCCAGGTGTGTATGGGGGTTTCACAGATTATCAGGATCCTGCCAGGTGTGTATGGGGGTTTCACAGTTTATCAGGTTCCTGCCAGGTGTGTATGGGGTTTTCACAGTGGATCAGGATCCTGCCAGGTGTGCTTGGGGTTTTCACAGTGTATCAGTATCTGCAAGGTGTGTATTGGATTTTCACAGTGCAAAAGGATTCTGCCAGATGTGTCTGGGGTTTCACAGTGTATCAGGATTCTTCCAGGTGTGTATGGGGTTTTCACAGTGTATCAGGATCCTGCCGGATGTGAATGGGGTTTTCACAGTGTATCAGGATCCTGCCAGGTGTGTATGAGTTTTCACAGTGCATCGGGATCCTGCCAGGTGTGTATGGGGTTTTCACTGTGCATCAGGATCCTGCCAGGTGTGTTTGGGGGTTTCGCAGTGTATCAGGATCCTTCCAGGTGTGTATGGGGTTTTCACAGTGTATCAGGATCCTGCCAGGTGTGTATGGGGTTTTCACAGTGGATCAGGATCCTGCCAGGTGTGTATGGGGTTTCACAGAGGATCAGGATCCTGCCAGGTGTGTACGGGGTTTTCACAATATATCGGAATCCTGCCAGGTGTCTCCGTGCTTTCACAGAGGATCACGATCCTGCAAGGTATGTACGGGGTTTTCACAATATATCAGGATCCTGCCAGGTGTGTATGGGGCGTTCACCGTTTATCAGGATACTGCCAGGTGTGTATGGGGGTTTCACAGTCTATCAGGATCCTGCCAGGTGTGAATGGGTGGTTCACAGTTTACCAGGATCCTCCCAGGTGTGTATGGGGTTTTCACAGTGGTTCAGGATCCTGCCAGGTAGGTATGGGGGTTTCACAGTGGATCAGGATCCTGTCATGTGTGTATGGGGTTTCACAGTGTATCAGGATCCTGCCACGTGTGTATGGGGGTTTCACAGTGGATCAGGATCCTGCCAGGTGTGTATGGGGTTTCACAGTGTATCAGGATCCTTCCAGGTGTGTATGGGGTTTTCACAGTGTATCAGGATCGTGCCATGTGTTTATGGGGTTTCACAGTGCATCAGGATCCGGCCAGGTGTATATGGGGTTTCACAGTGCGTCAGGGTCCTGCCAGGTGTGTATGGGGCTTCATAGTGTATCAGGATCCTGCCAGGTGTGTATGGGGGTTTCACAGTTGATCAGGATCCTGCCAGGTGTGTATGGCGTTTCACAGTTCATCAGGATCCTGCCAGGCGTGTATGGGGTTTTCACAGTGTATCAGGATCCTGCCAGGAGTGTTTGGGGGTTTCACAGTGGATCAGGATCCTGCCAGGTGTGTATGGGGCTTCTCAGTGTATCGGGATCCTGCCACGTGTGTATGGGGGTTTCACAGTGGATCAGGATCCTGCTAGATGTGTATGGGGTTTCACAGTGTATCAGGATCCTGCCAGGTGTGTATGGGGATTCACAGTGTGTCAGGATCCTGCCAGATGTGAATGGGGTTTCACTGTGCATCAGGAACCTGCCAGTTGTGTACGGGGTTTTCGCAGTGTATCAGGCTCCTGCCAGGTGTGTATCGGGTTCTCACAGCGTATCAGAATCCTGCCAGGTGTGTCTGGGGGTTTCACAGTGGATCAGGATCCTGCCAGGTGTGTATGGGGTTTCACAGTGTATCAGGATCCTTCCAGGTGTGTATGGGCTTTTCACAGTGTATCAGGATCGTGCCATGTGTTTATGGGGTTTCACAGTGCATCAGGATCCTGCCAGGTGTATATGGGGTTTCACAGTGCGTCAGGGTCCTGCCAGGTGTGTATGGGGCTTCACAGTGTATCAGGATCCTGCCAGGTGTGTATGGGGATTTCACAGTTGATCAGGATCCTGCCTGGTGTGTTTGGCGTTTCACAGTTCATCAGGATCCTGCCAGGCGTGTATGGGTTTTCACAGTGTATCAGGATCCTGCCAGGAGTGTTTGCGGGTTTCACAGTGGATCAGGATCCTGCCAGGTGTGTATGGGGCTTCTCAGTGTATCGGGATCCTGCCACGTGTGTATGGGGTTTCACAGTGGATCAGGATCATGCCAGGTGTGTATGGGGTTTCACAGTGGATCAGGATCCTGCCAGGTGTGTATGGGGTTTCACAGTGTGTCAGGATCCTGCCAGATGTGAATGGGGTTTCACTGTGCATCAGGAACCTGCCAGTTGTGTACGGGGATTTCACAGTGTATCAGGCTCCTGCCAGGTGTGTGCGGGGGTTGCACAGGTTATCAGGATCCTGCCAGGTGTGTATGGGGGTTTCACAGTGGATCAGGATACTGCCAGGTGTGTATGGGGGTTTCACAGTTCTTCAGGATCCTGCCAGGTGTGTATGGGGTTTTCACAGTGGATCAGGATCCTGCCAGGTGTGAACGGGGTTTCACAGAGGATCAGCATCCTGCCAGGTGAACGGGGTTTTCACAATATATCAGGATCCTGCTAGATGTGTACGGGGTTTCACAGAGGATCAGGATCCTGCCAGGTGTGTATGGGGTTTTCACAATATATCAGGATCCTGCCAGGTGTGTATGGGGGTTTCACCGTTTATCAGGATCCTGCCAGGTGTGTATGGGGGTTTCACAGTTTATCAGGTTCCTGCCAGGAGTGTATGGGGTTTTCACAGTGGATCAGGATCCTGCCAGGTGTGCATGGGGTTTTCACAGTGTATCAGTATCTGCAAGGTGTGTATTGGATTTTCACAGTGCAAAAGGATTCTGCCAGATGTGTCTGGGGTTTCACAGTGTATCAGGATTCTTCCAGGTGTGTATGGAGTTTTCACAGTGTATCAGGATCCTGCCGGATGTGAATGGGGTTTTCACAGTGTATCAGGATCCTGCCAGGTGTGTATGAATTTTCACAGTGCATCGGGATCCTGTCAGGTGTGTATGGGGTTTTCACTGTGCATCAGGATCCTGCCAGGTGTGTTTGGGGGTTTCGCAGTGTATCAGGATCCTTCCAGGTGTGTATGGGGTTTTCACAGTGTATCAGGATCCTGCCAGGTGTGTATGGGGTTTTCACAGTGGATCAGGATCCTGCCAGGTGTGTATGGGGTTTCACAGAGGATCAGGATCCTGCCAGGTGTGTACGGGGTTTTCACAATATATCGGAATCCTGCCAGTTGTCTCCGGGCTTTCACAGAGGATCACGATCCTGCAAGGTATGTACGGGGTTTTCACAATATATCAGGATCCTGCCAGGTGTGTATGGGGCTTTCACCGTTTATCAGGATACTGCCAGGTGTGTATGGGGGTTTCACAGTCTATCAGGATCCTGCCAGGTGTGAATGGGTGGTTCACAGTTTACCAGGATCCTCCCAGGTGTGTATGGGGTTTTCACAGTGGTTCAGGATCCTGCCAGGTAGGTATGGGGGTTTCACAGTGGATCAGGATCCTGTCATGTGTGTATGGGGTTTCACAGTGTATCAGGATCCTGCCACGTGTGTATGGGGGTTTCACAGTGGATCAGGATCCTGCCAGGTGTGTATGGGGTTTCACAGTGTATCAGGATCCTTCCAGGTGTGTATGGGGTTTTCACAGTGTATCAGGATCGTGCCATGTGTTTATGGGGTTTCACAGTGCATCAGGATCCGGCCAGGTGTATATGGGGTTTCACAGTGCGTCAGGGTCCTGCCAGGTATGTATGGGGCTTCATAGTGTATCAGGATCCTGCCAGGTGTGTATGGGGGTTTCACAGTTGATCAGGATCCTGCCAGGTGTGTATGGCGTTTCACAGTTCATCAGGATCCTGCCAGGCGTGTATGGGGTTTTCACAGTGTATCAGGATCCTGCCAGGAGTGTTTGGGGGTTTCACAGTGGATCAGGATCCTGCCAGGTGTGTATGGGGCTTCTCAGTGTATCGGGATCCTGCCACGTGTGTATGGGGGTTTCACAGTGGATCAGGATCCTGCTAGATGTGTATGGGGTTTCACAGTGTATCAGGATACTGCCAGGTGTGTATGGGGATTCACAGTGTGTCAGGATCCTGCCAGATGTGAATGGGGTTTCACTGTGCATCAGGAACCTGCCAGTTGTGTACGGGGTTTTCGCAGTGTATCAGGCTCCTGCCAGGTGTGTATCGGGTTCTCACAGCGTATCAGAATCCTGCCAGGTGTGTCTGGGGGTTTCACAGTGGATCAGGATCCTGCCAGGTGTGTATGGGGTTTCACAGTGTATCAGGATCCTTCCAGGTGTGTATGGGCTTTTCACAGTGTATCAGGATCGTGCCATGTGTTTATGGGGTTTCACAGTGCATCAGGATCCTGCCAGGTGTATATGGGGTTTCACAGTGCGTCAGGGTCCTGCCAGGTGTGTATGGGGCTTCACAGTGTATCAGGATCCTGCCAGGTGTGTATGGGGATTTCACAGTTGATCAGGATCCTGCCTGGTGTGTTTGGCGTTTCACAGTTCATCAGGATCCTGCCAGGCGTGTATGGGTTTTCACAGTGTATCAGGATCCTGCCAGGAGTGTTTGCGGGTTTCACAGTGGATCAGGATCCTGCCAGGTGTGTATGGGGCTTCTCAGTGTATCGGGATCCTGCCACGTGTGTATGGGGTTTCACAGTGGATCAGGATCATGCCAGGTGTGTATGGGGTTTCACAGTGGATCAGGATCCTGCCAGGTGTGTATGGGGTTTCACAGTGTGTCAGGATCCTGCCAGATGTGAATGGGGCTTCACTGTGCATCAGGAACCTGCCAGTTGTGTACGGGGATTTCACAGTGTATCAGGCTCCTGCCAGGTGTGTGCGGGGGTTGCACAGGTTATCAGGATCCTGCCAGGTGTGTATGGGGGTTTCACAGTGGATCAGGATACTGCCAGGTGTGTATGGGGGTTTCACAGTTCTTCAGGATCCTGCCAGGTGTGTATGGGGTTTTCACAGTGGATCAGGATCCTGCCAGGTGTGAACGGGGTTTCACAGAGGATCAGCATCCTGCCAGGTGAACGGGGTTTTCACAATATATCAGGATCCTGCTAGATGTGTACGGGGTTTCACAGAGGATCAGGATCCTGCCAGGTGTGTATGGGGTTTTCACAATATATCAGGATCCTGCCAGGTGTGTATGGGGGTTTCACCGTTTATCAGGATCCTGCCAGGTGTGTATGGGGGTTTCACAGTTTATCAGGTTCCTGCCAGGAGTGTATGGGGTTTTCACAGTGGATCAGGATCCTGCCAGGTGTGCATGGGGTTTTCACAGTGTATCAGTATCTGCAAGGTGTGTATTGGATTTTCACAGTGCAAAAGGATTCTGCCAGATGTGTCTGGGGTTTCACAGTGTATCAGGATTCTTCCAGGTGTGTATGGAGTTTTCACAGTGTATCAGGATCCTGCCGGATGTGAATGGGGTTTTCACAGTGTATCAGGATCCTGCCAGGTGTGTATGAATTTTCACAGTGCATCGGGATCCTGTCAGGTGTGTATGGGGTTTTCACTGTGCATCAGGATCCTGCCAGGTGTGTTTGGGGGTTTCGCAGTGTATCAGGATCCTTCCAGGTGTGTATGGGGTTTTCACAGTGTATCAGGATCCTGCCAGGTGTGTATGGGGTTTTCACAGTGGATCAGGATCCTGCCAGGTGTGTATGGGGTTTCACAGAGGATCAGGATCCTGCCAGGTGTGTACGGGGTTTTCACAATATATCGGAATCCTGCCAGGTGTCTCCGGGCTTTCACAGAGGATCAGGATCCTGCAAGGTGTGTACGGGGTTTTCACAATATATCAGGATCCTGCCAGGTGTGTATGGGGCTTTCACCGTTTATCAGGAGACTGCCAGGTGTGTATGGGGGTTTCACAGTCTATCAGGATCCTGCCAGGTGTGAATGGGTGGATCACAGTTTATCAGGATCCTCCCAGGTGTGTATGGGGTTTTCACAGTGGTTCAGGATCCTGCCATGTGTTTATGGGGTTTCACAGTGTATCAGGATCCTGCCACGTGTGTATGGGGGTTTCACAGTGGATCCAGATCCTGCCAGGTGTGTATGGGGTTTCACAGTGTATCAGGATCCTGCCAGATGTGAATGGGGTTTCACTGTGCATCAGGAACCTACCAGGTGTGTACGGGGTTTTCACTGATTATCAGGCTCCTGCCAGGAGTGTGCGGGGCTTTCACAGATTATCAGGATCCTGTCAGGTGTGTATGGAGGTTTCACAGTTCTTCAGGATCCTGCCCGGTGTGTATGGGGTTTTCACAGTGGATCAGGATCCTGCCAGGTGTGAACGGGGTTTCACAGAGGATCAGCATCCTGCCAGGTGTACGGGGTTTTCACAATATATCAGGATCCTGCCAGGTGTATATGGGGTTTTCACAATACATCAGGATCCTGCCAGGTGTGTATGGGGGTTTCACCGTTTATCAGGTTCCTGCCAGGTGTGCATGGGGTTTTCACAGTGGATCAGGATCCGGCCAGGTGTGTATGGGATTTTCACAGTGTATCAGGATCTGCAAGGAGTGTATTGGGTTTTCACAGTGCAAAAGGATCCTGCCAGATGTGTCTGGGGTTTTCACAGTGTATCAGGATCCTTCCAGGTGTGTATGGGGGTTTCACAGTGGATCAGGATCCTGCCAGGTGTGTATGGGGTTTCACAGTGTATCAGGATCCTGCCGGATGTGAATGGGGTTTTCACAGTGTATCAGGATACTGCAGGTGTCTATGGGGTTTTCACAGTGTATCTGGCTCCTGCCAGGTGTGTATGGGGGTTTCACAGTGGATCAGGATCCTGCCAGGTGTGTATGGGGTTTCACAGTGGATCAGGATCCTGCCAGGTGTGTATGGGGCTTCTCAGTGTATCGGGATCCTGCCACGTGTGTATGGGGATTCACAGTGTGTCAGGATCCTGCCAGATGTGAATGGGGTTTCACTGTGCATCAGGAACCTGCCACTTATGTACGGGGTTTTCGCAGTGTATCAGGCTCCTGCCAGGTGTGTATCGGGTTCTCACAGCGTATCAGAATCCTGCCAGGTGTGTCTGGGGGTTTCACAGTGGATCAGGATCCTGCCAGGTGTGTATGGGGTTTCACAGTGTATCAGGATCCTTCCAGGTGTGTATGGGCTTTTCACAGTGTATCAGGATCGTGCCATGTGTTTATGGGGTTTCACAGTGCATCAGGATCCTGCCAGGTGTATATGGTGTTTCACAGTGCGTCAGGGTCCTGCCAGGTGTGTATGGGGCTTCACAGTGTATCAGGATCCTGCCAGGTGTGTATGGGGATTTCACAGTTGATCAGGATCCTGCCTGGTGTGTTTGGCGTTTCACAGTTCATCAGGATCCTGCCAGGCGTGTATGGGTTTTCACAGTGTATCAGGATCCTGCCAGGAGTGTTTGCGGGTTTCACAGTGGATCAGGATCCTGCCAGGTGTGTATGGGGCTTCTCAGTGTATCGGGATCCTGCCACGTGTGTATGGGGGTTTCACAGTGGATCAGGATCATACCAGGTGTGTATGGGGTTTCACAGTGGATCAGGATCCTGCCAGGTGTGTATGGGGTTTCACAGTGTGTCAGGATCCTGCCAGATGTGAATGGGGTTTCACTGTGCATCTGGAACCTGCCAGTTGTGTACGGGGATTTCACAGTGTATCAGGCTCCTGCCAGGTGTGTATGGGGGTTTCACAGTGGATCAGGATACTGCCAGGTGTGTATGGGGATTTCACAGTTCTTCAGGATCCTGCCAGGTGTGTATGGGGTTTTCACAGTGGATCAGGATCCTGCCAGGTGTGAACGGGGTTTCACAGAGGATCAGCATCCTGCCAGGTGAACGGGGTTTTCACAATATATCAGGATCCTGCCAGATGTGTACGGGGTTTCACAGAGGATCAGCATCCTGCCAGGTGTGTATGGGGTTTTCACAATATATCAGGATCCTGCCAGGTGTGTATGGGGGTTTCACCGTTTATCAGGATCCTGCCAGGTGTGTATGGGGGTTTCACAGTTTATCAGGTTCCTGCCAGGTGTGTATGGGGTTTTCACAGTGGATCAGGATCCTGCCAGGTGTGCATGGGGTTTTCACAGTGTATCAGTATCTGCAAGGTGTGTATTGGATTTTCACAGTGCAAAAGGATTCTGCCAGATGTGTCTGGGGTTTCACAGTGTATCAGGATTCTTCCAGGTGTGTATGGGGTTTTTACAGTGTATCAGGATCCTGCCGGATGTGAATGGGGTTTTCACAGTGTATCAGGATCCTGAGAGGTGTGTATGAGTTTTCACAGTGCATCGGGATCCTGCCAGGTGTGTATGGGGTTTTCACTGTGCATCAGGATCCTGCCAGGTGTGTTTGGGGGTTTCGCAGTGTATCAGGATCCTTCCAGGTGTGTATGGGGTTTTCACAGTGTATCAGGATCCTGCCAGGTGTGTATGGGGTTTTCACAGTGGATCAGGATCCTGCCAGGTGTGTATGGGGTTTCACAGAGGATCAGGATCCTGCCAGGTGTGTACGGGGTTTTCACAATATATCGGAATCCTGCCAGGTGTCTCCGGGCTTTCACTGAGGATCACGATCCTGCAAGGTATGTACGGGGTTTTCACAATATATCAGGATCCTGCCAGGTGTGTATGGGGCTTTCACCGTTTATCAGGATACTGCCAGGTGTGTATGGGGGTTTCACAGTCTATCAGGATCCTGCCAGGTGTGAATGGGTGGTTCACAGTTTACCAGGATCCTCCCAGGTGTGTATGGGGTTTTCACAGTGGTTCAGGATCCTGCCAGGTAGGTATGGGGGTTTCACAGTGGATCAGGATCCTGTCATGTGTGTATGGGGTTTCACAGTGTATCAGGATCCTGCCACGTGTGTATGGGGGTTTCACAGTGGATCAGGATCCTGCCAGGTGTGTATGGGGTTTCACAGTGTATCAGGATCCTTCCAGGTGTGTAAGGGCTTTTCACAGTGTATCAGGATCGTGCCATGTGTTTATGGGGTTTCACAGTGCATCAAGATCCTGCCAGGTGTATAAGGGGTTTCACAGTGCGTCAGGGTCCTGCCAGGTGTGTATGGGGCTTCACAGTGTATCAGGATCCTGCCAGGTGTGTATGGGGATTTCACAGTTGATCAGGATCCTGCCTGGTGTGTTTGGCGTTTCACAGTTCATCAGGATCCTGCCAGGCGTGTATGGGTTTTCACAGTGTATCAGGATCCTGCCAGGAGTGTTTGCGGGTTTCACAGTGGATCAGGATCCTGCCAGGTGTGTATGGGGCTTCTCAGTGTATCGGGATCCTGCCACGTGTGCATGGGGTTTCACAGTGGATCAGGATCATGCCAGGTGTGTATGGGGTTTCACAGTGGATCAGGATCCTGCCAGGTGTGTATGGGGTTTCACAGTGTGTCAGGATCCTGCCAGATGTGAATGGGGTTTCACTGTGCATCAGGAACCTGCCAGTTGTGTACGGGGATTTCACAGTGTATCAGGCTCCTGGCAGGTGTGTGCGGGGGTTGCACAGGTTATCAGGATCCTGCCAGGTGTGTATGGGGGTTTCACAGTGGATCAGGATACTGCCAGGTGTGTATGGGGGTTTCACAGTTCTTCAGGATCCTGCCAGGTGTGTATGGGGTTTTCACAGTGGATCAGGATCCTGCCAGGTGTGAACGGGGTTTCACAGAGGATCAGCATCCTGCCAGGTGAACGGGGTTTTCACAATATATCAGGATCCTGCTAGATGTGTACGGGGTTTCACAGAGGATCAGGATCCTGCCAGGTGTGTATGGGGTTTTCACAATATATCAGGATCCTGCCAGGTGTGTATGGGGGTTTCACCGTTTATCAGGATCCTGCCAGGTGTGTATGGGGGTTTCACAGTTTATCAGGTTCCTGCCAGGAGTGTATGGGGTTTTCACAGTGGATCAGGATCCTGCCAGGTGTGCATGGGGTTTTCACAGTGTATCAGTATCTGCAAGGTGTGTATTGGATTTTCACAGTGCAAAAGGATTCTGCCAGATGTGTCTGGGGTTTCACAGTGTATCAGGATTCTTCCAGGTGTGTATGGAGTTTTCACAGTGTATCAGGATCCTGCCGGATGTGAATGGGGTTTTCACAGTGTATCAGGATCCTGCCAGGTGTGTATGAATTTTCACAGTGCATCGGGATCCTGCCAGGTGTGTATGGGGTTTTCACTGTGCATCAGGATCCTGCCAGGTGTGTTTGGGGGTTTCGCAGTGTATCAGGATCCTTCCAGGTGTGTATGGGGTTTTCACAGTGTATCAGGATCCTGCCAGGTGTGTATGGGGTTTTCACAGTGGATCAGGATCCTGCCAGGTGTGTATGGGGTTTCACAGAGGATCAGGATCCTGCCAGGTGTGTACGGGGTTTTCACAATATATCGGAATCCTGCCAGGTGTCTCCGGGCTTTCACCGAGGATCAGGATCCTGCAAGGTGTGTACGGGGTTTTCACAATATATCAGGATCCTGCCAGGTGTGTATGGGGCTTTCACCGTTTATCAGGATACTGCCAGGTGTGTATGGGGGTTTCACAGTCTATCAGGATCCTGCCAGGTGTGAATGGGTGGATCACAGTTTACCAGGATCCTCCCAGGTGTGTATGGGGTTTTCACAGTGGTTCAGGATCCTGCCATGTGTTTATGGGGTTTCACAGTGTATCAGGATCCTGCCACGTGTGTATGGGGGTTTCACAGTGGATCCAGATCCTGCCAGGTGTGTATGGGGTTTCACAGTGTATCAGGATCCTGCCAGATGTGAATGGGGTTTCACTGTGCATCAGGAACCTACCAAGTGTGTACGGGGTTTTCACTGATTATCAGGCTCCTGCCAGGAGTGTGCGGGGCTTTCACAGATTATCAGGATCCTGTCAGGTGTGTATGGAGGTTTCACAGTTCTTCAGGATCCTGCCAGGTGTGTATGGGGTTTTCACAGTGGATCAGGATCCTGCCAGGTGTGAACGGGGTTTCACAGAGGATCAGCATCCTGCCAGGTGTACGGGGTTTTCACAATATATCAGGATCCTGCCAGATGTGTACGGGGTTTCACAGAGGATCAGGATCCTGCCAGGTGTATATGGGGTTTTCACAATACATCAGGATCCTGCCAGGTGTGTATGGGGTTTTCACAGTGGATCAGGATCCGGCCAGGTGTGTATGGAATTTTCACAGTGTATCAGGATCTGCAAGGAGTGTATTGGGTTTTCACAGTGCAAAAGGATCCTGCCAGATGTGGCTGGGGTTTCACAGTGTTTCAGGATCCTTCCAGGTGTGTATGGGGGTTTCACAGAGGATCAGGATCCTGCCAGGTGTGTATGGGTTTTCACAGTGCATCGGGATCCTGCCAGGTGTGTGTGGGGTTTTCGCAGTGTATCAGGATCCTTCCAGGTGTGTATGGGGTTTTCACAGTGTATCAGGATCCTGCCAGGTGTGTATGGGGTTTCACAGTTAATCAGGATCCTGCCAGGTGTGTATGGGGTTTCACAGAGTATCAGGATCCTTCCAGGTGTGCTTGGGGTTTTCACAGTGTATCAGTATCCAGCCAGTTGTTTATGGGGTTTCACAGTGCATCAGGATCCTGCCAGGAGTGTTTGTGTTTTTCACAGTTTATCTGGATCCTGCCAGGTGTGTATGAGGTATTCACAGTTTATCAGCATCCAGCCCGGTGTGTATGGGGTTTACACAGTGCATCAGGATCCTGCCAGGTGTGTATGGGGTTTTCACAGTGGATCAGGATCCTGCCAGGTGTGAACGGGGTTTCACAGAGGATCAGCATCCTGCCAGGTGTACGGGGTTTTCACAATATATCAGGATCCTGCCAGATGTGTACGGGGTTTCACAGAGGATCAGGATCCTGCCAGGTGTGTATGGGGTTTTAACAATATATCAGGATCCTGCCAGGTGTGTATGGGGGGTTCACCGTTTATCAGGATCCTTGCAGGTGTGTATGGGGGTTTCACAGTTTATCAGGATCCTGCCAGGTGTGTATGGGGGTTTCACAGTTTATCAGGTTCCTGCCAGGTGTGTATGGGGTTTTCACAGTGGATCAGGATCCGGCCAGGTGTGTATGGGGTTTTCACAGTGTATCAGGATCTGCAAGGTGTGTATTGGGTTTTCACAGTGCAAAAGGAGCCTGCCAGATGTGTCTGGGGTTTCACAGTGTATCAGGATCCTTCCAGGTGTGTATGGGTGTTTCACAGTGTATCAGGATCCTGCCGGATGTGAATGGGGTTTTCACAGTGTATCAGGATCCTGCCAGGTGTGTATGGGTTTTCACAGTGCATCGGGATCCTTACAGGTGTGTATGGGGTTTTCACTGTGCATCAGGATCCTGCCAGGTGTGTATGGGGGTTTCGCAGTGTATCAGGATCCTTCCAGGTGTGTATGGGGTTTTCACAGTGTATCAGGATCCTGCCAGGTGTGTATGGGGGTTTCACAGTTAATCAGGATCCTGCCAGGTGTGTATGGGGTTTCACAGAGTATCAGGATCCTTCCAGGTGTGCATGGGGTTTTCACAGTGTATCAGGATCCAGCAAGGTGTTTATGGGGTTTCACAGTGCACCAGGATCCTGCCAGGAGTGTTTGTGTTTTTCACAGTTTATCTGGATCCTGCCAGGTGTGTATGGGGTATTCACAGTTTATCAGGATCCAGCCAGGTGTGTATGGGGTTTTCACAGTGCATCAGGATCCTGCCAGGTGTGTATGGGGTTTTCACAGTGGATCAGGATCCTGCCAGGTGTGAACGGGGTTTCACAGAGGATCAGCATCCTGCCAGGTGTACGGGGTTTTCACAATATATCAGGATCCTGCCAGATGTGTACGGGGTTTCACAGAGGATCAGGATCCTGCCAGGTGTGTATGGGGTTTTCACAATATATCAGGATCCTGCCAGGTGTGTATGGGGGGTTCACAGTTTATCAGGATCCTTGCAGGTGTGTATGGGGGTTTCCCTGTTTATCAGGATCCTGCCAGGTGTGTATGGGGGTTTCACAGTGTATCAGGTTCCTGCCAGGTGTGTATGGGTTTTTCATAGTGGATCAGGATCCGGCCAGGTGTGTATGGGGTTTTCACAGTGTATCAGGATCTGCAAGGTGTGTATGGGGGTTTCACAGTGTATCAGGATCCTGCCGGATGTGAATGGGGTTTTCCCAGTGTATCAGGATCCTGCCAGGTGTGTATGGGATTCACAGTGCATCGGGATCCTGCCAGGTGTGCATGGGGTTTTCTCAGTGCATCAGGATCCTGCCAGGTGTGTATGGGGGTTTCGCAGTGTATCAGGATCCTTCTAGGTGTGTGTGGGCTTTTCACAGAGGATCAGGATCCTGCCAGGTGTGTACGGGGTTTTCACAATATATCGGAATCCTGCCAGGTGTCTCCGGGCTTTCACAGAGGATCAGGATCCTGCAAGGTGTGTACGGGGTTTTCACAATATATCAGGATCCTGCCAGGTGTGTATGGGGCTTTCACCGTTTATCAGGATACTGCCAGGTGTGTATGGGGGTTTCACAGTCTATCAGGATCCTGCCAGGTGTGAATGGGTGGATCACAGTTTACCAGGATCCTCCCAGGTGTGTATGGGGTTTTCACAGTGGTTCAGGATCCTGCCATGTGTTTATGGGGTTTCACAGTGTATCAGGATCCTGCCACGTGTGTATGGGGGTTTCACAGTGGATCCAGATCCTGCCAGGTGTGTATGGGGTTTCACAGTGTATCAGGATCCTGCCAGATGTGAATGGGGTTTCACTGTGCATCAGGAACCTACCAGGTGTGTACGGGGTTTTCACTGATTATCAGGCTCCTGCCAGGAGTGTGCGGGGCTTTCACAGATTATCAGGATCCTGTCAGGTGTGTATGGAGGTTTCACAGTTCTTCAGGATCCTGCCAGGTGTGTATGGGGTTTTCACAGTATATCAGGATCCTGCCAGGTGTGAACGGGGTTTCACAGAGGATCAGCATCCTGCCAGGTGTACGGGGTTTTCACAATATATCAGGATCCTGCCAGATGTGTACGGGGTTTCACAGAGGATCAGGATCCTGCCAGGTGTATATGGGGTTTTCACAATACATCAGGATCCTGCCAGGTGTGTATGGGGTTTTCACAGTGGATCAGGATCCGGCCAGGTGTGTATGGGGGTTTCACAGAGGATCAGGATCCTGCCAGGTGTGTATGGGTTTTCACAGTGCATCGGGATCCTGCCAGGTGTGTGTGGGGTTTTCGCAGTGTATCAGGATCCTTCCAGGTGTGTATGGGGTTTTCACAGTGTATCAGGATCCTGCCAGGTGTGTATGGGGTTTCACAGTTAATCAGGATCCTGCCAGGTGTGTATGGGGTTTCACAGAGTATCAGGATCCTTCCAGGTGTGCTTGGGGTTTTCACAGTGTATCAGTATCCAGCCAGTTGTTTATGGGGTTTCACAGTTTATCAGGATCCAGCCCGGTGTGTATGAGGTATTCACAGTTTATCAGGATCCAGCCCGGTGTGTATGGGGTTTACACAGTGCATCAGGATCCTGCCAGGTGTGTATGGGGTTTTCACAGTGGATCAGGATCCTGCCAGGAGTGAACGGGGTTTCACAGAGGATCAGCATCCTGCCAGGTGTACGGGGTTTTCACAATATATCAGGATCCTGCCAGATGTGTACGGGGTTTCACAGAGGATCAGGATCCTGCCAGGTGTGTATGGGGTTTTAACAATATATCAGGATCCTGCCAGGTGTGTATGGGGGGTTCACCGTTTATCAGGATCCTTGCAGGTGTGTATGGGGGTTTCACAGTTTATCAGGATCCTGCCAGGTGTGTATGGGGGTTTCACAGTTTATCAGGTTCCTGCCAGGTGTGTATGGGGTTTTCACAGTGGATCAGGATCCGGCCAGGTGTGTATGGGGTTTTCACAGTGTATCAGGATCTGCAAGGTGTGTATTGGGTTTTCACAGTGCAAAAGGAGCCTGCCAGATGTGTCTGGGGTTTCACAGTGTATCAGGATCCTTCCAGGTGTGCATGGGTGTTTCACAGTGTATCAGGATCCTGCCGGATGTGAATGGGGTTTTCACAGTGTATCAGGATCCTGCCAGGTGTGTATGGGTTTTCACAGTGCATCGGGATCCTTACAGGTGTGTATGGGGTTTTCACTGTGCATCAGGATCCTGCCAGGTGTGTATGGGGGTTTCGCAGTGTATCAGGATCCTTCCAGGTGTGTATGGGGTTTTCACAGTGTATCAGGATCCTGCCAGGTGTGTATGGGGGTTTCACAGTTAATCAGGATCCTGCCAGGTGTGTATGGGGTTTCACAGAGTATCAGGATCCTTCCAGGTGTGCATGGGGTTTTCACAGTGTATCAGGATCCAGCAAGGTGTTTATGGGGTTTCACAGTGCACCAGGATCCTGCCAGGAGTGTTTGTGTTTTTCACAGTTTATCTGGATCCTGCCAGGTGTGTATGGGGTATTCACAGTTTATCAGGATCCAGCCAGGTGTGTATGGGGTTTTCACAGTGCATCAGGATCCTGCCAGGTGTGTATGGGGTTTTCACAGTGGATCAGGATCCTGCCAGGTGTGAACGGGGTTTCACAGAGGATCAGCATCCTGCCAGGTGTACGGGGTTTTCACAATATATCAGGATCCTGCCAGATGTGTACGGGGTTTCACAGAGGATCAGGATCCTGCCAGGTGTGTATGGGGTTTTCACAATATATCAGGATCCTGCCAGGTGTGTATGGGGGGTTGACAGTTTATCAGGATCCTTGCAGGTGTATATGGGGGTTTCCCTGCTAATCAGGATCCTGCCAGGTGTGTATGGGGGTTTCACAGTTTATCAGGTTCCTGCCAGGTGTGTATGGGGTTTTCATAGTGGATCAGGATCCGGCCAGGTGTGTATGGGGTTTTCACAGTGTATCAGGATCTGCAAGGTGTGTATGGGGGTTTCACAGTGTATCAGGATCCTGCCGGATGTGAATGGGGTTTTCCCAGTGTATCAGGATCCTGCCAGGTGTGTATGGGATTCACAGTGCATCGGGATCCTGCCAGGTGTGCATGGGGTTTTCACTGTGCATCAGGATCCTGCCAGGTGTGTATGGGGGTTTCGCAGTGTATCAGGATCCTTCTAGGTGTGTGTGGGCTTTTCACAGTGTATCAGGATCCTGCCAGGTGTGTATGGGGGTTTCACAGTGGATCAGGATCCTGCCAGGTGTGTATGGGGTTTCACAGAGTATCAGGATCCTTCCAGTTGTGCATGGGTTTTCACAGTGTATCAGGATCCAGCCAGGTGTTTATGGGGTTTCACAGTGCATCAGGATCCTGCCAGGAGTGTTTGTGTTTTTCACAGTTTATCAGGATCCTGCCAGGTGTGTATGGGGTATTCACAGTTTATTAGGATCCTGCCCGGTGTGTATGGGGTTTTCACAGTGTATCAGGATCCTGCCAGGTTTGTATGGGGTTATCACAGTGTATCATGATCTGCCAGATGTGTATGGGGTTTTCACAGTTTATCAGGATCCTGTCAGGTGTGTATGGGGTTTTCACAGTGTATCAGTATCCTGCCAGGTGTGTCTGGGATTTTCACAGTGTATCAGGATCCTGCCAGGTGTGTATGGGGTTTTCACAGTGGATCAGGATCCTGCCAGGTGTGTGTGGGGTTTTCACAGTTTATCAGGCTCCTGCCAGGTGTTGATGGGGCTTTCACATTGTATCAGGATCCTACCAGGTGTGTGTGGGGTTTTCACAATGTATCATTATCCTGCCAGGTGTGTATGGGGTTTTCACAGTGTATCAGTATCCTGCCAGTTGTGCATGGTGTTTCTACTGTGCATCAGGATCCTGCCTGGTGTGTATGGGGTTTCACTGTGTATCAGGGTCCTGCCAGGTGTGTATGGGGTTTTCACAGTGGATCAGGATCCTACCAGTTGTGTTTGGGGTTTTCACTGTGCATCAGGTTCCTGCCTGGTGTGTATGGGGTTTCACTGTGTATCAAGGTCCTGCCAGGTGTATATGGGGTTTCACTGTGTATCAGGAACCTGCCAGGTGTGTATGGGGTTTTCACAGTGCGTCAGGATCCTGCCAGGTGTGTATGGGGCTTCACAGTGTATCAGGATCCTGCCAGGTGTGTATGGGGGTTTCACAGTGGATCAGGATCCTGCCAGGTGTGTATGGCGTTTCACAGTGCATCAAGATCCTGCCAGGTATGTATGTGGTATTTACAGAGTATCAGGACCCTGCCAGGTGTGTTTGGGGGTTTCACAGTGGATCAGGATCCTGCCAGGTGTGTATGGGGCTTCACAGTGTATCAGGATCCTGCCACGTGTGTATGGGGGTTTCACAGTGGATCAGGATCCTGCCAGGTGTGTATGGGGTTTCACAGTGTATCAGGATCCTGCCAGGTGTGTATGGGGTTTCACAATGTGTCAGTATCCTGCCAGATGTGAATGCGGTTTCAATGTGCATCTGGAACCTGCCTGGTGTGTACGGGGTTTTCACAGTGTATCAGGCTCCTGGCAGGTGTGTGCGGGTGTTGCACAGGTTATCAGGATCCTGCCAGGTGTGTATGGGGGTTTCACAGTGTATCAGTATCCTGCCAGTTGTGCATGGTGTTTCTACTGTGCATCAGGATCCTGCCTGGTGTGTATGGGGTTTCACTGTGTATCAGGGTCCTGCCAGGTGTGTATGGGGTTTTCACAGTGGATCAGGATCCTACCAGTTGTGTTTGGGGTTTTCACTGTGCATCAGGTTCCTGCCTGGTGTGTATGGGGTTTCACTGTGTATCAAGGTCCTGCCAGGTGTATATGGGGTTTCACTGTGTATCAGGAACCTGCCAGGTGTGTATGGGGTTTTCACAGTGCGTCAGGATCCTGCCAGGTGTGTATGGGGCTTCACAGTGTATCAGGATCCTGCCAGGTGTGTATGGGGGTTTCACAGTGGATCAGGATCCTGCCAGGTGTGTATGGCGTTTCACAGTGCATCAGGATCCTGCCAGGTATGTATGTGGTATTTACAGAGTATCAGGACCCTGCCAGGTGTGTTTGGGGGTTTCACAGTGGATCAGGATCCTGCCAGGTGTGTATGGGGCTTCACAGTGTATTAGGATCCTGCCACGTGTGTATGGGGGTTTCACAGTGGATCAGGATCCTGCCAGGTGTGTATGGGGTTTCACAGTGTATCAGGATCCTGCCAGGTGTGTATGGGGTTTCACAATGTGTCAGTATCCTGCCAGATGTGAATGCGGTTTCAATGTGCATCTGGAACCTGCCAGGTGTGTACGGGGTTTTCACAGTGTATCAGGCTCCTGGCAGGTGTGTGCGGGTGTTGCACAGGTTATCAGGATCCTGCCAGGTGTGTATGGGGGTTTCACAGTTCATCAGGATCCTGCCAGGTGTGTATGGGGGTTTCACAGATCTTCAGGATCCTGCCAGGTGTGTATGGGGTTTTCACAGTGGATCAGGATCCTGCCAGGTGTGAACGGGGTTTCACAGAGGATCAGCATCCTGCCAGGTGTACGGGGTTTTCACAATATATCAGGATCCTGCCAGATGTGTACGGGGTTTCACAGAGGATCAGGATCCTGCCAGGTGTGTATGGGGTTTTCGCAATATATCAGGATCCTGCCAGGTGTGTATGGGGGTTTCACAGTTCATCAGGATCCTGCCAGGTGTGTATGGGGGTTTCACAGTTTATCAGGTTCCTGCCAGGTGTGTATGGGGTTTTCACAGTGTATCAGGATCCTGCAAGGTGTGTATGGGGTTTTCACAGTGCAGCAGGATCTGCAAGGTGTGTATTTGGGTTTTCACAGTGCAAAAGGATTCTGCCAGATGTGTCTGGGATTTCACAGTGTATCAGGATCCTGCCGGATGTGAATGGGGTTTTCACAGTGCATCAGGATCCTGCAAGGTGTGTATGGGTTTTCACAGTGCATCGGGATCCTGCCAGGTGTGTATGGGGGTTTCGCAGTGTATCAGGATCCTTCCAGGTGTGTATGGGGTTTTCACAGTGTATCAGGATCCTGCCAGGTGTGTATGGGGTTTTCACAGTGTATCAGGATCCTGCCAGGTGTGTATGGGGCTTCACAGAGGATCAGGATCCAGCCAGGTGTGTACGGGGTTTTCACAATGTATCAGAATCCTGCCAGGTGTGTACAGGCTTTCACAGAGGATCAGGATCCTGCAAGGTGTGTACGGGGTTTTAACAATATATCAGGATCCTGCCAGGTGTTTATGGGGCTTTCACCGTTTATCAGGGTACTGCCAGGTGTGTATGGGCGTTTCACAGTCTATCAGGATCCTGCCAGGTGTGTATGGGGGTTGCACAGTTTATCAGGATCCTCCCAGGTGTGTATGGGGTTTTCGCAGTGGATCAGGATCATGCCAGTTGTTTATGGGGGCTTCACAGTGGATCAGGATCCTGCCATGTGTGTATGGGGTTTCACAGTGTATCAGGATCCTGCCACGTGTGTATGGGGGTTTCACAGTGGATCCAGATCCTGCCAGGTGTGTATGGGGTTTCACAGTGTATCAGGATCCTTCCAGGTGTGTATGGGGTTTCACAGTGTATCAGGATCCTGCCAGATGTGAATGGGGTTTCACTGTGCATCAGGAACATACCAGGTGTGTACGGGGTTTTCACAGATTAGCAGGCTCCTGCCAGGTGTGTGCGGGGCTTTCACAGATTATCAGGATCCTATCAGGTGTGTATGGGGAGTTCACAGTTCTTCAGGATCCTGCCAGGTGTGTATGGGGTTTTCACAGTGGATCAGGATCCTGCCAGGTGTGAACGGGGTTTCACAGAGGATCAGCAACCTGCCAGGTGTGTACGGGGTTTTCACAGTGTATCAGGCTCCTGCCAGGTGTGTGCGGGGGTTGCACAGGTTATCAGGATACTGCCAGGTGTGTATGGGGGTTTCACAGTTCTTCAGGATCCTGCCAGGTGTGTACGGGGTTTTCACAGTGGATCAGCATCCTGCCAGGTGCGAACGGGGTTTCACAGAGGATCAGCATCCTGCCAGGTGTACGGGGTTTTCACAATATATCAGGATCCTGCCAGATTTGTACGGGGTTTCACAGAGGATCAGGATCCTGACAGGTGTGTATGGGGTTTTCACAATATATCAGGATCCTGCCAGGTGTGTATGGGGGTTTCACAGTTTATCAGGATCCTGCCAGGAGTGTATGGGGGTTTCACACTTTATCAGGTTCCTGCCGGGTGTGTGGGGTTTTCACAGTGCATCAGGATCCTGCAAGTTATGTATGGGGTTTTCACAGTGTAGCAGGATCTGCAAGGTGTGTATTTGGGTTTTCACAGTGCAAAAGGATTCTGCCAGATGTGTCTGGGGTTTCACAGTGTATCAGTATCCTTCCAGGTGTACGGGGTTTTCACAATATATCAGGATCCTGCCAGATGTGTCCGGGGTTTCACAGAGGATCAGTATCCTGCAAGGTGTGTATGGGGTTTTCACAATATATCAGGATCCTGCCAGGTGTGTATGGGGTTTTCACTGTGCATCAGGATCCTGCCAGGTGTGTATGGGGGTTTCGCGGTGTATCAGGATCCTTCTAGGTGTGTGTGGGGTTTTCACAGTGTATCAGGATCCTGCCAGGTGTGTATGGGGGTTTCACAATGGATCAGGATCCTGCCAGGTGTGTATGGGGTTTCACAGAGTATCAGGATCCTTCCAGGTGTGCATGGGGTTTTCACAGTGTATCAGGATCCAGCCAGGTGTTTATGGGGTTTCACAGTGCATCAGGATCCTGCCAGTAGTGTTTGTGTTTTTCACAGTTTATCAGGATCCTACCAGGTGTGTATGGGGTATTCACAGTTTATCAGGATCCTGCCCGGTGTTTATGGGGTATTCACAGTGTATCAGGATCCTGCCAGGTGTGTATGGGGTTTTCACAGTGTATCAGGATCCTGCCAGGTGTGTATGGGGTTTTCACAGTGGATCAGGATCCTGCAAGGTGTGTGTGGGGTTTTCACAGTTTATCAGGCTCCTGCCAGGTGTTGATGGGGTTTTAACATTGTATCAGGATCCTACCAGGTGTGTATGGGGTTTTCACAATGTATCAGGATCCTGCCAGGTGTGTATGGGCTTTTCACAGTGTATCAGTATCCTGCCAGTTGTGCATGGGGTTTCTACTGTGCATCAGGATCCTGCCAGGTGTGTAAGGGGTTTCACTGTGTATCAGGGTCCTGCCAGGTGTGCATGGGGTTTTCACAGTGGATCAGGATCCTGCCAGGTGTGTATGGGGTTTTCACAGTGTATCAGGATCTGCAAGGTGTGCATTGGGTTTTCACAGTGCAAAAGGATTCTGCCAGATGTGTCTGGGGTTTCACAGTGTATCAGGATCCTTCCAGGTGTGTATGGGGGTTTCACAGTGTATCAGGATCCTGCCGGATGTGAATGGGTTTTTCACAGTGCATCAGGATCCTGCCAGGTGTGTATGGGTTTTCACAGTGCATCGGGATCCTGCCAGATGTGAATGTGGTTTCACTGTGCATCAGGAACCTGCCAGGTGTGTACGGGGTTTTCACAGTGTATCAGGCTCCTGCCAGGTGTGTGCGGGGGTTGCACAGGTTATCAGGATACTACCAGGTGTGTATGGGGTTTTCACAGTTCATCAGGATCCTGCCAGGTGTGTATGGGGGTTTCACAGTTCTTCAGGATCCTGCCAGGTGTGTATGGGGTTTTCACAGTGGATCAGGATCCTGCCAGGTGCGAACGGGGTTTCACAGAGGATCAGCATCCTGCCAGGTGTACGGGGTTTTCACAATATATCAGGATCCTGCCAGATGTGTACGGGGTTTCACAGAGGATCAGGATCCTGCCAGGTGTGTATGGGGTTTTCACAATATATCAGGATCCTGCCAGGTGTGTATGGGGGTTTCACAGTTTATCAGGATCCTGCCAAGAGTGCATGGGGGTTTCACAGTTTATCAGGTTCCTGCCAGGTATGTATGGGGTTTTCACAGTGTAGCAGGATCTGCAAGGTGTGTATTTGGGTTTTCACAGTGCAAAAGGATTCTGCCAGATGTGTCTGGGGTTTCACAGTGTATCAGGATCCTTCCAGGTGTACGGGGTTTTCACAATATATCAGGATCCTGCCAGATGTGTACGGGGTTTCACAGAGGATCAGTATCCTGCAAGGTGTGTATGGGGTTTTCACAATATATCAGGATCCTGCCAGGTGTGTATGGGGTTTTCACTGTGCATCAGGATCCTGCCAGGTGTGTATGGGGGTTTCGCAGTGTATCAGGATCCTTCTAGGTGTGTGTGGGGTTTTCACAGTGTATCAGGATCCTGCCAGGTGTGTATGGGGGTTTCACAGTGGATCAGGATCCTGCCATATGTGTATGGGGTTTCACAGAGTATCAGGATCCTTCCAGGTGTGCATGGGGTTTTCACAGTGTATCAGGATCCAGCCAGGTGTTTATGGGGTTTCACAGTGCATCAGGATCCTGCCAGTAGTGTTTGTGTTTTTCACAGTTTATCAGGATCCTGCCAGGTGTGTATGGGGTATTCACAGTTTATCAGGATCCTGCCAGGTGTGTATGGGGTTTTCACAGTGGATCAGGATCCTGCCAGGTGTGAACGGGGTTTCACAGAGGATCAGCATCCTGCCAGATGTGTATGGGGTTTTCACAGTTTATCAGGATCCTGCCAGGTGTGTATGGGGTTTTCACAGTGTATCAGGATCCTGCCAGGTGTGTCTGGGATTTTCACAGTGTATCAGGATCCTGCCAGGTGTGTATGGGGATTTCACAGTTGATCAGGATCCTGCCTGGTGTGTGTGGGGGTTTCACAGTTTATCAGGCTCCTGCCAGGTGTTGATGGGGTTTTCACAGTGTATCAGGATGCTGCAAAGTGTGTATGGGGTTTTCACAGTGTAGCAGGATCTGCAAGGTGTGTATTTGGGTTTTCACAGTGCAAAAGGATTCTGCCAGATGTGTCTGGAGTTTCACAGTGTATCAGGATCCTTCCAGGTGTGTATGGGGGTTTCACAGTGTATCAGGATCCTGCCGGATGTGAATGGGGTTTTCACAGTGCATCAGGATCCTGTCAGGTGTGTATGGGTTTTCACAGTGCATCGGGATCCTGCCAGGTGTGTATGGGGGTTTCGCAGTGTATCAGGATCCTTCCAGGTGTGTATGGGGTTTTCACAGAGTATCAGGATCCTGCCAGGTGTGTATGGGGTTTTCACAGTGGATCAGGATCCTGCCAGGTGTGTATGGGGTTTCACAGAGGATCGTGATCCTGCCAGGTGTGTACGGGGTTTTCACAATGTATCAGAATCCTGCCAGGTGTGTACAGGCTTTCACAGAGGATCAGGATCCTGCAAGGTGTGTACGGGGTTTTCACAATATATCAGGATCCTGCCAGGTGTTTATGGGGCTTTCACCGTTTATCAGGATACTGCCAGGTGTGTATGGGGGTGTCACAGTCTATCAGGATACTGCCAGGTGTGTATGGGGTTTTCACAGTGGATCAGGATCCTCCCAGGTTTGTATGGGGTTTTCACAGTGGATCAGGATCCTGCCAGGTGTGTATGGGGGCTTCACAGTGGATCAGGATCCTGCCATGTGTGTGTGGGGTTTCACAGTGTATCAGGATCCTGCCACGTGTGTTTGGGGGTTTCACAGTGGATCCAGATCCTGCCAGGTGTGTATGGGGTTTCACAGTGTATCAGGATCCTTCCAGGTGTGTATGGGGTTTCACAGTGTATCAGGATCCTGCCAGATGTGAATGGGGTTTCACTGTGCATCAGGAACCTATCAGGTGTGTACGGGGTTTTCACAGATTAGCAGTCTCCTGCAAGGTGTGTGCGGGGCTTTCACAGATTATCAGGATCCTGCCAGGTGTGTATGGGGTTTTCACAGTGGATCAGGATCCTGCCAGGTGTGAACGGGGTTTCACAGAGGATCAGCATCCTGCCTGGTGTACGGGGTTTTCACAATATATCAGGATCCTGCCAGATGTGTACGGGGTTTCACAGAGGATCAGGATCCTGCCAGGTGTGTATGGGGTTTTCACAATATATCAGGATCCTGCCAGTTGTGTATGGGGGTTTCACCGTTTATCAGGATCCTGCCTGGTGTGTATGGGGGTTTCACAGTTTATCAGGATCCTGCCAGGTGTGTATGGGAGTTTCACAGTTTATCAGGTTCCTGCCAGGTGTGTATTGGGTTTTCACAGTGCAAAAGGATCCTGCCAGATGTGTCTGGGGTTTCACAGTGTATCAGGATCCTGCCGGATGTGAATGGGGTTTTCACAGTGTATCAGGATCCTGCCGGATGTGTATGGGGTGTCACAGTGCATCGGGACCCTGCCAGGTGTGTATGGGGTTTTCACTGTGCATCAGGATCCTGCCAGGAGTGTATGGGGGTTTCACAGTTTATCAGGTTCCTGCCGGGTGTGTGGGGTTTTCACAGTGCATCAGGATCCTGCAAGTTATGTATGGGGTTTTCACAGTGTAGCAGGATCTGCAAGGTGTGTATTTGGGTTTTCACAGTGCAAAAGGATTCTGCCAGATGTGTCTGGGGTTTCACAGTGTATCAGTATCCTTCCAGGTGTACGGGGTTTTCACAATATATCAGGATCCTGCCAGATGTGTCCGGGGTTTCACAGAGGATCAGTATCCTGCAAGGTGTGTATGGGGTTTTCACAATATATCAGGATCCTGCCAGGTGTGTATGGGGTTTTCACTGTGCATCAGGATCCTGCCAGGTGTGTATGGGGGTTTCGCGGTGTATCAGGATCCTTCTAGGTGTGTGTGGGGTTTTCACAGTGTATCAGGATCCTGCCAGGTGTGTATGGGGGTTTCACAATGGATCAGGATCCTGCCAGGTGTGTATGGGGTTTCACAGAGTATCAGGATCATTCCAGGTGTGCATGGGGTTTTCACAGTGTATCAGGATCCAGCCAGGTGTTTATGGGGTTTCACAGTGCATCAGGATCCTGCCAGTAGTGTTTGTGTTTTTCACAGTTTATAAGGATCCTACCAGGTGTGTATGGGGTATTCACAGTTTATCAGGATCCTGCCCGGTGTTTATGGGGTATTCACAGTGTATCAGGATCCTGCCAGGTGTGTATGGGGTTTTCACAGTGTATCAGGATCCTGCCAGGTGTGTATGGGGTTTTCACAGTGGATCAGGATCCTGCAAGGTGTGTGTGGGGTTTTCACAGTTTATCAGGCTCCTGCCAGGTGTTGATGGGGTTTTAACATTGTATCAGGATCCTACCAGGTGTGTATGGGGTTTTCACAATGTATCAGGATCCTGCCACCTGTGTATGGGCTTTTCACAGTGTATCAGTATCCTGCCAGTTGTGCATGGGGTTTCTACTGTGCATCAGGATCCTGCCTGGTGTGTAAGGGGTTTCACTGTGTATCAGGGTCCTGCCAGGTGTGCATGGGGTTTTCACAGTGGATCAGGATCCTGCCAGGTGTGTATGGGGTTTTCACAGTGTATCAGGATCTGCAAGGTGTGCATTGGGTTTTCACAGTGCAAAAGGATTCTGCCAGATGTGTCTGGGGTTTCACAGTGTATCAGGATCCTTCCAGGTGTGTATGGGGGTTTCACAGTGTATCAGGATCCTGCCGGATGTGAATGGGTTTTTCACAGTGCATCAGGATCCTGCCAGGTGTGTATGGGTTTTCACAGTGCATCGGGATCCTGCCAGATGTGAATGTGGTTTCACTGTGCATCAGGAACCTGCCAGGTGTGTACGGGGTTTTCACAGTGTATCAGGCTCCTGCCAGGTGTGTGCGGGGGTTGCACAGGTTATCAGGATACTGCCAGGTGTGTATGGGGTTTTCACAGTTCATCAGGATCCTGCCAGGTGTGTATGGGGGTTTCACAGTTCTTCAGGATCCTGCCAGGTGTGTATGGGGTTTTCACAGTGGATCAGGATCCTGCCAGGTGCGAACGGGGTTTCACAGAGGATCAGCATCCTGCCAGGTGTACGGGGTTTTCACAATATATCAGGATCCTGCCAGATGTGTACGGGGTTTCACAGAGGATCAGGATCCTGCCAGGTGTGTATGGGGTTTTCACAATATATCAGGATCCTGCCAGGTGTGTATGGGGGTTTCACAGTTTATCAGGATCCTGCCAGGAGTGCATGGGGGTTTCACAGTTTATCAGGTTCCTGCCAGGTATGTATGGGGTTTTCACAGTGTAGCAGGATCTGCAAGGTGTGTATTTGGGTTTTCACAGTGCAAAAGGATTCTGCCAGATGTGTCTGGGGTTTCACAGTGTATCAGGATCCTTCCAGGTGTACGGGGTTTTCACAATATATCAGGATCCTGCCAGATGTGTACGGGGTTTCACAGAGGATCAGTATCCTGCAAGGTGTGTATGGGGTTTTCACAATATATCAGGATCCTGCCAGGTGTGTATGGGGTTTTCACTGTGCATCAGGATCCTGCCAGGTGTGTATGGGGGTTTCGCAGTGTATCAGGATCCTTCTAGGTGTGTGTGGGGTTTTCACAGTGTATCAGGATCCTGCCAGGTGTGTATGGGGGTTTCACAGTGGATCAGGATCCTGCCATATGTGTATGGGGTTTCACAGAGTATCAGGATCCTTCCAGGTGTGCATGGGGTTTTCACAGTGTATCAGGATCCAGCCAGGTGTTTATGGGGTTTCACAGTGCATCAGGATCCTGCCAGTAGTGTTTGTGTTTTTCACAGTTTATCAGGATCCTGCCAGGTGTGTATGGGGTATTCACAGTTTATCAGGATCCTGCCAGGTGTGTATGGGGTTTTCACAGTGGATCAGGATCCTGCCAGGTGTGAACGGGGTTTCACAGAGGATCAGCATCCTGCCAGATGTGTATGGGGTTTTCACAGTTTATCAGGATCCTGCCAGGTGTGTATGGGGTTTTCACAGTGTATCAGGATCCTGCCAGGTGTGTCTGGGATTTTCACAGTGTATCAGGATCCTGCCAGGTGTGTATGGGGTTTTCACAGTTGATCAGGATCCTGCCTGGTGTGTGTGGGGGTTTCACAGTTTATCAGGCTCCTGCCAGGTGTTGATGGGGTTTTCACAGTGTATCAGGATGCTGCAAAGTGTGTATGGGGTTTTCACAGTGTAGCAGGATCTGCAAGGTGTGTATTTGGGTTTTCACAGTGCAAAAGGATTCTGCCAGATGTGTCTGGAGTTTCACAGTGTATCAGGATCCTTCCAGGTGTGTATGGGGGTTTCACAGTGTATCAGGATCCTGCCGGATGTGAATGGGGTTTTCACAGTGCATCAGGATCCTGTCAGGTGTGTATGGGTTTTCACAGTGCATCGGGATCCTGCCAGGTGTGTATGGGGGTTTCGCAGTGTATCAGGATCCTTCCAGGTGTGTATGGGGTTTTCACAGAGTATCAGGATACTGCCAGGTGTGTATGGGGTTTTCACAGTGGATCAGGATCCTGCCAGGTGTGTATGGGGTTTCACAGAGGATCGTGATCCTGCCAGGTGTGTACGGGGTTTTCACAATGTATCAGAATCCTGCCAGGTGTGTACAGGCTTTCACAGAGGATCAGGATCCTGCAAGGTGTGTACGGGGTTTTCACAATATATCAGGATCCTGCCAGGTGTTTATGGGGCTTTCACCGTTTATCAGGATACTGCCAGGTGTGTATGGGGGTGTCACAGTCTATCAGGATACTGCCAGGTGTGTATGGGGTTTTCACAGTGGATCAGGATCCTCCCAGGTTTGTATGGGGTTTTCACAGTGGATCAGGATCCTGCCAGGTGTGTATGGGGGCTTCACAGTGGATCAGGATCCTGCCATGTGTGTGTGGGGTTTCACAGTGTATCAGGATCCTGCCACGTGTGTTTGGGGGTTTCACAGTGGATCCAGATCCTGCCAGGTGTGTATGGGGTTTCACAGTGTATCAGGATCCTTCCAGGTGTGTATGGGGTTTCACAGTGTATCAGGATCCTGCCAGATGGGAATGGGGTTTCACTGTGCATCAGGAACCTATCAGGTGTGTACGGGGTTTTCACAGATTAGCAGTCTCCTGCAAGGTGTGTGCGGGGCTTTCACAGATTATCAGGATCCTGCCAGGTGTGTATGGGGTTTTCACAGTGGATCAGGATCCTGCCAGGTGTGAACGGGGTTTCACAGAGGATCAGCATCCTGCCTGGTGTACGGGGTTTTCACAATATATCAGGATCCTGCCAGATGTGTACGGGGTTTCACAGAGGATCAGGATCCTGCCAGGTGTGTATGGGGTTTTCACAATATATCAGGATCCTGCCAGTTGTGTATGGGGGTTTCACCGTTTATCAGGATCCTGCCTGGTGTGTATGGGGGTTTCACAGTTTATCAGGATCCTGCCAGGTGTGTATGGGGGTTTCACAGTTTATCAGGTTCCTGCCAGGTGTGTATTGGGTTTTCACAGTGCAAAAGGATCCTGCCAGATGTGTCTGGGGTTTCACAGTGTATCAGGATCCTGCCGGATGTGAATGGGGTTTTCACAGTGTATCAGGATCCTGCCGGATGTGTATGGGGTTTCACAGTGCATCGGGACCCTGCCAGGTGTGTATGGGGTTTTCACTGTGCATCAGGATCCTGCCAGGTGTGTATGGGGGTTTCGCAGTGTATCAGGATCCTTCCAGGTTTGTATGGGGTTTTCACAGTGTATCAGGATCCTGCCAGGTGTGTATGGGGTTTTCACAGTGGATCAGGATCCTGCCAGGTGTGTATGGGGTTTCACAGTGTATCAGGATCCTTCCAGGTGTGCATGGGGTTTTCACAGTGTGTCAGGATCGATCCAGGTGTTTATGGGGTTTCACAGTGCATCAGGATCCTGACAGGAGTGTTTGTGTTTTTCACAGTTTATCTGGATCCTGCCAGGTGTTTATGGGGTATTCACAGTGTATCAGGATCCTGCCAGGTGTGTATGGGGTTTTCACAGTGTATCAGGATCCTGCCAGGTGTGTATGGGGTTTTCACAGTGGATCAGGATCCTGCAAGGTGTGTGTGGGGTTTTCACAGTTTATCAGGCTCCTGCCAGGTGTTGATGGGGTTTTAACATTGTATCAGGATCCTACCAGGTGTGTATGGGGTTTTCACAATGTATCAGGATCCTGCCAGGTGTGTATGGGCTTTTCACAGTGTATCAGTATCCTGCCAGTTGTGCATGGGGTTTCTACTGTGCATCAGGATCCTGCCTGGTGTGTAAGGGGTTTCACTGTGTATCAGGGTCCTGCCAGGTGTGCATGGGGTTTTCACAGTGGATCAGGATCCTGCCAGGTGTGTATGGGTTTTTCACAGTGTATCAGGATCTGCAAGGTGTGCATTGGGTTTTCACAGTGCAAAAGGATTCTGCCAGATGTGTCTGGGGTTTCACAGTGTATCAGGATCCTTCCAGGTGTGTATGGGGGTTTCACAGTGTATCAGGAACCTGCCGGATGTGAATGGGTTTTTCACAGTGCATCAGGATCCTGCCAGGTGTGTATGGGTTTTCACAGTGCATCGGGACATGCCAGGTGTGTATGGGGTTTTCACTGTACATCAGGATCCTGCCAGGTGTGTATGGGGGTTTCGCAGTGTATCAGGATCCTTCCAGGTGTGTATGGGGTTTTCACAGTGTATCAGGATCCTGCCAGGTGTGTATGGGGTTTTCACAGTGGATCAGGATCCTGCCAGGAGTGTATGGGGTTTCACAGAGGATCAGGATCCTGCCAGGTGTGTACGGGGTTTTCACAATATATCAGAATCCTGCCAGGTGTGTACAGGCTTTCACAGAGGATCTGGATCCTGCAAGGTGTGTATGGGGTTTTCACAATATATCAGGATCCTGCCAGGTGTATATGGGGCTTTCACAGTTTATCAGGATACTGCCAGGTGTGGATGGGGGTTTCACAGTCTATCAGGATCCTGCCAGGTGTGTATGGGTGTTTCACAGTTTATCAGGATCCTCCCAGGTGTGTATGGGGTTTTCACAGTGGATCAGGATCCTGCCAGGTGTGTATGGGGGCTTCACAGTGGATCAGGATCCTGCCATGTGTGTATGGGGTTTCACAGTGTATCAGGATCCTGCGAAGTGTGTCTGGGGGTTTCACAATGGATCCAGATCCTGCCAGGTGTGTGTGGGGTTTCACAGTGTATCAGGATCCTGCCACGTGTGTTTGGGGGTTTCAAAGTGGATCCAGATCCTGCCAGGTGTGTATGGGGTTTCACAGTGTATCAGGATCCTTCCAGGTGTGTATGGGGTTTCACAGTGTATCAGGATCCTGCCAGATGTGAATGGGGTTTCACTGTGCATCAGGAACCTACCAGGTGTGTACGGAGTTTTCACAGATTAGCAGTCTCCTGCAAGGTGTGTGCGGGGCTTTCACAGATTATCAGGATCCTGCCAGGTGTGTATGGGGTTTTCACAGTGGATCAGGATCCTGCCAGGTGTGAACGCGGTTTCACAGAGGATCAGCATCCTGCCAGGTGTACGGGGTTTTCACAATATATCAGGATCCTGCCAGGTGTGTATGGGGGTTTCACCGTTTATCAGGATCCTGCCTGGTGTGTATGGGGGTTTCACAGTTTATCAGGATCCTGCCAGGTGTGTATGGGGGTTTCACAGTTTATCAGGTTCCTGCCAGGTGTGTATTGGGTTTTCACAGTGCAAAAGGATCCTGCCAGATGTGTCTGGGGTTTCACAGTGTATCAGGATCCTGCCGGATGTGAATGGGGTTTTCACAGTGTATCAGGATCCTGCCGGATGTGTATGGGGTTTCACAGTGCATCGGGACCCTGCCAGGTGTGTATGGGGTTTTCACTGTGCATCAGGATCCTGCCAGGTGTGTATGGGGGTTTCGCAGTGTATCAGGATCCTTCCAGGTTTGTATGGGGTTTTCACAGTGTATCAGGATCCTGCCAGGTGTGTATGGGGTTTTCACAGTGGATCAGGATCCTGCCAGGTGTGTATGGGGTTTCACAGTGTATCAGGATCCTTCCAGGTGTGCATGGGGTTTTCACAGTGTGTCAGGATCGATCCAGGTGTTTATGGGGTTTCACAGTGCATCAGGATCCTGACAGGAGTGTTTGTGTTTTTCACAGTTTATCTGGATCCTGCCAGGTGTTTATGGGGTATTCACAGTGTATCAGGATCCTGCCAGGTGTGTATGGGGTTTTCACAGTGTATCAGGATCCTGCCAGGTGTGTATGGGGTTTTCACAGTGGATCAGGATCCTGCAAGGTGTGTGTGGGGTTTTCACAGTTTATCAGGCTCCTGCCAGGTGTTGATGGGGTTTTAACATTGTATCAGGATCCTACCAGGTGTGTATGGGGTTTTCACAATGTATCAGGATCCTGCCAGGTGTGTATGGGCTTTTCACAGTGTATCAGTATCCTGCCAGTTGTGCATGGGGTTTCTACTGTGCATCAGGATCCTGCCTGGTGTGTAAGGGGTTTCACTGTGTATCAGGGTCCTGCCAGGTGTGCATGGGGTTTTCACAGTGGATCAGGATCCTGCCAGGTGTGTATGGGTTTTTCACAGTGTATCAGGATCTGCAAGGTGTGCATTGGGTTTTCACAGTGCAAAAGGATTCTGCCAGATGTGTCTGGGGTTTCACAGTGTATCAGGATCCTTCCAGGTGTGTATGGGGGTTTCACAGTGTATCAGGAACCTGCCGGATGTGAATGGGTTTTTCACAGTGCATCAGGATCCTGCCAGGTGTGTATGGGTTTTCACAGTGCATCGGGACATGCCAGGTGTGTATGGGGTTTTCACTGTACATCAGGATCCTGCCAGGTGTGTATGGGGGTTTCGCAGTGTATCAGGATCCTTCCAGGTGTGTATGGGGTTTTCACAGTGTATCAGGATCCTGCCAGGTGTGTATGGGGTTTTCACAGTGGATCAGGATCCTGCCAGGAGTGTATGGGGTTTCACAGAGGATCAGGATCCTGCCAGGTGTGTACGGGGTTTTCACAATATATCAGAATCCTGCCAGGTGTGTACAGGCTTTCACAGAGGATCTGGATCCTGCAAGGTGTGTATGGGGTTTTCACAATATATCAGGATCCTGCCAGGTGTATATGGGGCTTTCACAGTTTATCAGGATACTGCCAGGTGTGGATGGGGGTTTCACAGTCTATCAGGATCCTGCCAGGTGTGTATGGGTGTTTCACAGTTTATCAGGATCCTCCCAGGTGTGTATGGGGTTTTCACAGTGGATCAGGATCCTGCCAGGTGTGTATGGGGGCTTCACAGTGGATCAGGATCCTGCCATGTGTGTATGGGGTTTCACAGTGTATCAGGATCCTGCGAAGTGTGTCTGGGGGTTTCACAATGGATCCAGATCCTGCCAGGTGTGTGTGGGGTTTCACAGTGTATCAGGATCCTGCCACGTGTGTTTGGGGGTTTCAAAGTGGATCCAGATCCTGCCAGGTGTGTATGGGGTTTCACAGTGTATCAGGATCCTTCCAGGTGTGTATGGGGTTTCACAGTGTATCAGGATCCTGCCAGATGTGAATGGGGTTTCACTGTGCATCAGGAACCTACCAGGTGTGTACGGAGTTTTCACAGATTAGCAGTCTCCTGCAAGGTGTGTGCGGGGCTTTCACAGATTATCAGGATCCTGCCAGGTGTGTATGGGGTTTTCACAGTGGATCAGGATCCTGCCAGGTGTGAACGCGGTTTCACAGAGGATCAGCATCCTGCCAGGTGTACGGGGTTTTCACAATATATCAGGATCCTGCCAGGTGTGTATGGGGGTTTCACCGTTTATCAGGATCCTGCCTGGTGTGTATGGGGGTTTCACAGTTTATCAGGATCCTGCCAGGTGTGTATGGGGGTTTCACAGTTTATCAGGTTCATGCCAGGTGTGTATTGGGTTTTCACAGTGCAAAAGGATCCTGCCAGATGTGTCTGGGGTTGCACAGTGTATCAGGATCCTGCCGGATGTGAATGGGGTTTTCACAGTGTATCAGGATCCTGCCGGATGTGTATGGGGTTTCACAGTGCATCGGGACCCTGCCAGGTGTGTATGGGGTTTTCACTGTGCATCAGGATCCTGCCAGCTGTGTATGGGGGTTTCGCAGTGTATCAGGATCCTTCCAGGTGTGTATGGGGTTTTCACAGTGTATCAGGATCCTGCCAGGTATGTATGGGGTTTTCACAGTGGATCAGGATCCTGCCAGGTGTGTATGGGGTTTCAAAGAGTATCAGGATCCTTCCAGGTGTGCATGGGGTTTTCACAGTGTGTCAGGATCGATCCAGGTGTTTATGGGGTTTCACAGTGCATCAGGATCCTGCCAGGTGTGTTTGTGTTTTTCACAGTTTATCTGGATCCTGCCAGGTGTTTATGGGGTATTCACAGTGTATCAGGATCCTGCCAGGTGTGTATGGGGTTTTCACAGTGTATCAGGATCCTGCAAGGTGTGTGTGGGGTTTTCACAGTTTATCAGGCTCCTGCCAGGTGTTGATGGGGTTTTAACATTGTATCAGGATCCTACCAGGTGTGTATGGGGTTTTCACAATGTATCAGGATCCTGCCAGGTGTGTATGGGGTTTTCACAGTGTATCAGTATCCTGCCAGTTGTGCATGGGGTTTCTACTGTGCATCTGGATCCTGCCTGGTGTGTAAGGGGTTTCACTGTGTATCAGGATCTGCAAGGTGTGCATTGGGTTTTCACAGTGCAAAAGGATTCTGCCAGATGTGTCTGGGTTTTCACAGTGTATCAGGATCCTTCCAGGTGTGTATGGGGGTTTCACAGTGTATCACGATCCTGCCGGATGTGAATGGGTTTTTCACAGTGCATCAGGATCCTGACAGGTGTGTATGGGTTTTCACAGTGCATCGGGATCCTGCCAGGTGTGTATGGGGTTTTCACTGTACATCAGGATCCTGCCAGGTGTGTATGGGGGTTTCGCAGTGTATCAGGATCCTTCCAGGTGTGTATGGGGTTTTCACAGTGTATCAGGATCCTGCCAGGTGTGTATGGGGTTTTCACAGTGGATCAGGATCCTGCCAGGTGTGTATGGGGTTTCACAGAGGATCAGGATCCTGCCAGGTGTGTACGGGGTTTTCACAATATATCAGAATCCTGCCAGGTGTGTACAGGCTTTCACAGAGGATCAGGATCCTGCCAGGTGTGTATGGGGTTTTCACAATATATCAGGATCCTGCCAGGTGTATATGGGGCTTTCACCGTTTATCAGGATACTGCCAGGCGTGTATGGGGTTTTCACAGTCTATCAGGATCCTGCCAGGTGTGTATGGGTGTTTCACAGTTTATCAGGATCCTCCCAGGTGTGTATGGGGTTTTCACAGTGGATCAGGATCCTGCCAGGTGTGTATGGGGGCTTCACAGTGGATCAGGATCCTGCCATGTGTGTATGGGGTTTCACAGTGTATCAGGATCCTGCAAAGTGTTTCTGGGGGTTTCACAGTGGATCCAGATCCTGCCAGGTGTGTATGGGGTTTCACAGTGTATCAGGATCCTTCCAGGTGTGTATGGGGTTTTCACAGTGTATCAGGATCTGCAAGATGTGTATTCGGTTTTCACAGTGCAAAAGGATTCTGCCAGATGTGTCTGGGGTTTCACAGTGTATCAGGATCCTTCCAGGTGTGTATGGGGGTTTCACAGTGTATCAGGATCCTGCCGGATGTGAATGGGGTTCTCACAGTGCATCAGGATCCTGCCAGGAGTGTATGGGTTTTCACAGTGCATCGGGATCCTGCCAGGTGTGTATGGGGTTTTCACAGTGCATCAGGATCCTGCCAGGTGTGTATGGGGGTTTCGCAGTGTATCAGGATCCTTCCAGGTGTGTATGGGGTTTTCACAGTTTATCAGGATCCTGCCAGGTGTGTATGGGGTTTTCACAGTGGATCAGGATCCTGCCAGGTGTGTATGGGGTTTCACAGAGGATCAGGATCCTGCCAGGTGTGTACGGGGATTTCACAATATATCAGAATCCTGCCATTTGTGTACAGGCTTTCACAGAGGATCAGGATCCTGCAAGGTGTGTACGGCGTTTTCACAATATATCAGGATCCTGCCAGGTGTGTATGGGGCTTTCACCGTTTATCAGGATACTGCCAGGTGTGTATGGGGGTTTCACAGTCTATCAGGATCCTGCCAGGTGTGTATGGGGGTTTCACAGTTTATCAGGATCCTCCCAGGTGTGTATGGGGTTTTCACAGTGGATCAGGATCCTGCCAGGTGTGTATGGGGGCTTCACAGTGGATCAGGATCCTGCCATGTGTGTGGGGGGTTTCACAGGGTATCAGGATCCTGCCACGTGTGTATGGTGGTTTCACAGTGGATCCAGATCCTGCCAGGTGTGTATGGGTGTTTCACAGTGTATCAGGATCCTGCCAGGTGTGTATGGGGTTTTCACAGTGTATCAGGATCTGCAAGGTGTGTATGGGGGCTTCACAGTGGATCAGGATCCTGCCATGTGTGTATGGGGTTTCACAGTGTATCAGGATCCTGCAAAGTGTGTCTGGGGGTTTCACAGTGGATCCAGATCCTGCCAGGTGTGTATGGGGTTTCACAGTGTATCAGGATCCTTCCAGGTGTGTATGGGGTTTTCACAGTGTATCAGGATCTGCAAGATGTGTATTCGGTTTTCACAGTGCAAAAGGATTCTGCCAGATGTGTCTGGGGTTTCACAGTGTATCAGGATCCTTCCAGGTGTGTATGGGGGTTTCACAGTGTATCAGGATCCTGCCGGATGTGAATGGGGTTCTCACAGTGCATCAGGATCCTGCCAGGTGTGTATGGGTTTTCACAGTGCATCGGGATCCTGCCAGGTGTGTATGGGGTTTTCACTGTGCATCAGGATCCTGCCAGGTGTGTATGGGGGTTTCGCAGTGTATCAGGATCCTTCCAGGTGTGTATGGGGTTTTCACAGTTTATCAGGATCCTGCCAGGTGTGTATGGGGTTTTCACAGTGGATCAGGATCCTGCCAGGTGTGTATGGGGTTTCACAGAGGATCAGGATCCTGCCAGGTGTGTACGGGGATTTCACAATATATCAGAATCCTGCCATTTGTGTACAGGCTTTCACAGAGGATCAGGATCCTGCAAGGTGTGTACGGGGTTTTCACAATATATCAGGATCCTGCCAGGTGTGTATGGGGCTTTCACCGTTTATCAGGATACTGCCAGGTGTGTATGGGGGCTTCACAGTCTATCAGGATCCTGCCAGGTGTGTACGGGGTTTTCACAATATATCAGGATCCTGCCAGGTGTTTATGGGGCTTTCACCGCTTATCAGGATACTGCCAGGTGTGTATGGGGGTTTCACATTTTATCAGGATCCTCCCAGGTGTGTATGGGGTTTTCACAGTGGATCAGGATCCTGCCAGGTGTGTATGGGGGCTTCACAGTGGATCAGGATCCTGCCATGTGTGTGGGGGGTTTCACAGGGTATCAGGATCCTGCCACGTGTGTATGGTGGTTTCACAGTGGATCCAGATCCTGCCAGGTGTGTATGGGGTTTCACAGTGTATCAGGATCCTGCCAGGTGTGTATGGGGTTTTCACAGTGTATCAGGATCTGCAAGGTGTGCATTGGGTTTTCACAGTGGATCAGGATCCTGCCAGGTGTGTATGGGGGCTTCACAGTGGATCAGGATCCTGCCATGTGTGTATGGGGTTTCACAGTGTATCAGGATCCTGCAAAGAGTGTCTGGGGGTTTCACAGTGGATCCAGATCCTGCCAGGTGTGTATGGGGTTTCACAGTGTATCAGGATCCTTCCAGGTGTGTATGGGGTTTTCACAGTGTATCAGGATCTGCAAGATGTGTATTCGGTTTTCACAGTGCAAAAGGATTCTGCCAGATGTGTCTGGGGTTTCACAGTGTATCAGGATCCTTCCAGGTGTGTATGGGGGTTTCACAGTGTATCAGGATCCTGCCGGATGTGAATGGGGTTCTCACAGTGCATCAGGATCCTGCCAGGTGTGTATGGGTTTTCACAGTGCATCGGGATCCTGCCAGGTGTGTATGGGGTTTTCACTGTGCATCAGGATCCTGCCAGGTGTGTATGGGGGTTTCGCAGTGTATCAGGATCCTTCCAGGTGTGTATGGGGTTTTCACAGTTTATCAGGATCCTGCCAGGTGTGTATGGGGTTTTCACAGTGGATCAGGATCCTGCCAGGTGTGTATGGGGTTTCACAGAGGATCAGGATCCTGCCAGGTGTGTACGGGGATTTCACAATATATCAGAATCCTGCCATTTGTGTACAGGCTTTCACAGAGGATCAGGATCCTGCAAGGTGTGTACGGGGTTTTCACAATATATCAGGATCCTGCCAGGTGTGTATGGGGCTTTCACCGTTTATCAGGATACTGCCAGGTGTGTATGGGGGTTTCACAGTCTATCAGGATCCTGCCAGGTGTGTATGGGGGTTTCACAGTGGATCAGGATCCTGCCAGGTGTGTATGGGGGCTTCACAGTGGATCAGGATCCTGCCATGTGTGTGGGGGGTTTCACAGGGTATCAGGATCCTGCCAGGTGTGTATGGGGCTTTCACCGTTTATCAGGATACTGCCAGGTGTGTATGGGGGTTTCACAGTCTATCAGGATCCTGCCAGGTGTGTATGGTGGTTTCACAGTGGATCCAGATCCTGCCAGGTGTGTATGGCATTTCACAGTGTATCAGGATCCTGCCAGGTGTGTATGGGGTTTTCACAGTGTATCAGGATCTGCAAGGTGTGCATTGGGTTTTCACAGTGCAAAAGGATTCTGCCAGATGTGTCTGGGGTTTCACAGTGTATCAGGATCCTTCCAGGTGTACGGGGTTTTCACAATATATCAGGATCCTGCCAGATGTGTCCGGGGTTTCACAGAGGATCAGTATCCTGCAAGGTGTGCATGGGGTTTTCACAATATATCAGGATCCTGCCAGGTGTGTATGGGGTTTTCACTGTGCATCAGGATCCTGCCAGGTGTGTATGGGGGTTTCGCAGTGTATCAGGATCCTTCTAGGTGTGTGTGGGGTTTTCACAGTGTATCAGGATCCTGCCAGGTGTGTATGGGGGTTTCACAGTGGATCAGGATCCTGCCAGGTGTGTATGGGGTTTCACAGAGTATCAGGATCCTTCCAGGTGTGCATGGGGTTTTCACAGTGTATCAGGATCCAGCCAGGTGTTTATGGGGTTTCACAGTGCATCAGGATCCTGCCAGTAGTGTTTGTGTTTTTCACAGTTTATCAGGATCCTGCCAGGTGTGTATGGGGTATTCACAGTTTATCAGGATCCTGCCCGGTGTTTATGGGATATTCACAGTGTATCAGGATCCTGCCAGGTGTGTATGGGGTTTTCACAGTGTATCAGGATCCTGCCAGGTGTGTATGGGGTTTTCACAGTGGATCAGGATCCTGCAAGGTGTGTGTGGGGTTTTCACAGTTTATCAGGCTCCTGCCAGGTGTTGATGGGGTTTTAACATTGTATCAGGATCCTACCAGGTGTGTATGGGGTTTTCACAATGTATCAGGATCCTGCCAGGTGTGTATGGGCTTTTCACAGTGTATCAGTATCCTGCCAGTTGTGCATGGGGTTTCTACTGTGCATCAGGATCCTGCCTGGTGTGTAAGGGGTTTCACTGTGTATCAGGGTCCTGCCAGGTGTGCATGGGGTTTTCACAGTGGATCAGGATCCTGCCAGGTGTGTATGGGGTTTTCACAGTGTATCAGGATCTGCAAGGTGTGCATTGGGTTTTCACAGTGCAAAAGGATTCTGCCAGATGTGTCTGGGGTTTCACAGTGTATCAGGATCCTTCCAGGTGTGTATGGGGGTTTCACAGTGCATCAGGATCCTGCCAGGTGTGTATGGGTTTTCACAGTGCATCGGGATCCTGCCAGATGTGAATGTGGTTTCACTGTGCATCAGGAACCTGCCAGGTGTGTACGGGGTTTTCACAGTGTATCAGGCTCCTGCCAGGTGTGTGCGGGGGTTGCACAGGTTATCAGGATACTGCCAGGTGTGTATGGGGGTTTCACAGATCATCAGGATCCTGCCAGGTGTGTATGGGGGTTTCACAGTTCTTCAGGATCCTGCCAGGTGTGTATGCGGTTTTCACAGTGGATCAGGATCCTGCCAGGTGCGAACGGGGTTTCACAGAGGATCAGCATCCTGCCAGGTGTACGGGGTTTTCACAATATATCAGGATCCTGCCAGATGTGTACGGGGTTTCACAGAGGATCAGGATCCTGACAGGTGTGTATGGGGTTTTCACAATATATCAGGATCCTGCCAGGTGTGTATGGGGGTTTCACAGTTTATCAGGATCCTGCCAGGAGTGCATGGGGGTTTCACAGTTTATCAGGTTCCTGCCAGGTGTGTATGGGGTTTTCACAGTGTATCAGGATCCTGCAAGGTATGTATGGGGTTTTCACAGTGTAGCAGGATCTGCAAGGTGTGTATTTGGGTTTTCACAGTGCAAAAGGATTCTGCCAGATGTGTCTGGGGTTTCACAGTGTATCAGGATCCTTCCAGGTGTACGGGGTTTTCACAATATATCAGGACCCTGCCAGATGTGTACGGGGTTTCACAGAGGATCAGTATCCTGCAAGGTGTGTATGGGGTTTTCACAATATATCAGGATCCTGCCAGGTGTGTATGGGGTTTTCACTGTGCATCAGGATCCTGCCAGGTGTGTATGGGGGTTTCGCAGTGTATCAGGATCCTTCTAGGTGTGTGTGGGGTTTTCACAGTGTATCAGGATCCTGCCAGGTGTGTATTGGGGTTTCACAGTGGATCAGGATCCTGCCAGGTGTGTATGGGGTTTCACAGAGTATCAGGATCCTTCCAGGTGTGCATGGGGATTTCACAGTGTATCAGGATCCAGCCAGGTGTTTATGGGGTTTCACAGTGCATCAGGATCCTGCCAGTAGTGTTTGTGTTTTTCACAGTTTATCAGGATCCTGCCAGGTGTGTGTGGGGTATTCACAGTTTATCAGGATCCTGCCAGGTGTGTATGGGGTTTTCACAGTGGATCAGGATCCTGCCAGGTGTGAACGGGGTTTCACAGAGGATCAGCATCCTGCCAGATGTGTATGGGGTTTTCACAGTTTATCAGGATCCTGCCAGGTGTGTATGGGGTTTTCACAGTGTATCAGGATCCTGCCAGGTGTGTCTGGGATTTTCACAGTGTATCAGGATCCTGCCAGGTGTGTATGGGGTTTTCACAGTTTATCAGGATCCTGCCTGGTGTGTATGGGGGTTTCACAGTTTATCAGGCTCCTGCCAGGTGTTGATGGGGTTTTCACAGTGTATCAGGATCCTGCAAAGTGTGTATGGGGTTTTCACAGTGCAGCAGGATCTGCAAGGTGTGTATTTGGGTTTTCACAGTGCAAAAGGATTCTGCCAGATGTGTCTGGAGTTTCACAGTGTATCAGGATCCTTCCAGGTGTGTATGGGGGTTTCACAGTGTATCAGGATCCTGCCGGATGTGAATGGGGTTTTCACAGTGCATCAGGATCCTGCCAGGTGTGTATGGGTTTTCACAGTGCATCGGGATCCTGCCAGGTGTGTCTGGGGGTTTCGCAGTGTATCAGGATCCTTCCAGGTGTGTATGGGGTTTTCACAGTGTATCAGGATCCTGCCAGGTGTGTATGGGGTTTTCACAGTGGATCAGGATCCTGCCAGGTGTGTATGGGGTTTCACAGAGTATCAGGATCCTGCCAGGTGTGTACGGGGTTTTCACAATGTATCAGAATCCTGCCAGGTGTGTACAGGCTTTCACAGAGGATCAGGATCCTGCAAGGTGTGTACGGGGTTTTCACAATATATCAGGATCCTGCCAGGTGTTTATGGGGCTTTCACCGTTTATCAGGTTACTGCCAGGTGTGTATGGGGGTGTCACAGTCTATCAGGATACTGCCAGGTGTGTATGGGGGTTTCACAGTTTATCAGGATCCTCCCAGTTTTGTATGGGGTTTTCACAGTGGATCAGGATCCTGCCAGGTGTGTATGGGGGCTTCACAGTGGATCAGGATCCTGCCATGTGTGTGTGGGGTTTCACAGTGTATCAGGATCCTGCCACATGTGTTTGGGGGTTTCACAGTGGATCCAGATCCTGCCAGGTGTGTATGGGGTTTCACAGTGTATCAGGATCCTTCCAGGTGTGTATGGGGTTTCACAGTGTGTCAGGATCCTGCCAGATGTGAATGGGGTTTCACTGTGCATCAGGATCCTGCCAGGTGTGTATGGGTTTTCACAGTGCATCGGGACCCTGCCAGGTGTGTATGGGGTTTTCACTGTACATCAGGATCCCGCCAGGTGTGTATGGGGGTTTCGCAGTGTATCAGGATCCTTCCAGGTGTGTATGGGGTTTTCACAGTGTATCAGGATCCTGCCAGGTGTGTATGGGGTTTTCACAGTAGATCAGGATCCTGCCAGGAGTGTATGGGGTTTCACAGAGGATCAGGATCCTGCCAGGTGTGCACGGGGTTTTCACAATATATCAGAATCCTGCCTGGTGTGTACAGGCTTTCACAGAGGATCAGGATCCTGCAAGGTGTGTATGGGGTTTTCACAATATATCAGGATCCTGCCAGGTGTATATGGGGCTTTCACCGTTTATCAGGATACTGCCAGGTGTGTATGGGGGTTTCACAGTCTATCAGGATCCTGCCAGGTGTGTATGGGTGTTTCACAGTTTATCAGGATCCTCCCAGGTGTGTATGGGGTTTTCACAGTGGATCAGGATCCTGCCAGGTGTGTATGGGGGCTTCACAGTGGATCAGGATCCTGCCATGTGTGTATGGGGTTTCACAGTGTATCAGGATCCTGCGAAGTGTGTCTGGGGGTTTCACAGTGGATCCAGATCCTGCCAGGTGTGTGTGGGGTTTCACAGTGTATCAGGATCCTGCCACGTGTGTTTTGGGGGTTTCACAGTGGATCCAGATCCTGCCAGGTGTGTATGGGGTTTCACAGTGTATCAGGATCCTTCCAGGTGTGTATGGGGTTTCACAGTGTATCAGGATCCTGCCAGATGTGAATGGGGTTTCACTGTGCATCAGGAACCTACCAGGTGTGTACGGAGTTTTCACAGATTAGCAGTCTCCTGCAAGGTGTGTGCGGGGCTTTCACAGATTATCAGGATCCTGCCAGGTGTGTATGGGGTTTTCACAGTGGATCAGGATCCTGCCAGGTGTGAACGGGGTTTCACAGAGGATCAGCATCCTGCCAGGTGTACGGGGTTTTCACAACATATCAGGATCCTGCCAGATGTGTACGGGGTTTCACAGAGGATCAGGATCCTGCCAGGTGTGCATGGGGTTTTCACAATATATCAGGATCCTGCCAGGTGTGTATGGGGGTTTTACCGTTTATCAGGATCCTGCCTGGTGTGTATGGGGGTTTCACAGTTTATCAGGATCCTGCCAGGTGTGTATGGGGGTTTCACAGTTTATCAGGTTCCTGCCAGGTGTGTATTGGGTTTTCACAGTGCAAAAGGATCCTGCCAGATGTGTCAGGGGTTGCACAGTGTATCAGGATCCTGCCGGATGTGAATGGGGTTTTCACAGTGTATCAGGATCCTGCCGGATGTGTATGGGGTTTCACAGTGCATCGGGACCCTGCCAGGTGTGTATGGGGTTTTCACTGTGCATCAGGATCCTGCCAGGTGTGTATGGGGGTTTCGCAGTTTATCAGGATCCTTCCAGGTGTGTATGGGGTTTTCACAGTGTATCAGGATCCTGCCAGGTGTGTATGGGGTTTTCACAGTGGATCAGGATCCTGCCAGGTGTGTATGGGGTTTCACAGAGTATCAGGATCCTTCCAGGTGTGCATGGGGTTTTCACAGTGTGTCAGGATCGATCCAGGTGTTTATGGGGTTTCACAGTGCATCAGGATCCTGCCAGGAGTGTTTATGTTTTTCACAGTTTATCTGGATCCTGCCAGGTGTTTATGGGGTATTCACAGTGTATCAGGATCCTGCCAGGTGTGTATGGGGTTTTCACAGTGTATCAGGATCCTGCCAGGTGTGTATGGGGTTTTCACAGTGGATCAGGATCCTGCAAGGTGTGTGTGGGGTTTTCACAGTTTATCAGGCTCCTGCCAGGTGTTGATGGGGTTTTAACATTGTATCAGGATCCTACCAGGTGTGTATGGGGTTTTCACAATGTATCAGGATCCTGCCAGGTGTGTATGGGCTTTTCACAGTGTATCAGTATCCTGCCAGTTGTGCATGGGGTTTCTACTGTGCATCAGGATCCTGCCTGGTGTGTAAGGGGTTTCACTGTGTATCAGGGTCCTGCCAGGTGTGCATGGGGTTTTCACAGTGGATCAGGATCCTGCCAGGTGTGTATGGGGTTTTCACAGTGTATCAGGATCCTGCCAGGTGTGTATGGGGTTTGCACAGTGGATCAGGATCCTGCAAGGTGTGTGTGGGGTTTTCACAGTTTATCAGGCTCCTGCCAGGTGTTGATGGGGTTTTAACATTGTATCAGGATCCTACCAGGTGTGTATGGGGTTTTCACAATGTATCAGGATCCTGCCAGGTGTGTATGGGCTTTTCACAGTGTATCAGTATCCTGCCAGTTGTGCATGGGGTTTCTACTGTGCATCAGGATCCTGCCTGGTGTGTATGGGGTTTCACTGTGTATCAGGGTCCTGCCAGGTGTGCATGGGGTTTTCACAGTGGATCAGGATCCTGCCAGGTGTGTATGGGGTTTTCACAGTGTATCAGGATCTGCAAGGTGTGCATTGGGTTTTCACAGTGCAAAAGGATTCTGCCAGATGTGTCTGGGGTTTCACAGTGTATCAGGATCCTTCCAGGTGTGTATGGGGGTTTCACAGTGTATCAGGATCCTGCCGGATGTGAATGGGTTTTTCACAGTGCATCAGGATCCTGCCAGGTGTGTATGGGTTTTCACAGTGCATCGGGATCCTGCCAGGTGTGTATGGGGTTTTCGCAGTGTATCAGGATCCTTCCAGGTGTGTATGGGGTTTTCACAGTGTATCAAGATCCTGCCAGGTGTGTATGGGGTTTTCACAGTGGATCAGGATCCTGCCAGGTGTGTATGGGGTTTCACAGAGGATCAGGATCCTGCCAGGTGTGTACGGGGTTTTCACAATATATCAGAATCCTGCCAGGTGTGTACAGGCTTTCACAGAGGATCAGGATCCTGCAAGGTGTGTATGGGGTTTTCACAATATATCAGGATCCTGCCAGGTGTATATGGGGCTTTCACCGTTTATCAGGATACTGCCAGGCGTGTATGGGGGTTTCACAGTCTATCAGGATCCTGCCAGGTGTGTATGGGTGTTTCACAGTTTATCAGGATCCTCCCAGGTGTGTATGGGGTTTTCACAGTGGATCAGGATCCTGCCAGGTGTGTATGGGGGCTTCACAGTGGATCAGGATCCTGCCATGTGTGTATGGGGTTTCACAGTGTATCAGGATCCTGCGAAGTGTGTCTGGGGGTTTCACAGTGGATCAAGATCCTGCCAGGTGTGTATGGGGTTTCACAGTGTATCAGGATCCTTCCAGGTGTGTATGGGGTTTTCACAGTGTATCAGGATCTGCAAGATGTGTATTCGGTTTTCACAGTGCAAAAGGATACTGCCAGATGTGTCTGGGGTTTCACAGTGTATCAGGATCCTTCCAGGTGTGTATGGGGGTTTCAAAGTGTATCAGGATCCTGCCGGATGTGAATGGGGTTTTCACAGTGCATCAGGATCCTGCCAGGTGTGTATGGGTTTTCACAGTGCATCGGGATCCTGCCAGGTGTGTATGGTGTTTTCACTGTGCATCAGGATCCTGCCAGGTGTGTATGGGGGTTTCGCAGTGTATCAGGATCCTTCCAGGTGTGTATGGGGTTTTCACAGTGTATCAGGATCCTGCCAGGTGTGTATGGGGTTTTCACAGTGGATCAGGATCCTGCCAGGTGTGTATGGGGTTTCACAGAGGATCAGGATCCTGCCAGGTGTGTACGGGGATTTCACAATATATCAGAATCCTGCCATTTGTGTACAGGCTTTCACAGAGGATCAGGATCCTGCAAGGTGTGTACGGGGTTTTCACAATATATCAGGATCCTGCCAGGTGTGTATGGGGCTTTCACCGTTTATCAGGATACTGCCAGGTGTGTATGGGGTTTTCACAGTCTATCAGGATCCTGCCAGGTGTGTATGGGGGTTTCACAGTTTATCAGGACCCTCCCAGGTGTGTATGGGGTTTTCACAGTGGATCAGGATCCTGCCAGGTGTGTATGGGGGCTTCACAGTGGATCAGGATCCTGCCATGTGTGTGGGGGGTTTCTCAGAGTATCAGGATCCTGCCACGTGTGTATGGTGGTTTCACAGTGGATCCAGATCCTGCCAGGTGTGTATGGGGTTTCACAGTGTATCAGGATCCTTCCAGGTGTGTATGGGGTTTCACAGTGTATCAGGATCCTGCCAGATGTGAATGGGGTTTCACTGTGCATCAGGAACCTACCAGGTGTGTCCAGGGTTTTCACAGATTAGCAGTCTACTGCAAGGTGTGTGTGGGGCTTTCACAGATTATCAGGATCCTGTCAGGTGTCTATGGGGAGTTCACATTTCTTCAGGATCCTGCCAGGTGTGTATGGGGTTTTCACAGTGGATCAGGATCCTGCCAGGTGTGAACGGGGTTTCACAGAGGATCAGCATCCTGCCAGGTGTACGGGGTTTTCACAATATATCAGGATCCTGCCAGATGTGTACGGGGTTTCACAGAGGATCAGGATCCTGCCAGGTGTGTATGGGGTTTTCACAATATATCAGGATCCTGCCAGGTGTGTATGGGGGTTTCACCGTTTATCAGGATCGTGCCAGGTGTGTATGGGGGTTTCACAGTTTATCAGGATCCTGCCAGGTGTGTATGGGGGTTTCACAGTTTATCAGGTTCCTGCCAGGTGTGTATTGGGTTTTCACAGTGCAAAAGGATCCTGCCAGATGTGTCTGGGGTTTCACAGTGTATCAGGATCCTGCCGGATGTGAATGGGGTTTTCACAGTGTATCAGGAATCTGCCGGATGTGTATGGGGTTTCACAGTGCATCGGGATCCTGCCAGGTGTGTATGGGGTTTTCACTGTGCATCAGGATCCTGCCAGGTGTGTATGGGGGTTTCGCAGTGTATCAGGATCCTTCCAGGTGTGTATGGGGTTTTCACAGTGTATCAGGATCCTGCCAGGTGTGTATGGGGGTTTCACAGTGGATCAGGATCCTGCCAGGTGTGTATGGGGTTTCACAGAGTATCAGGATCCTTACAGGTGTGCATGGGGTTTTCACAGTGTGTCAGGATCGATCCAGGTGTTTATGGGATTTCACAGTGCATCAGGATCCTGCCAGTAGTGTTTGTGTTTTTCACAGTTTATCTGGATCCTGCCAGGTGTGTATGGGGTATTCACAGTGTATCAGGATCCTGCCAGGTGTGTATGGGGTTTTCACAGTGTATCAGGATCCTGCCAGGTGTGTATGGGGTTTTCACAGTGGATCAGGATCCTGCAAGGTGTGTGTGGGGTTTTCACAGTTTATCAGGCTCCTGCCAGGTGTTGATGGGATTTTAACATTGCATCAGGATCCTACCAGGTGTGTATGGAATTTTCACAATGTATCAGGATCCTGCCAGGTGTGTATGGGCTTTTCACAGTGTATCAGTATCCTGCCAGTTGTGCATGGGGTTTCGACTGTGCATCAGGATCCTGCCTGGTGTGTATGGGGTTTCACTGTGTATCAGGGTCCTGCCAGGTGTGCATGGGGTTTTCACAGTGGATCAGGATCCTGCCAGGTGTGTATGGGGTTTTCACAGTGTATCAGGATCTGCAAGGTGTGCATTGGGTTTTCACAGTGCAAAAGGATTCTGCCAGATGTGTCTGGGGTTTCATAGTGTATCAGGATCCTTCCAGGTGTGTATGGGGGTTTCACAGTGTATCAGGATCCTGCCGGATGTGAAGGGGGTTTTCACAGTGCATCAGGATCCTGCCAGGTGTGTATGGGTTTTCACAGTGCATCGGGATCCTGCCAGGTGTGTATGGGGTTTTCACTGTACATCAGGATCCTGCCAGGTGTGTATGGGGGTTTCGCAGTGTATCAGGATCCTTCCAGGTGTGTATGGGGTTTTCACAGTGTATCAGGATCCTGCCAGGTGTGTATGGGGTTTTCACAGTGGATCAGGATCCTGCCAGGTGTGTATGGGGTTTCACAGAGGATCAGGATCCTGCCAGGTGTGTACGGGGTTTTCACAATATATCAGAATCCTGCCAGGTGTTTACAGGCTTTCACAGAGGATCAGGATCCTGCAAGGTGTGTATGGGGTTTTCACAATATATCAGGACCCTGCCAGGTGTGTATGGGGCTTTCACCGTTTATCACGATACTGCCAGGTGTGTATGGGGATTCACAGTCTATCAGGATCCTGCCAGGTGTGTATGGGGGTTTCACAGTTTATCAGGATCCTCCCAGGTGTGTATGGGGTTTTCACAGTGGATCAGGATCCTGCCAGGTGTGTATGGGGGCTTCACAGTGGATCAGGATCCTGCCATGTGTGTATGGGGTTTCACAGTGTATCAGGATCCTGCGAAGTGTGTCTGGGGGTTTGACAGTGGATCCAGATCCTGCCAGGTGTGTATGGGGTTTCACAGTGTATCAGGATCCTTCCAGGTGTGTATGGGGTTTTCACAGTGTATCAGGATCTGCAAGGTGTGTATTCGGTTTTCACATTGCAAAAGGATTCTGCCAGATGTGTCTGGGGTTTCACAGTGTACCAGGATCCTTCCAGGTGTGTATGGGGGTTTCACAGTGTATCAGGATCCTGCCGGGTGTGAATGGGGTTTTCACAGTGCATCAGGATCCTGCCAGGTGTGTATGGGTTTTCACAGTGCATCGGGATCCTGCCAGGTGTGTATGGGGTTTTCACAGTGGATCAGGATCCTGCCAGGTGTGAACGGGGTTTCACAGAGGATCAGCATCCTGCCAGGTGTACGGGGTTTTCACAATATATCAGGATCCTGCCAGATGTGTACGGGGTTTCACAGAGGATCAGGATCCTGCCAGGTGTGTATGGGTTTTTCACTATATATCAGGATCCTGCCAGGTGTGTATGGGGGTTTCACCGTTTATCAGGATCCTGCCAGGTGTGTATGGGGGTTTCACAGTTTATCAGGATCCTGCCAGGTGTGTATGGGGGTTTCACAGTTTATCAGGTTCCTGCCAGGTGTGTATTGGGTTTTCACAGTGCACAAGTATCCTGCCTGATGTGTCTGGGGTTTCACAGTGTATCAGGATCCTGCCGGACGTGAATGGGGTTTTCACAGTGTATCAGGAATCTGCCGGATGTGTATGGGGTTTCACAGTGCATCGGGATCCTGCCAGGTGTGTATGGGGTTTTCACTGTGCATCAGGATCCTGCCAGGTGTGTATGGGGGTTTCGCAGTGTATCAGGATCCTTCCAGGTGTGTATGGGTTTTTCACAGTGTATCAGGATCCTGCCAGGTGTGTATGGGGGTTTCACAGTGGATCAGGATCCTGCCAGGTGTGTATGGGGTTTCACAGAGTATCAGGATCCTTACAGGTGTGCATGGGGTTTTCACAGTGTGTCAGGATCGATCCAGGTGTTTATGGGGTTTCACAGTGCATCAGGATCCTGCCAGTAGTGTTTGTGTATTTCACAGTTTATCTGGATCCTGCCAGGTGTGTATGGGGTATTCACAGTGTATCAGGATCCTGCCAGGTGTGTATGGGGTTTTCACAGTGTATCAGGATCCTGCCAGGTGTGTATGGGGTTTTCACAGTGGATCAGGATCCTGCAAGGTGTGTGGGGTTTTCACAGTTTATCAGGCTCCTGCCAGGTGTTGATGTGGTTTTTAATATTGCATCAGGATCCTACCAGGTGTGTATGGGATTTTCACAATGTATCAGGATCCTGCCAGGTGTGTATGGGCTTTTCACAGTGTATCAGTATCCTGCCAGTTGTGCATGGGGTTTCGACTGTGCATCAGGATCCTGCCTGGTGTGTATGGGGTTTCACTGTGTATCAGGGTCCTGCCAGGTGTGCATGGGCTTTTCACAGTGGATCAGGATCCTGCCAGGTGTGTATGGGGTTTTCACAGTGTATCAGGATCTGCAAGGTGTGCATTGGGTTTTCACAGTGCAAAAGGATTCTGCCAGATGTGTCTGGGGTTTCATAGTGTATCAGGATCCTTCCAGGTGTGTATGGGGGTTTCACAGTGTATCAGGATCCTGCCGGATGTGAATGGGGTTTTCACAGTGCATCAGGATCCTGCCAGGTGTGTATTGGTTTTCACAGTGCATCGGGATCCTGCCAGGTGTGTATGGGGTTTTCACTGTACATCAGGATCCTGCCAGGTGTGTATGGGGGTTTCGCAGTGTATCAGGATCCTTCCAGGTGTGTATGGGGTTTTCACAGTGTATCAGGATCCTGCCAGGTGTGTATGGGGTTTTCACAGTGGATCAGGATCATGCCAGGTGTGTATGGGGTTTCACAGAGGATCAGGATCCTGCCAGGTGTGTACGGGGTTTCACAATATATCAGAATCCTGCCAGGTGTTTACAGGCTTTCACAGAGGATCAGGATCCTGCAAGGTGTGTATGGGGTTTTCACAATATATCAGGACCCTGCCAGGTGTGTATGGGGCTTTCACCGTTTATCACGATACTGCCAGGTGTGTATGGGGTTTCACAGTCTATCAGGATCCTGCCAGGTGTGTATGGGGGTTTCACAGTTTATCAGGATCCTCCCAGGTGTGTATGGGGTTTTCACAGTGGATCAGGATCCTGCCAGGTGTGTATGGGGGCTTCACTGTGGATCAGGATCCTGCCATGTGTGTATGGGGTTTCACAGTGTATCAGGATCCTGCGAAGTGTGTCTGGGGGTTTCACAGTGGATCCAGATCCTGCCAGGTGTGTATTGGGTTTCACAGTGTATCAGATTCCTTCCAGGTGTGTATGGGGTTTTCACAGTGTATCAGGATCTGCAAGGTGTGTATTCGGTTTTCACAGTGCAAAAGGATTCTGCCAGATGTGTCTGGGGTTTCACAGTGTATCAGGATCCTTCCAGGTGTGTATGGGGGTTTCACAGTGTATCAGGATCCTGCCGGGTGTGAATGGGGTTTTCACAGTGCATCAGGATCCTGCCAGGTGTGTATGGGTTTTCACAGTGCATCGGGATCCTGCCAGGTGTGTATGGGGTTTTCACTGTGCATCAGGATTCTGCCAGGTGTGTATGGGGGTTTCGCAGTGTATCAGGATCCTTCCAGGTGTGTATGGGGTTTTCACAGTGTATCAGGATCCTGCCAGGTGTGTATGGGGTTTTCACAGTGGATCAGGATCCTGCCAGGTGTGTATGGTGTTTCACAGAGGATCAGGATCCTGCCAGGTGTGTACGGCGTTTTCACAGTGTATCAGGATCCTGCAAGGTGTGTATGGGGTTTTCACATTGTAGCAGGATCTGCAAGGTGTGTATTTGGGTATTCACAGTGCAAAAGGATTCTGCCAGATGTGTCTGGAGTTTCACAGTGTATCAGGATCCTTCCAGGTGTGTATGGGGGTTTCACAGTGTATCAGGATCCTGCCGGATGTAAATGGGGTTTTCACAGTGCATCAGGATCCTGCCAGGTGTGTATGGGTTTTCACAGTGCATCGGGATCCTGCCAGGTGTGTATGGGGGTTTCGCAGTGTATCAGGATCCTTCCAGGTGTGTTTGGGGTTTTCACAGTGTATCAGGATCCTGCCAGGTGTGTATGGGGTTTTCACAGTGGATCAGGATCCTGCCAGGTGTGAATGGGGCTTCACAGAGGATCAGGATCCTGCCAGGTGTGTACGGGGTTTTCACAATGTATCAGAATCCTGCCAGGTGTGTACAGGCTTTCACAGAGGATCAGGATCCTGCAAGGTGTGTATGGGGGTTTCACAGTCTATCAGGATCCTGCCAGGTGTGTATGGGGGTTTGACAGTTTATCAGGATCCTCCCAGGTGTGTATGGGGTTTTCACAGTGGATCAGGATCCTGCCAGGTGTGTATGGGGGCTTCACAGTGGATCAGGATCCTGCCATGTGTGTGTGGGGTTTCACAGAGTATCAGGATCCTGCCACGTGTGTATGGGGGTTTCACAGTGGATCCAGATCCTGCCAGGTGTGTATGGGGTTTCACAGAGGATCAGCATCCTGCCAGGTGTACGGGGTTTTCACAATATATCAGGATCCTGCCAGATGTGTACGGGTTTTCACAGAGGATCAGGATCCTGCCAGGTGTGTATGGGGGTTTCACAGTTTATCAGGTTCCTGCCAGGTGTGTATTGGGTTTTCACAGTGCAAAAGGATCCTGCCAGATGTGTCTGGGGTTTCACAGTGTATCAGGATCCTGCCGGATGTGAATGGGGTTTTCACAGTGTATCAGTATCCTGCCGGATGTGTATGGGGATTCACAGTGCATCGGGATCCTGCCAGGTGTGTATGGGGATTTCATTGTGCATCAGGATCCTGCCAGGTATGTATGGGGGTTTCGCAGTGTATCAGGATCCTTCCAGGTGTGTATGGGGGTTTCACAGTGGATCAGGATCCTGCCAGGTGTGTATGGGGTTTCACAGAGTATCAGGATCCTTCCAGGTGTGCATGGGGTTTTCACAGTGTATCAGGATCGATCCAGGTGTTTATGGGGTTTCACAGTGCATCAGGATCCTGCCAGGAGTGTTTGTGTTTTTCACAGTTTATCTGGATCCTGCCAGGTGTGTATGGGGTATTCACAGTGTATCAGGATCCTGCCAGGTGTGTATGGGGTTTTCACAGTTTATCAGGATCCTGCCAGTTGTGTATGGGGTTTTCACAGTGGATCAGGATCCTGCAAGGTGTGTGTGGGGTTTTCACAGTTTATCAGGCTCCTGCCAGGTGTTGATGGGGTTTTAACATTGTATCAGGATCCTACCAGGTGTGTATGGGGTTTCACTGTGTATCAGGGTCCTGCCGGGTGTGCATGGGGTTTTCACAGTGGATCAGGATCCTGCCAGGTGTGTATGGGGTTTTCACAGTGTATCAGGATCTGCAAGGTGTGCATTGGGTTTTCACAGTGCAAAAGGATTCTGCCAGATGTGTCTGGGGTTTCACAGTGTATCAGGATCCTTCCAGGTGTGTATGGGGGTTTCACAGTGTATCAGGATCCTGCCGGATGTGAATGGGGTTTTCACAGTGCATCAGGATCCTGCCAGGTGTGTATGGGTTTTCACAGTGCATCGGGATCCTGCCAGGTGTGTATGGGGTTTTCACTGTACATCAGGATCCTACCAGGTGTGTATGGGGGTTTCGCAGTGTATCAGGATACTTCCAGGTGTGTATGGGGTTTTCACAGTGTATCAGGATCCTGCCAGGTGTGTATGGGGTTTTCACAGTGGATCAGTATCCTGCCAGGTGTGTATGGGGTTTCACAGAGGATCAGGATCCTGCCAGGTGTGTACGGGGTTTTCACAATATATCAGAATCCTGCCAGGTGTGTACAGGCTTTCACAGAGGATCAGGATCCAGCAAGGTGTGTATGGGGTTTTCACAATATATCAGGATACTCCCAGGTGTGTATGGGGCTTTCACCGTTTATCAGGATACTGCCAGGTGTGTATGGGGGTTTCACAGTCTATCAGGATCCTGCCAGGTGTGTATGGGGGTTTCACAGTTTATCAGGATCCTCCCAGGTGTGAATGGGGTTTTCACAGTGGATCAGGATCCTGCCAGGTGTGTATGGGGGCTTCACAGTGGATCAGGATCCTGCCATGTGTGTATGGGGTTTCACAGAGTATCAGGATCCTGCGAAGTGTGTCTGGGGGTTTCACAGTGGATCCAAATCCTGCCAGGTGTGTATGGGGTTTCACAGTGTATCAGGATCCTTCCAGGAGTGAATGGGGTTTTCACAGTGCATCAGGATCTGCAAGGTGTGTATTCGGTTTTCACAGTGCAAAAGGATTCTGCCAGATGTGTCTGGGGTTTCACAGTTTATCAGGATCCTTCCAGGTGTGTATGGGGGTTTCACAGTGCATCAGGATCCTGCCGGATGTGAATGGGGTTTTCACAGTGCATCTGGATCCTGCCAGGTGTGTATGGGTTTTCACAGTGCATCGGGATCCTGCCAGGTGTGTATGGGGTTTTCACTGTGCATCAGGATGCTGCCAGGTGTGTATGGGGGTTTCGCAGTGTATCAGGATCCTTCCAGGTGTGTATGGGGATTTCACAGTGGATCAGGATCCTGCCAGGTGTGTATGGGGTTTTCACAGTGGATCAGGATCCTGCCAGGTGTGTGTGGGGTTTCACAGAGGATCAGGATCCTGCCAGGTGTGTACGGGGATTTCACAATATATCAGAATCCTGCCATTTGTGTACAGGCTTTCACAGAGGATCAGGATCCTGCAAGGTGTGTACGGGGTTTTCACAATATATCAGGATCCTGCCAGGTGTGTATGGGGCTTTCACCTTTTATCAGGATACTGCCAGGTGTGTATGGGGGTTTCACAGACTATCAGGATCCTGCCAGGTGTGTATGGGGGTTTCACAGTTTATCAGGATCCTCCCAGGTGTGTATGGGGTTTTCACAGTGGATCAGGATCCTGCCAGGTGTGTATGGGGGCTTCACAGTGGATCAGGATCCTGCCATGTGTGTATGGGGTTTCACAGTGTATCAGGATCCTGCCACGTGTGTATGGGGGTTTCACAGTGGATCCAGATCCTGCCAGGTGTGTATGGGGTTTCACAGTGTATCAGGATCCTTCCAGTTGTGTTTGGGGTTTCACAGTGTATCAGGATCCGGCCAGATTTGAATGGGGTTTCACTGTGCATCAGGAACCTACCAGGTGTGTACGGGGTTTTCACAGATTATCATGCTCCTGCCAGGTGTGTGCGGGGCTTTCACAGATTATCAGGATCCTGTCAGGTGTGTATGGGGATTTCACAGTTCTTCAGGATCCTGCCAGGTGTGTATGGGGTTTTCACAGTGGATCAGGATCCTGCCAGGTGTGAACGGGGTTTCACAGAGGATCAGCATCCTGCCAGGTGTTCGGGGTTTTCACAATATATCAGGATCTTGCCAGATGTGTACGGGGTTTCACAGAGGATCAGTATCCTGCCAGGTGTGTATGGGGATTTCACAATATATCAGGATCCTGCCAGGTGTGTATGGGGGTTTCACAGTTTATCAGGATCCTGCCAGGTGTGTATGGGGGCTCACAGTTTATCAGGTTCCTGCCAGGTGTGTCTGGGGTTTTCACAGTGGATCAGGATCCTGCCAGGTGTGTATGGGGTTTTCACAGTGTATCAGGATCTGCAAGGTGTGCATTGGGTTTTCACAGTGCAAAAGGATTCTGCCAGATGTGTCTGGGGTTTCACAGTGTATCAGGATCCTTCCAGGTGTGTATGGGGGTTTCACAGTGTATCAGGATCCTGCCGGATGTGAATAGGGTTTTCACAGTGCATCAGGATCCTGCCAGGTGTGTATGGGTTTTCACAGTGCATCAGGATCCTGCCAGGTGTGTATGGGGGTTTCGCAGTGTATCAGGATACTTCCAGGTGTGTATGGGGTTTTCACAGTGTATCAGGATCCTGCCAGGGGTGTATGGGGTTTTCACAGTGGATCAGTATCCTGCCAGGTGTGTATGGGGTTTCACAGAGGATCTGGATCCTGCCAGGTGTGCACGGGGTTTTCACAATATATCAGAATCCTGCCAGGTGTGTACAGGCTTTCACAGAGGATCAGGATCCAGCAAGGTGTGTATGGGGTTTTCACAATATATCAGGATCCTGCCAGGTGTGTATGGGGCTTTCACCGTTTATCAGGATACTGCCAGGTGTGTATGGGGGTTTCACAGTCTATCAGGATCCTGCCAGGTGTGTATGGGGGTTTCACAGTTTATCAGGATCCTCCCAGGTGTGTATGGGGTTTTCACAGTGGATCAGGATCCTGCCAGGTGTGTATGGGGGCTTCACAGTGGATCAGGATCCTGCCATGTGTGTATGGGGTTTCACAGAGTATCAGGATCCTGCGAAGTGTGTCTGGGGGTTTCACAATGGATCCAGATCCTGCCAGGTGTGTATGGGGTTTCACAGTGTATCAGGATCCTTCCAGGTGTGTATGGGGTTTTCACAGTGCATCAGGATCTGCAAGGTGTGTATTCGGTTTTCACAGTGCAAAAGGATTCTGCCAGATGTGTCTGGGGTTTCACAGTGTATCAGGATCCTTCCAGGTGTGTATGGGGGTTTCACAGTGTATCAGGATCCTGCCGGATGTGAATGGGGTTTTCACAGTGCATCAGGATCCTGCCAGGTGTGTATGGGTTTTCACAGTGCATCGGGATCCTGCCAGGTGTGTATGGGGTTTTCACTGTGCATCAGGATCCTGCCAGGTGTGTATGGGGGTTTCGCAGTGTATCAGGATCCTTCCAGGTGTGTATGGGGTTTTCACAGTGTATCAGGATCCTGCCAGGTGTGTATGGGGTTTTCACAGTGGATCAGGATCCTGCCAGGTATGTATGGGGTTTCACAGAGGATCAGGATCCTGCCAGGTGTGTAAGGGGATTTCACAATATATCAGAATCCTGCCATTTGTGTACAGGCTTTCACAGAGGATCAGGATCCTGCAAGGTGTGTACGGGGTTTTCACAATATATCAGGATCCTGCCAGGTGTGTATGGGGCTTTCACTGTTTATCGGGATACTGCCAGGTGTGTATGGGGGTTTCACAGTCTATCAGGATCCTGCCAGGTGTGTATGGTGGTTTCACATTTTATCAGGATCCTCCCAGGTGTGTATGGGGTTTTCACAGTGGATCAGGATCCTGCCATGTGTGTATGGGGGCATCAAAGTGGATCAGGATCCTGCCATGTGTGTATGGGGATTCACAGTGTATCAGGATCCTTCCAGCTGTGTATGGGGTTTCACAGTGTATCAGGATCCTGCCAGATGTGAATGGGGTTTCACTGTGCATCAGGAACCTACCAGGTGTGTACGGGGTTTTCACAGATTATCAGGATCCTGCCAGGTGTGTGCGGGGCTTTCACAGATTATCAGGATCCTGTCAGGTGTGAACGGGGTTTCACAGAGGATCAGCATCCTGCCAGGTGTGTATGGGGTTTTCACAGTGGATCAGGATCCTGCCAGGTGTGAACGGGGTTTCACAGAGGATCAGCATCCTGCCAGGTGTTCAAGGTTTTCACAATATATCAGGATCCTGCCAGATGTGTACGGGGTTTCACAGAGGATCAGTATCCTGCCAGGTGTGTATGGGGTTTTCACAATATATCAGGATCCTGCCAGGTGTGTATGGGGGTTTCACCATTTATCAGGATCCTGCCAGGTGTGTATGGGTTTTCACAGTGCATCGGGATCCTGCCAGGTGTGTATAGGGTTTTCACTGTGCATCAGGATCCTGCCAGGTGTGTATGGGGGTTTCGCAGTGTATCAGGATCCTTCCAGATGTGTATGGGGTTTTCACAGTGTATCAGGTTCCTGCCAGGTGTGTATGGGGGTTTCACAGTGGATCAGGATCCTGCCAGGTGTGTATGGGGTTTCACAGAGTATCAGGATCCTTCCAGGTGTGCATGGGGTTTCACAGTGTATCAGGATCCAGCCAGGTGTTTATGGGGTTTCACAGTGCATGAGGATCCTGCCAGGAGTGTTTGTGTTTTTCACAGTTTATCTGGATCCTGCCAGGTGTGTATGGGGTATTCACAGTTTATCAGGATCCTGCCCGGTGTGAATGGGGATTTCACAGTTCTTCAGGATCCTGCCAGGTGTGTATGGGGTTTTCACAGTGTATCAGGATCCTGCCAGGTGTGAACGGGGTTTCACAGAGGGTCAGCATCCTGCCAGGTGTAGGGGGTTTTCACAATATATCAGGATCCTGCCAGATGTGTACGGGGTTTCACAGAGGATCAGTGTCCTGCCAAGTGTGTACGGGGTTTTCACAATATATCAGGATTCTGCCAGGTGTGTATGGGGGTTTCACCGTTTATCAGGATCCTGCCAGATGTGTATGGGGGTTTCACAGATTATCAGGATCCTGCCAGGTGTGTATGGGGGTTTCACAGTTTATCAGGTTCCTTCAAGGTGTGTATGGGGTTTTCACAGTGGATCAGGATCCGGCCAGGTGTGTATGGGGTTTTCACAGTGTATCAGGATCTGCAAGGTGTGTATTGGGTTTTCACAGTGCAAAAGGATCCTGCCAGATGTGTCTGGGGTTTCACAGTGTATCAGGATCCTTCCAGGTGTGTATGGGGGTTTCACAGTGTATCAGGATCCTGCCGGATGTGAATGGGGTTTTCACAGTGTGTCAGGATCCTGCCAGATGTGTTGGGTTTTCACAGAACATCGGGATCCTGCCAGGTGTGTATGGGGTTTTCACTGTGCATCAGGATCCTGCCAGGTGTGTATGGGGGTTTCGCAGTGTATCAGGATCCTTCCAGGTGTGTATGGGGTTTTCCCAATGTATCAGGATCCTGCCAGGTGTGTATGGGGGTTTCACAGTGGATCAGGATCCTGCCAGGTGTGTATGGGGTTTCACAGAGTATCAGGATCCTTCGAGGTGTGCATGGGGCTTTCACAGTGTATCAGGTTCCAGCCAGGTGTTTATGGGATTTCACAGTGCATCAGGATCCTGCCAGGAGTGTATGGGGTATTCACAGGTTATCAGGATCCTGCCCGGTGTGTATGAGGTTTTCACAGTGTATCAGGATCCTGCCAGGTGTGTATGGGGTTTTCACAGTTGATCAGGATCCTGCCAGGTGTGTATGGGGTTTTCACAGTGTATCAGTATCCTGCCAGGTGTGCATGGGATTTTCACAGTGTATCAGGATCCTGCCAGGTGTGTATGGGGTTTTCACAGTGGATCAGGATCCTGCCAGGTGTGTGTGGGGTTTTCACAATGCATCAGGAACCTGCCAGGTGTGTATGGGGTTTCACAGTATATCAGGATCCTGCCAGGTGTGCATGGCGTTTCACAGTGTATCAGGATGCTGCCAGGTGTGTATGGGGGTTTCACAGTAGATCAGGATCCTGCCATGTGTTTATGGGGTTTCACAGTGCATCAGGATCCTGCCAGGTGTGTGTGGGGTATCACAGTTTATCAGGATCCTTCCAGGTGTGTATTGGGTTTTCACAGTGTATCAGGATCCTGCCAGGTGTCTATGGGGTTTCACAGTGCATCAGGATCCTGCCAGGTGTGTATGGGGTTTCACAGTGCATCAGGATCCTGCCAGGTGTGTATGGGGTATCACAGTGTATCAGGACCTGCCAGGTGTGTATGGGGGTTTCACAGTGGATCAGGCTTCTGCCAGGTATGTATGGGGTTTCACAGTGCATCAGGATCCTGCCAGTTGTGTATGGGGTTTCACAGTGTATCAGGATCTTGCCAGGTGTGTATTGGGATTTCACAGTGCATCAGGCTTCAGCCAGGTTTGTATGGGGTTTCACAGTGCATCAGGATCCTGCCAGGTGTGTATGGGGTTTCACAGTGGATCAGGATCCTGCCAGGTGTGTATGGGGGTTTCGCAGTGGATCAGGATCCTGCCAGGTGTGTATCGGGTTTCACAGTGTATCAGCATCCTGCCAGGTTTGTACAGGGATTTCGCAATATGTCAGGACCCTGCCAGGTATGTACGGGGTTTCACAGAGGGTCAGGATCCTGCCTGGTGTGCATGGGGGTTTCACCGTTTATCAGGATCCTGCCAGGTGTGTATGAGGGTTTCACAGTTTATCAGGATCCTGCCAGGTGTGTATGGGGGTTTCACAGTTTATCAGTATCCTGCCAGGTGTGTATGGGTTTTCACAGAACATCGGGATCCTGCCAGGTGTGTATGGGGTTTTCACTGTGCATCAGGATCCTGCCAGGTGTGTATGGGGGTTTCGCAGTGTATCAGGATCCTTCCAGGTGTGTATGGGGTTTTCACAATGTATCAGGATCCTGCCAGGTGTGTATGGGGGTTTCACAGTGGATCAGGATCCTGCCAGGTGTGTATGGGTTTTCACAGAGTATCAGGATCCTTCGAGGTTTGCATGGGGTTTTCACAGTGTATCAGGATCCAGCCAGTTGTTTATGGGGTTTCACAGTGCATCAGGATCCTGCCAGGAGTGTTTGTGTTTTTCACAGTTTATCTGGATCCTGCCAGGTGTGTATGGGGCATTCACAGTTTATCAGGATCCTGCCCGGTGTGTATGAGGTTTGCACAGTGTATCAGGATCCTGCCAGGTGTGTATGGGGTTATCACAGTGTATCAGGATCCTGCCAGGTGTGTATGGGGTTTTCACAGTGTATCAGTATCCTGCCAGGTGTGCATGGGATTTTCACAGTGGATCAGGATCCTGCCAGGTGTGTGTGGGGTTTTCAGAGTTTATCAGGCTCCTGCCAGGTGTTGATGTGGTTTGAACATTGTATCAGGATCCTACCAGTTTTGTATGGGGTTTTCACAATGTATCAGGATCCTGCCAGGTGTGTATGGGGTTTTCACAGTGTATCAGTATCCTGCCAGTTGTGCATGGGGTTTCTACTGTGCATCAAGATCCTGCCTGGTGTGTATGGGGTTTCACTGTGTATCAGGGTCCTGCCAGGTGTGTATGGGGTTTTCACAGCGGATCAGGATCCTGCCAGGTGTGTGCGGGGCTTTCACAGATTATCAGGATCCTGTCAGGTGTGAACGGGGTTTCACAGAGGATCAGCATCCTGCCAGGTGTGTATGGGGTTTTCACAGTGGATCAGGATCCTGCCAGGTGTGAACGGGGTTTCACAGAGGATCAGCATCCTGCCAGGTGTTCAAGGTTTTCACAATATATCAGGATCCTGCCAGATGTGTACGGGGTTTCACAGAGGATCAGTATCCTGCCAGGTGTGTATGGGGTTTTCACAATATATCAGGATCCTGCCAGGTGTGTATGGGGGTTTCACCATTTATCAGGATCCTGCCAGGTGTGTATGGGTTTTCACAGTGCATCGGGATCCTGCCAGGTGTGTATAGGGTTTTCACTGTGCATCAGGATCCTGCCAGGTGTGTATGGGGGTTTCGCAGTGTATCAGGATCCTTCCAGATGTGTATGGGGTTTTCACAGTGTATCAGGTTCCTGCCAGGTGTGTATGGGGGTTTCACAGTGGATCAGGATCCTGCCAGGTGTGTATGGGGTTTCACAGAGTATCAGGATCCTTCCAGGTGTGCATGGGGTTTCACAGTGTATCAGGATCCAGCCAGGTGTTTATGGGGTTTCACAGTGCATGAGGATCCTGCCAGGAGTGTTTGTGTTTTTCACAGTTTATCTGGATCCTGCCAGGTGTGTATGGGGTATTCACAGTTTATCAGGATCCTGCCCGGTGTGAATGGGGATTTCACAGTTCTTCAGGATCCTGCCAGGTGTGTATGGGGTTTTCACAGTGTATCAGGATCCTGCCAGGTGTGAACGGGGTTTCACAGAGGGTCAGCATCCTGCCAGGTGTAGGGGGTTTTCACAATATATCAGGATCCTGCCAGATGTGTACGGGGTTTCACAGAGGATCAGTGTCCTGCCAAGTGTGTACGGGGTTTTCACAATATATCAGGATTCTGCCAGGTGTGTATGGGGGTTTCACCGTTTATCAGGATCCTGCCAGATGTGTATGGGGGTTTCACAGATTATCAGGATCCTGCCAGGTGTGTATGGGGGTTTCACAGTTTATCAGGTTCCTTCAAGGTGTGTATGGGGTTTTCACAGTGGATCAGGATCCGGCCAGGTGTGTATGGGGTTTTCACAGTGTATCAGGATCTGCAAGGTGTGTATTGGGTTTTCACAGTGCAAAAGGATCCTGCCAGATGTGTCTGGGGTTTCACAGTGTATCAGGATCCTTCCAGGTGTGTATGGGGGTTTCACAGTGTATCAGGATCCTGCCGGATGTGAATGGGGTTTTCACAGTGTGTCAGGATCCTGCCAGATGTGTTGGGTTTTCACAGAACATCGGGATCCTGCCAGGTGTGTATGGGGTTTTCACTGTGCATCAGGATCCTGCCAGGTGTGTATGGGGGTTTCGCAGTGTATCAGGATCCTTCCAGGTGTGTATGGGGTTTTCCCAATGTATCAGGATCCTGCCAGGTGTGTATGGGGGTTTCACAGTGGATCAGGATCCTGCCAGGTGTGTATGGGGTTTCACAGAGTATCAGGATCCTTCGAGGTGTGCATGGGGCTTTCACAGTGTATCAGGTTCCAGCCAGGTGTTTATGGGATTTCACAGTGCATCAGGATCCTGCCAGGAGTGTATGGGGTATTCACAGGTTATCAGGATCCTGCCCGGTGTGTATGAGGTTTTCACAGTGTATCAGGATCCTGCCAGGTGTGTATGGGGTTTTCACAGTTGATCAGGATCCTGCCAGGTGTGTATGGGGTTTTCACAGTGTATCAGTATCCTGCCAGGTGTGCATGGGATTTTCACAGTGTATCAGGATCCTGCCAGGTGTGTATGGGGTTTTCACAGTGGATCAGGATCCTGCCAGGTGTGTGTGGGGTTTTCACAATGCATCAGGAACCTGCCAGGTGTGTATGGGGTTTCACAGTATATCAGGATCCTGCCAGGTGTGCATGGCGTTTCACAGTGTATCAGGATGCTGCCAGGTGTGTATGGGGGTTTCACAGTAGATCAGGATCCTGCCATGTGTTTATGGGGTTTCACAGTGCATCAGGATCCTGCCAGGTGTGTGTGGGGTATCACAGTTTATCAGGATCCTTCCAGGTGTGTATTGGGTTTTCACAGTGTATCAGGATCCTGCCAGGTGTCTATGGGGTTTCACAGTGCATCAGGATCCTGCCAGGTGTGTATGGGGTTTCACAGTGCATCAGGATCCTGCCAGGTGTGTATGGGGTATCACAGTGTATCAGGACCTGCCAGGTGTGTATGGGGGTTTCACAGTGGATCAGGCTTCTGCCAGGTATGTATGGGGTTTCACAGTGCATCAGGATCCTGCCAGTTGTGTATGGGGTTTCACAGTGTATCAGGATCTTGCCAGGTGTGTATTGGGATTTCACAGTGCATCAGGCTTCAGCCAGGTTTGTATGGGGTTTCACAGTGCATCAGGATCCTGCCAGGTGTGTATGGGGTTTCACAGTGGATCAGGATCCTGCCAGGTGTGTATGGGGGTTTCGCAGTGGATCAGGATCCTGCCAGGTGTGTATCGGGTTTCACAGTGTATCAGCATCCTGCCAGGTTTGTACAGGGATTTCGCAATATGTCAGGACCCTGCCAGGTATGTACGGGGTTTCACAGAGGGTCAGGATCCTGCCTGGTGTGCATGGGGGTTTCACCGTTTATCAGGATCCTGCCAGGTGTGTATGAGGGTTTCACAGTTTATCAGGATCCTGCCAGGTGTGTATGGGGGTTTCACAGTTTATCAGTATCCTGCCAGGTGTGTATGGGTTTTCACAGAACATCGGGATCCTGCCAGGTGTGTATGGGGTTTTCACTGTGCATCAGGATCCTGCCAGGTGTGTATGGGGGTTTCGCAGTGTATCAGGATCCTTCCAGGTGTGTATGGGGTTTTCACAATGTATCAGGATCCTGCCAGGTGTGTATGGGGGTTTCACAGTGGATCAGGATCCTGCCAGGTGTGTATGGGTTTTCACAGAGTATCAGGATCCTTCGAGGTTTGCATGGGGTTTTCACAGTGTATCAGGATCCAGCCAGTTGTTTATGGGGTTTCACAGTGCATCAGGATCCTGCCAGGAGTGTTTGTGTTTTTCACAGTTTATCTGGATCCTGCCAGGTGTGTATGGGGCATTCACAGTTTATCAGGATCCTGCCCGGTGTGTATGAGGTTTGCACAGTGTATCAGGATCCTGCCAGGTGTGTATGGGGTTATCACAGTGTATCAGGATCCTGCCAGGTGTGTATGGGGTTTTCACAGTGTATCAGTATCCTGCCAGGTGTGCATGGGATTTTCACAGTGGATCAGGATCCTGCCAGGTGTGTGTGGGGTTTTCAGAGTTTATCAGGCTCCTGCCAGGTGTTGATGTGGTTTGAACATTGTATCAGGATCCTACCAGTTTTGTATGGGGTTTTCACAATGTATCAGGATCCTGCCAGGTGTGTATGGGGTTTTCACAGTGTATCAGTATCCTGCCAGTTGTGCATGGGGTTTCTACTGTGCATCAAGATCCTGCCTGGTGTGTATGGGGTTTCACTGTGTATCAGGGTCCTGCCAGGTGTGTATGGGGTTTTCACAGCGGATCAGGATCCTGCCAGGTGTGTATGGGGTTTTCACTGTGCATCAGGTTCCTGCCTGGTGTGTATGTGGTTTCACAGTGTATCAGGGTCCTGCCAGGTGTGTATGGGGTTTCCCTGTGTATCAGGGTCCTGCCAGGTGAATATGGGGTTTCACTGTGGATCAGGATCCTGCCAGGTGTGTTTGGGGTTTTCACAGTGGATCAGGGTCCTGCCAGGTGTGTATGGGTTTTTCACAGTCGATCAGTATCCTGCCAGGTGTGTATGGGGTTTTCACTGTGCAACAGGATCCTGCCTGGTGTGTTTGGGGTTTCACTGTGTATCAGGGTCCTGCCAGGTGTGTATGGGGTTTCACTGTGTATCAGGGTCCAGCCAGGTGTGTTTGGGGTTTTCACAATATATCAGGATCCTGCCAGATGTGTACGGGGTTTCACAGAGGATCAGTATCCTGCCAGGTGTGTATGGGGTTTTCACAATATATCAGGATCCTGCCAGGTGTGTATGGGGGTTTCACCGTTTATCAGGATCCTGCCAGATGTGTATGGGGTTTTCACAGTGCAAAAGGATCCTGCCAGATGTGTCTGGGGTTTCACAGTGTATCAGGATCCTTCCAGGTGTGTATGGGGGTTTCACAGTGTATCAGGATCCTGCCGGATGTGAATGGGGTTTTCACAGTGTATCAGGATCCTGCCAGGTGTGTATGGGATTTCACAGTGCATCGGGATCCTGCCAGGTGTGTATAGGGTTTTCACTGTGCATCAGGATCCTGCCAGGTGTGTATGGGGGTTTCGCAGTGTATCAGGATCCTTCCAGGTGTGTATGGGGTTTTCACAGTGTATCAGGTTCCTGCCAGGTGTGTATGGGGGTTTCACAGTGGATCAGGATCCTGCCAGGTGTGTATGGGGTTTCACAGAGTATCAGGATCCTTCCAGGTGTGCATGGGGTTTCACAGTGTATCAGGATCCAGCCAGGAGTTTATGGGGTTTCACAGTGCATGAGGATCCTGCCAGGAGTGTTTGTGTTTTTCACAGTTTATCTGGATCCTGCCAGGTGTGTATGGGGTATTCACAGTTTATCAGGATCCTGCCCGGTGTGAATGGGGATTTCACAGTTCTTCAGGATCCTGCCAGGTGTGTATGGGGTTTTCACAGTGTATCAGGATCCTGCCAGGTGTGAACGGGGTTTCACAGAGGGTCAGCATCCTGCCAGGTGTAGGGGGTTTTCACAATATATCAGGATCCTGCCAGATGTGTACGGGGTTTCACAGAGGATCAGTGTCCTGCCAAGTGTGTACGGGGTTTTCACAATATATCAGGATTCTGCCAGGTGTGTATGGGGGTTTCACCGTTTATCAGGATCCTGCCAGGTGTGTATGGGGGTTTCACAGATTATCAGGATCCTGCCAGGTGTGTATGGGGGTTTCAGAGTTTATCAGGTTCCTTCCAGGTGTGTATGGGGTTTTCACAGTGGATCAGGATCCGGCCAGGTGTGTATGGGGTTTTCACAGTGTATCAGGATCTGCAAGGTGTGTATTGGGTTTTCACAGTGCAAAAGGATCCTGCCAGATGTGTCTGGGGTTTCACAGTGTATCAGGATCCTTCCAGGTGTGTATGGGGGTTTCACAGTGTATCAGGATCCTGCCGGATGTGAATGGGGTTTTCACAGTGTGTCAGGATCCTGCCAGATGTGTATGGGTTTTCACAGAACATCGGGATCCTGCCAGGTGTGTATGGGGTTTTCACTGTGCATCAGGATCCTGCCAGGTGTGTATGGGGGTTTCGCAGTGTATCAGGATCCTTCCAGGTGTGTATGGGGATTTCCCAATGTATCAGGATCCTGCCAGGTGTGTATGGGGGTTTCACAGTGGATCATGATCCTGCCAGGTGTGTATGTGGTTTCACAGAGTATCAGGATCCTTCGAGGTGTGCATGGGGCTTTCACAGTGTATCAGGATCCAGCCAGGTGTTTATGGGGTTTCACAGTGCATCAGGATCCTGCCAGGAGTGTTTGTGTTTTTCACAGTTTATCTGGATCCTGCCAGGTGTGTATGGGGTATTCACAGGTTATCAGGATCCTGCCCGGTGTGTATGAGGTTTTCACAGTGTATCAGTATCCTGCCAGGTGTGTATGGGGTTATCACAGTATATCAGGATCCTGCCAGGTGTGTATGGGGTTTTCACAGTTTATCAGGCTCCTGCCAGGTGTGTATGGGGTTTTCACAGTGTATCAGTATCCTGCCAGGTGTGCATTGGATTTTCACAGTGTATCAGGATCCTGCCAGGTGTGTATGGGGTTTTCACAGTGGATCAGGATCCTGCCAGGTGTGTATGGGGTTTTCACAGTTTATCAGGCTCCTGCCAGGTGTTGATGCGGTTTTAACATTGTATCAGGATCCTACCAGGTGTGTATGGGGTTTTCACAATGCATCAGGAACCTGCCAGGTGTGTATGGGGTTTCACAGTATATCAGGATCCTGCCAGGTGTGCATGGCGTTTCACAGTGTATCAGGATGCTGCCAGGTGTGTATGGGGGATTCACAGTGGATCAGGATCCTGCCATGTGTTTATGGGGTTTCACAGTGCATCAGGATCCTGCCAGGTGGGTATGGGGGTTTCACAGTGGATCAGGATCCTGCCAGGTGTGTATGGGGGTTTCACAGTGGATCAGGATCCTGCCAGGTGTGTGTGGGGTATCACAGTTTATCAGGATCCTTCCAGGTGTGTATTGGGTTTTCACAGTGTATCAGGATCCTGCCAGGTGTCTATGGGGTTTCACAGTGCATCAGGATCCTGCCAGGTGTGTATGGGGTTTCAAAGTGCATCAGGATCCTGCCAGGTGTGTATGGGGTATCACAGTGTATCAGGACCTGCCAGGTGTGTATGGGGGTTTCACAGTGGATCAGGCTTCTGCCAGGTATGTATGGGGTTTCACAGAGCATCAGGATCCTGCCAGTTGTGTATGGGGTTTCACAGTGTATCAGGATCTTGCCAGGTGTGTATTGGGATTTCACAGTGCATCAGGCTTCAGCCAGGTTTGTATGGGGTTTCACAGTGCATCAGGATCCTGCCAGGTGTGTATGGGGTTTCACAGTGTATCAGCATCCTGCCAGGTGTGTACAGGGATTTCGCAATATGTCAGGACCCTGCCAGGTGTGTACGGGGTTTCACAGAGGGTCAGGATCCTGCCTGGTGTGCATGGGGGTTTCACCGTTTATCAGGATCCTGCCAGGTGTGTATGAGGGTTTCACAGTTTATCAGTTTCCTGCCAGGTGTGTATGGGGGTTTCACAGTTTATCAGTATCCTGCCAGGTGTGTATGGGTTTTCACAGAACATCGGGATCCTGCCAGGTGTGTATGGGGTTTTCACTGTGCATCAGGATCCTGCCAGGTGTGTATGGGGGTTTCGCAGTGTATCAGGATCCTTCCAGGTGTGTATGGGGTTTTCACAATGTATCAGGATCCTGCCAGGTGTGTATGGGGGTTTCACAGTGGATCAGGATCCTGCCAGGTGTGTATGGGTTTTCACAGAGTATCAGGATTCTTCGAGGTTTGCATGGGGTTTTCACAGTGTATCAGGATCCAGCCAGTTGTTTATGGGGTTTCACAGTGCATCAGGATCCTGCCAGGAGTGTTTGTGTTTTTCACAGTTTATCTGGATCCTGCCAGGTGTGTATGGGGTATTCACAGTTTATCAGGATCCTGCCAGGTGTGTATGGGGGTTTCACAGATTATCAGGATCCTGCCAGGTGTGTATGGGGGTTTCACAGTTTATCAGGTTCCTTCCAGGTGTGTATGGGGTTTTCACAGTGGATCAGGATCCGGCCAGGTGTGTATGGGGTTTTCACAGTGTATCAGGATCTGCAAGGTGTGTATTGGGTTTTCACAGTGCAAAAGGATCCTGCCAGATGTGTCTGGGGTTTCACAGTGTATCAGGATCCTTCCAGGTGTGTATGGGGGTTTCACAGTGTATCAGGATCCTGCCGGATGTGAATGGGGTTTTCACAGTGTGTCAGGATCCTGCCAGATGTGTATGGGTTTTCACAGAACATCGGGATCCTGCCAGGTGTGTATGGGGTTTTCACTGTGCATCAGGATAATGCCAGGTGTGTATGGGGGTTTCGCAGTGTATCAGGATCCTTCCAGGTGTGTATGGGGATTTCCCAATGTATCAGGATCCTGCCAGGTGTGTATGGGGGTTTCACAGTGGATCATGATCCTGCCAGGTCTGTATGTGGTTTCACAGAGTATCAGGATCCTTCGAGGTGTGCATGGGGCTTTCACAGTGTATCAGGATCCAGCCAGGTGTTTATGGGGTTTCACAGTGCATCAGGATCATGCCAGGAGTGTTTGTGTTTTTCACAGTTTATCTGGATCCTGCCAGGTGTGTATGGGGTATTCACAGGTTATCAGGATCCTGCACGGTGTGTATGAGGTTTTCACAGTGTATCAGGATCCTGCCAGGTGTGTATGGGGCTATCACAGTATATCAGGATCCTGCCAGGTGTGTATGGGGTTTTCACAGTTGATCAGGATCCTGCCAGGTGTGTATGGGGTTTTCACAGTGTATCAGTATCCTGCCAGGTGTGCATGGGATTTTCACAGTGTATCAGGATAATGCCAGGTGTGTATGGGGTTTTCACAGTGGATCAGGATCCTGCCAGGTGTGTATGGGGTTTTCACAGTTTATCAGGCTCCTGCCAGGTGTTGATGCGGTTTTAACATTGTATCAGGATCCTACCAGGTGTGTATGGGGTTTTCACAATGCATCAGGAACCTGCCAGGTGTGTATGGGGTTTCACAGTATATCAGGATCCTGCCAGGTGTGCATGGCGTTTCACAGTGTATCAGGATGCTGCCAGGTGTGTATGGGGGTTTCACAGTGGATCAGGATCCTGCCATGTGTTTATGGGGTTTCACAGTGCATCAGGATCATGCCAGGTGGGTATGGGGGTTTCACAGTGGATCAGGATCCTGCCAGGTGTGTATGGGGGTTTCACAGTGGATCAGGATCCTGCCAGGTGTGTGTGGGGTATCACAGTTTATCAGGATCCTTCCAGGTGTGTATTGGGTTTTCACAGTGTATCAGGATCCTGCCAGGTGTCTATGGGGTTTCACATTGCATCAGGATCCTGCCAGGTGTGTATGGGGTTTCAAAGTGCATCAGGATCCTGCCAGGTGTGTATGGGGTATCACAGTGTATCAGGACCTGCCAGGTGTGTATGGGGGTTTCACAGTGGATCAGGCTTCTGCCAGGTATGTATGGGGTTTCACAGTGCATCAGGATCCTGCCAGTTGTGTATGGGGTTTCACAGTGTATCAGGATCTTGCCAGGTGTGTATTGGGATTTCACAGTGCATCAGGCTTCAGCCAGGTTTGTATGGGGTTTCACAGTGCATCAGGATCCTGCCAGGTGTGTATGGGGTTTCACAGTGGATCAGGATCCTGCCAGGTGTGTATGGGGGTTTCGCAGTGGATCAGGATCCTGCCAGGTGTGTATCGGGTTTCACAGTGTATCAGCATCCTGCCAGGTGTGTACAGGGATTTCGCAATATGTCAGGACCCTGCCAGGTGTGTACGGGGTTTCACAGAGGGTCAGGATCCTGCCTGGTGTGCATGGGGGTTTCACCGTTTATCAGGATCCTGCCAGGTGTGTATGAGGGTTTCACAGTTTATCAGTTTCCTGCCAGGTGTGTATGGGGGTTTCACAGTTTATCAGTATCCTGCCAGGTGTGTATGGGTTTTCACAGAACATCGGGATCCTGCCAGGTGTGTATGGGGTTTTCACTGTGCATCAGGATCCTGCCAGGTGTGTATGGGGGTTTCGCAGTGTATCAGGATCCTTCCAGGTGTGTATGGGGTTTTCACAATGTATCAGGATCCTGCCAGGTGTGTATGGGGGTTTCACAGTGGATGAGGATCCTGCCAGGTGTGTATGGGTTTTCACAGAGTATCAGGATCCTTCGAGGTTTGCATGGGGTTTTCACAGTGTATCAGGATCCAGCCAGTTGTTTATGGGGTTTCACAGTGCATCAGGATCCTGCCAGGAGTGTTTGTGTTTTTCACAGTTTATCTGGATCCTGCCAGGTGTGTATGGGGTATTCACAGTTTATCAGGATCCTGCCCGGTGTGTATGAGGTTTTCACAGTGTATCAGGATCCTGCCAGGTGTGTATGGGGTTATCACAGTGTATCAGGATCCTGCCAGGTGTGTATGGGGTTTTCACAGTGTATCAGTATCCTGCCAGGTGTGCATGGGATTTTCACAGTGGATCAGGATCCTGCCAGGTGTGTGTGGGGTTTTCACAGTTTATCAGGCTCCTGCCAGGTGTTGATGGGGTTTGAACATTGTATCAGGATCCTACCAGGTTTGTATGGGGTTTTCACAATGTATCAGGATCCTGCCAGGTGTGTATGGGGTTTTCACAGTGTATCAGTATCCTGCCAGTTGTGCATGGGGTTTCTACTGTGCATCAAGATCCTGCCTGGTGTGTATGGGGTTTCACTGTGTATCAGGGTCCTGCCAGGTGTGTATGGGGTTTTCACAGTGGATCAGGATGCTGCCAGGTGTGTATGGGGTTTTCACTGTGCATCAGGTTCCTGCCTGGTGTGTATGGGGTTTCACTGAGTATCAGGGTCCTGCCAGGTGTGTATGGGGTTTCCCTGTGTATCAGGGTCCTGCCAGGTGAATATGGGGTTTCACTGTGGATCAGGATCCTGCCAGGTGTGTTTGGGGTTTTCACAGTGGATCAGGGTCCTGCCAGGTGTGTATGGGTTTTTCACAGTCGATCAGTATCCTGCCAGGTGTGTATGGGGTTTTCACTGTGCAACAGGATCCTGCCTGGTGTGTTTGGGGTTTCACTGTGTATCAGGGTCCTGCCAGGTGTGTATGGGGTTTCACTGTGTATCAGGGTCCAGCCAGGTGTGTTTGGGGTTTTCACAGTGTATCAGGATCCTGCCAGGTGTGTATGGGGTTTTTACTGTGGATCAGGATCCTGCCATGTGTGAATGGGGTTTTCCCAGTGCATCAGGATCCTGACAGGTGTGTATGGGTTTTCACAGTGCATCGGGATCCTGCCAGGTGTGTATGGGGTTGTCACTGTGCATCAGGATCCTGCCAGGTGCATATGGGGGTTTCGCAGTGTATCAGGATCCTTCCAGGTGTGTATGGGGTTGTCACTGTGCATCAGGATCCTGCCAGGTGTATATGGGGGTTTCGCAGTGTATCAGGATCCTTCCAGGTGTGTATGGGGTTTTCACAGTGTATCAGGATCCTGCCAGGTGTGTATGGGGGTTTCACAGTGGATCAGGATCCTGCCAGGTGTGTATGGGGTTTCACAGAGTATCAGGATCCATCGAGGTGTGCATGGGGTTATCACAGTGTATCAAGATCCAGCCAGGTGTTTATGGGGTTTCACAGTGCATCAGGATCCTGCCAGGTGTGTTTGTGTTTTTCACAGTTTATCTGGATCCTGCCAGGTGTGTATGGGGTATTCACAGTTTATCAGGATCCTGCCCGGTGTGTATGGGGTTTTCACAGTGCATCAGGATCCTGCCAGGTGTGTGCGGGGTTTTCACAGTTTATCAGGCTCCTGCCAGGCATTGATGGGGTTTTAACATTGTATCAGGATCCTACCAGGTGTGTATGGGGTTTTCACAGTGGATCAGGATCCTGCCAGGTGTGTATGGGGGCTTCACAGTGGATCAGGATCCTGCCATGTGTGTATGGGGTTTCACAGAGTATCAGGATCCTGCGAAGTGTGTCTGGGGGTTTCACAGTGGATCCAGATCCTGCCAGGTGTGTATGGGGTTTCACAGTGTATCAGGATCCTTCCAGGTGTGTATGGGGTTTTCACAGTGCATCAGGATCTGCAAGGTGTGTATTCGGTTTTCACAGTGCAAAAGGATTCTGCCAGATGTGTCTGGGGTTTCACAGTGTATCAGGATCCTTCCAGGTGTGTATGGGGGTTTCACAGTGTATCAGGATCCTGCCGGATGTGAATAGGGTTTTCACAGTGCATCAGGATCCTGCCAGGTGTGTATGGGTTTTCACAGTGCATCGGGATCCTGCCAGGTGTGTATGGGGTTTTCACTGTGCATCAGGATCCTGCCAGGTGTGTATGGGGGTTTCGCAGTGTATCAGGATCCTTCCAGGTGTGTATGGGGTTTTCACAGTGGATCAGGATCCTGCCAGGTGTGTATGGGGTTTCACAGAGGATCAGGATCCTGCCAGGTGTGTACGGGGATTTCACAATATATCAGAATCCTGCCATTTGTGTACAGGCTTTCACAGAGGATCAGGATCCTGCAAGGTGTGTACGGGGTTTTCACAATATATCAGGATCCTGCCAGGTGTGTATGGGGCTTTCACTGTTTATCGGGATACTGCCAGGTGTGTATGGGGGTTTCACAGTCTATCAGGATCCTGCCAGGTGTGTATGGGGGTTTCACATTTTATCAGGATCCTCCCAGGTGTGTATGGGGGTTTCACAGTGGATCAGGATCCTGCCACGTGTGTATGGGGGTTTCACAGTGGATCCAGATCCTGCCAGGTGTGTATGGGGATTCACAGTGGATCAGGATCCTGCCATGTGTGTATGGGGTTTCACAGTGTATCAGGATCCTGCCACGTGTGTATGGGGGTTTCACAGTGGATCCAGATCCTGCCAGGTGTGTATGGGGATTCACAGTGTATCAGGATCCTTCCAGTTGTGTATGGGGTTTCACAGTGTATCAGGATCCTGTCAGGTGTGCATGGGGATTTCACAGTTCTTCAGGATCCTGCCAGGTGTGTATGGGGTTTTCACAGTGGATCAGGATCCTGCCAGGTGTGAACGGGGTTTCACAGAGGATCAGTATCCTGCCAGGTGTTCAAGGTTTTCACAATATATCAGGATCCTGCCAGATGTGTACGGGGTTTCACAGAGGATCAGTATCCTGCCTGGTGTGTATGGGGTTTTCACAATATATCAGGATCCTGCCAGGTGTGTATGGGGGTTTCACCGTTTATCAGGATCCTGCCAGGTGTGTATGGGGTTTTCACAGTGGATCAGGATCCGGCCAGGTGTGTGTGGGGTTTTCACAGTGTATCAGGATCTGCAAGGTGTGTATTGGGTTTTCACAGTGCAAAAGGATCCTGCCAGATGTGTCTGGGGTTTCACAGTGTATCAGGATCCTTCCAGGTGTGTATGGGGGTTTCACAGTGTATCAGGATCCTGCCGGATGTGAATGGGGTTTTCACAGTGTATCAGGATCCTGCCAGGTGTGTATGGGTTTTCACAGTGCATCGGGATCCTGCCAGGTGTGTATAGGGTTTTCACTGTGCATCAGGATCCTGCCAGGTGTGTATGGGGGTTTCGCAGTGTATCAGGATCCTTCCAGGTGTGTATGGGGTTTTCACAGTGTATCAGGTTCCTGCCAGGTGTGTATGGTGGTTTCACAGTGGATCAGGATCCTGCCAGGTGTGTATGGGGTTTCACAGAGTATCAGGATCCTTCCAGGTGTGCATGGGGTTTCACAGTGTATCAGGATCCAGCCAGGTGTTTATGGGGTTTCACAGTGCATGACGATCCTGCCAGGAGTGTTTGTGTTTTTCACAGTTTATCTGGATCCTGCCAGGTGTGTATGGGGTATTCACAGTTTATCAGGATCCTGCCCGGTGTGAATGGGGATTTCACAGTTCTTCAGGATCCTGCCAGGTGTGTATGGGGTTTTCACAGTGTATCAGGATCCTGCCAGGTGTGAACGGGGTTTCACAGAGGGTCAGCATCCTGCCAGGTGTAGGGGGTTTTCACAATATATCAGGATCCTGCCAGATGTGTACGGGGTTTCACAGAGGATCAGTGTCCTGCCAGGTGTGTACGGGGTTTTCACAATATATCAGGATCCTGCCAGGTGTGTATGGGGGTTTCACCGTTTATCAGGATCCTGCCAGGTGTGTATGGGGGTTTCACAGATTATCAGGATCCTGCCAGGTGTGTATGGGGGTTTCACAGTTTATCAGGTTCCTTCCAGGTGTGTATGGGGTTTTCACAGTGGATCAGGATCCGGCCAGGTGTGTTTGGGGTTTTCACAGTGTATCAGGATCTGCAATGTGTGTATTGGGTTTTCACAGTGCAAAAGGATCCTGCCAGATGTGTCTGGGGTTTCACAGTGTATCAGGATCCTTCCAGGTGTGTATGGGGGTTTCACAGTGTATCAGGATCCTGCCGGATGTGAATGGGGTTTTCACAGTGTGTCAGGATCCTGCCAGATGTGTATGGGTTTTCACAGAACATCGGGATCCTGCCAGGTGTGTATGGGGTTTTCACTGTGCATCGGGATCCTGCCAGGTGTGTATGGGGGTTTCGCAGTGTATCAGGATCCTTCCAGGTGTGTATGGGGTTTTCCCAATGTATCAGGATCCTGCAGGTGTGTATGGGGGTTTCACAGTGGATCAGGATCCTGCCAGGTGTGTATGGGGTTTCACAGAGTATCAGGATCCTTCGAGGTCTGCATGGGGCTTTCACAGTGTATCAGGATCCAGCCAGGTGTTTATGGGGTTTCACAGTGCATCAGGATCCTGCCAGGAGTGTTTGTGTTTTTCACAGTTTATCTGGATCCTGCCAGGTGTGTATGGGGTATTCACAGTTTAACAGGATCCTGCCCGGTGTGTATGAGGTTTTCACAGTGTATCAGGATCCTGCCAGGTGTGTATGGGGTTATCACAGTATATCAGGATCCTGCCAGGTGTGTATGGGGTTTTCACAGTTGATAAGGATCCTGCCAGGTGTGTATGGGGTTTTCACAGTGTATCAGGATCCTGCCAGGTGTGCATGGGATTTTCACAGAGTATCAGGATCCTGCCCCGTGTGTATGGGGTTTTCACAGTGGATCAGGATCCTGCCAGGTGTGTGTGGGGTTTTCACAGTTTATCAGGCTCCTGCCAGGTGTTGATGCGGTTTTAACATTGTATCAGGATCCTACCAGGTGTGTATGGGGTTTTCACAATGCATCAGGAACCTGCCAGGTGTGTATGGGGTTTCACCGTATATCAGGATCCTGCCAGGTGTGCATGGCGTTTCACAGTGTATCAGGATGCTGCCAGGTGTGTATGGGGGTTTCACAGTGGATCAGGATCCTGCCATGTGTTTATGGAGTTTCACAGTGCATCAGGATCCTGCCAGGTGGGTATGGGGGTTTCACAGTGGATCAGGATCCTGCCAGGTGTGTATGGGGGTTTCACAGTGGATCAGGATCCTGCCAGGTGTGTGTGGGGTATCACAGTTTATCAGGATCCTTCCAGGTGTGTATTGGGTTTTCACAGTGTATCAGGATCCTGCCAGGTGTCTATGGGGTTTCACAGTGCATCAGGATCCTGCCAGGTGTGTATGGGGTTTCACAGTGCATCAGGATCCTGCCAGGTGTGTATGGGGGTTTCACAGTGGATCAGGCTTCTGCCAGGTGTGTATGGGGGTTTCACAGTGGATCAGGATCCTGCCAGGTGTGTATGGGGGTTTCACAGTGGATCAGGATCCTGCCAGGTGTGTGTGGGGTATCACAGTTTATCAGGATCCTTCCAGGTGTGTATTGGGTTTTCACAGTGTATCAGGATCCTGCCAGGTGTCTATGGGGTTTCACAGTGCATCAGGATCCTGCCAGGTGTGTATGGGGTTTCACATTGCATCAGGATCCTGCCGGTTGTGTATGGGGTTTCACAGTGTATCAGGATCTTGCCAGGTGTGTATTGGGATTTCACAGTGCATCAGGCTTCAGCCAGGTTTGTATGGGGTTTCACAGTGCATCAGGATCCTGCCAGGTGTGTATGGGGTTTCACAGTGGATCAGGATCCTGCCAGGTGTGTATGGGGGTTTCGCAGTGCATCAGGATCCTGCTAGGTGTGTATCGGGTTTCACAGTGTATCAGCATCCTGCCAGGTGTGTACGGGAATTTCGCAATATATCAGGACCCTGCCAGGTGTGTACGGGGTTTCACAGAGGGTCAGGATCCTGCCTGGTGTGCATGGGGGTTTCACCGTTTATCAGGATCCTGCCAGGTGTGTATGAGGGTTTCACAGTTTATCAGGATCCTGCCAGGTGTGTATGGGTTTTCACAGAACATCGGGATCCTGCCAGGTGTGTATGGGGTTTTCACTGTGCATCAGGATCCTGCCAGGTGTGTATGGGGGTTTCGCAGTGTATCAGGATCCTTCCAGGTGGGTATGGGGTTTTCACAATGTATCAGGATCCTGCCAGGTGTGTATGGGGGTTTCACAGTGGATCAGGATCCTGCCAGGTGTGTATGGGTTTTCACAGAGTATCAGGATCCTCCGTGGTTTGCATGGGGTTTTCACAGTGTATCAGGATCCAGCCAGGTGTTTATGGGGTTTCACAGTGCATCAGGATCCTGCCAGGAGTGTTTGTGTTTTTCACAGTTTATCTGGATCCTGCCAGGTGTGTATGGGGTATTCACAGTTTATCAGGATCCTGCCCGGTGTGTATGAGGTTTTCACAGTGTATCAGGATCCTGCCAGGTGTGTATGGGGTTATCACAGTGTATCAGGATCCTGCCAGGTGTGTATGGGGTTTTCACAGTGTATCAGTATCCTGCCAGGTGTGCATGGGATTTTCACAGTGGATCAGGATCCTGCCAGGTGTGTGTGGGGTTTTCACAGTTTATCAGGCTCCTGCCAGCTGTTGATGGGGTTTCAACATTGTATCAGGATCCTACCAGGTGTGTATGGGGTTTTCACAATGTATCAGGATCCTGCCAGGTGTGTATGGGGTTTTCACAGTGTATCAGTATCCTGCCAGTTGTGCATGGGGTTTCTACTGTGCATCAAGATCCTGCCTGGTGTGTATGGGGTTTCACTGTGTTTCAGGGTCCTGCCAGGTGTGTATGGGGTTTTCACAGTGGATCAGGATCCTGCCAGGTGTGTATGGGGTTTTCACTGTGCATCAGGTTCCTGCCTGGTGTGTATGGGGTTTCAATGAGTATCAGGGTCCTGCCAGGTGTGTATGGGGTTTCCCTGTGTATCAGGGTCCTGCCAGGTGAATATGGGGTTTCACTGTGGATCAGGATCCTGCCAGGTATGTTTGGGGTTTTCACAGTGGATCAGGGTCCTGCCAGGTGTGTATGGGTTTTTCACAGTCGATCAGTATCCTGCCAGGTGTGTATGGGGTTTTCACTGTGCAACAGGATCCTGCCTGGTGTGTTTGGGGTTTCACTGTGTATCAGGGTCCTGCCAGGTGTGTATGGGGTTTCACTGTGTATCAGGGTCCTGCCAGGTGTGTTTGGGGTTTTCACAGTGTATCAGGATCCTGCCATGTGTGAATGGGGTTTTCCCAGTGCATCAGGATCCTGACAGGTGTGTATGGGTTTTCACAGTGCATCGGGATCCTGCCAGGTGTGTATGGGGTTGTCACTGTGCATCAGGATCCTGCCAGGTGTATATGGGGGTTTCGCAGTGTATCAGGATCCTTCCAGGTGTGTATGGGGTTTTCACAGTGGATCAGGATCCTGCCAGGTGTGTATGGGGGTTTCACAGTGGATCAGGATCCTGCCAGGTGTGTATGGGGTTTCACAGAGTATCAGGATCCTTCGAGGTGTGCATGGGGTTTTCACAGTGTATCAAGATCCAGCCAGGTGTTTATGGGGTTTCACAGTGCATCAGGATCCTGCCAGGAGTGTTTGTTTTTTTCACAGTTTATCTGGATCCTGCCAGGTGTGTATGGGGCATTCACAGTTTATCAGGATCCTGCCCGGTGTGTATGGGGTTTTCACAGTGCATCAGGATCCTGCCAGGTGTGTATGGGGTTATCACAGTGTATCAGGATCCTGCCAGGTGTGTATGGGGTTTTCACAGTTGATCAGGATCCTGCCAGGTGTGTATGGGGTTTTCACAGTGTATCAGGATCCTGCCAGGTGTGCATGGGATTTTCACAGTGTATCAGGATCCTGCCAGGTGTGTATGGGGTTTTAACAGTGGATCAGGATCCTGCCAGGTGTGTGCGGGGTTTTCACAGTTTATCAGGCTCCTGCCAGGCAGTGATGGGGTTTTAACATTGTATCAGGATCCTACCAGGTGTGTATGGGGTTTTCACAATGCATCAGGATCCTGCCAGGTGTGTATGGGGTTTTCACAGTGTATCAGTATCCTGCCAGTTGTGCATGGGGTTTCTACTGTGCATCAGGATCCTGCCTGGTGTGTATGGGGTTTCACAGTGGATAAGGATCCTGCCAGGTGTGTATGGGGTTTTCACAGTGCATCAGGTTCCTGCCTGGTATGTATGGGGTTTCATTGTGTATCAGAGTCCTGCCAGGTGTGTATGGGGTTTCCCTGTGTATCAGGGTCCTGCCAGGTGTATATGCGGTTTCACGGTGGATCAGGATCCTGCCAGGTGTGTTTGGGGTTTTCACAGTGGATCAGGATCCTGCCAGTTGTGTATGGGGTTTTCACAGTGGATCAGGATCCTGCCAGGTGTGTCTGGGGTTTTCACAGTGGATCAGGGTCCTGCCAGGTGTGTATGGGTTTTTCACAGTCGATCAGTATCCTGCCAGGTGTGTATGGGGTTTTCACTGTGCAACAGGATCCTGCCTGGTGTGTTTGGGGTTTCACTGTGTATCAGTGTCCTGCCAGGGGTGTATGGGGTTTCACTGTGTATCAGGGTCCTGCCAGGTGTGTTTGGTGTTTTCACAGTGTATCAGGATCCTGCCATGTGTGAATGGGGTTTTCCCAGTGCATCAGGATCCTGTCAGGTGTGTATGGGTTCTCACAGTGCATCGGGATCCTGCCAGGTGTGTATGGGGTTGTCACTGTGCATCAGGATCCTGCCAGGTGTATATGGGGGTTTTGCAGTGTATCAGGATCCTTCCAGGTGTGTATGGGGTTTTCACAGTGGATCAGGATCCTGCCAGGTGTGTATGGGGGTTTCACAGTGGATCAGGATCCTGCCAGGTGTGTATGGGGTTTCACAGAGTATCATGATCCTTCGAGGTGTGCATGGGGTTTTCACAGTGTATCAAGATCCAGCCAGGTGTTTATGGGGTTTCACAGTGCATCAGGATCCTGCCAGGAGTGTTTGTGTTTTTCACAGTTTATCTGGATCCTGCCAGGTGTGTATGGGGTATTCACAGTTTATTAGGAACCTGCCAGGTGTGTATGGGGTTTTCACAGTCGATCAGTATCCTGCCAGGTGTGTATGGGGTTTTCACTGTGCAACAGGATCCTGCCTGGTGTGTTTGGGGTTTCACTGTGTATCAGGGTCCTGCCAGGTGTGTATGGGGTTTCACTGTGTATCAGGATCCTGCCAGGTGTGTTTGGGGTTTTCACAGTGTATCAGGATCCTGCCATGTGTGAATGGGGTTTTCCCAGTGCATCAGGATCCTGTCAGGTGTGTATGGGTTTTCACAGTGCATCGGGATCCTGCCAGGTGTGTATGGGGTTGTCACTGTGCATCAGGATCCTGCCAGGTGTATATGGGGGTTTCGCAGTGTATCAGGATCCTTCCAGGTGTGTATGGGGTTTTCACAGTGGATCAGGATCCTGCCAGGTGTGTATGGGGGTTTCACAGTGGATCAGGATCCTGCCAGGTGTGTATGGGGTTTCACAGAGTATCAGGATCCTTCGAGGTGTGCATGGGGTTTTCACAGTGTATCAAGATCCAGCCAGGTGTTTATGGGGTTTCACAGTGCATCAGGATCCTGCCAGGAGTGTTTGTGTTTTTCACAGTTTATCTGGATCCTGCCAGGTGTGTATGGGGTATTCACAGTTTATCAGGATCCTGCCCGGTGTGTATGGGGTTTTCACAGTGCATCAGGATCCTGCCAGGTGTGTATGGGGTTATCACAGTGTATCAGGATCCTGCCAGGTGTGTATGGGGTTTTCACAGTTGATCAGGATCCTGCCAGGTGTGTATGGGGTTTTCACAGTGTATCAGGATCCTGCCAGGTGTGCATGGGATTTTCACAGTGTATCAGGATCCTGCCAGGTGTGTATGGGGTTTTAACAGTGGATCAGGATCCTGCCAGGTGTGTGCGGGGTTTTCACAGTTTATCAGGCTCCTGCCAGGCATTGATGGGGTTTTAACATTGTATCAGGATCCTACCAGGTGTGTATGGGGTTTTCACAATGCATCAGGATCCTGCCAGGTGTGTATGGGGTTTTCACAGTGTATCAGTATCCTGCCAGTTGTGCATGGGGTTTCTACTGTGCATCAGGATCCTGCCTGGTGTGTATGGGGTTTCACAGTGGATAAGGATCCTGCCAGGTGTGTATGGGGTTTTCACAGTGCATCAGGTTCCTGCCTGGTATGTATGGGTTTTTCATTGTGTATCAGAGTCCTGCCAGGTGTGTATGGGGTTTCCCTGTGTATCAGGGTCCTGCCAGGTGTATATGCGGTTTCACGGTGGATCAGGATCCTGCCAGGTGTGTTTGGGGTTTTCACAGTGGATCAGGATCCTGCCAGTTGTGTATGGGGTTTTCACAGTGGATCAGGATCCTGCCAGGTGTGTCTGGGGTTTTCACAGTGGATCAGGGTCCTGCCAGGTGTGTATGGGTTTTTCACAGTCGATCAGTATCCTGCCAGGTGTGTATGGGGTTTTCACTGTGCAACAGGATCCTGCCTGGTGTGTTTGGGGTTTCACTGTGTATCAGTGTCCTGCCAGGGGTGTATGGGGTTTCACTGTGTATCAGGGTCCTGCCAGGTGTGTTTGGTGTTTTCACAGTGTATCAGGATACTGCCAGGTGTGTATGTGGTTTTTACTGTGGATCAGGATCCTGCCATGTGTGAATGGGGTTTTCCCAGTGTATCAGGATCCTGTCAGGTGTGGATGGGAGTTTCACCATTAATCAGGATCCTGCCAGGTGTGTATAGGGGTTTCACAGTGTATCAGGATCCTGCCACGTGTGTATGGGGTTTTCACAGTGTATCGGGGTCCTGCCAGGTGTGTATGGGGTTTCACTCTGTATCAGTGTCCTGCCAGGAGTGTATGGGATTTTCACTGCGCATCAGGATCCTGCCAGGTGTGTTCGGGGTTTTCAGTGTATCAGAATCCTGCCAGGTTTGACTATGGTTTCACAGTGTATCAGGATCCTGCCAGATGTGAATGGGGTTTTCCAGTGGATCAGGATCCTGCCAGGTGTGAATGGGGTTTTCACATTGTATCAGGATTCTGCCAGGTGTTTATGGGGTTTTCATATTATATCAGGATACTGCCAGATGTGAATGGGGTTTCACTGTGCATCAGGATCCTGCCAGACGTGAATGGGGTTTCACAGTGGTTCAGGATCCTGCCAGGTGTGAGTGGGGTTTCACAGTGTATCAGGACCCTGCCGGATGTGAATGGGGTATTCACAGTGTATCAGGATCCTGCCAGGTGTATATGGGTTTTCACAGTGCATCGGGATCCTGCCAGGTGTGTATGGGGTTTTCACTGTGCATCAGGATCCTGCCAGGTGTGTATGGGGGTTTCGCAGTGTATCAGGATCCTTCCAGGTGTGTATGGGGTTTTCACAGTGTATCAGGATCCTGCCAGGTGTGTATGCGGGTTTCACAGTGGATCAGGATCCTGCCAGGTGTGTATGGGGTTTCACAGAGTATCAGGATCCTTCCAGGTGTGCATGGGGTTTTCACAGTGTATCAGGATCCTGCCAGGTGTTTATGGGGTTTCACAGTGCATCAGGATCCTGCCAGGAGTGTTTGTGTTTTTCACAGTTTATCTGGATCCTGCCAGGTGTGTCTGGGGTATTCACAGTTTATCAGGATCCTGCCCGGTGTGTATGGGGATTTCACAGTTCTTCAGAATCCTGCCAGGTGTGTCTGGGGTTTTCACAGTGGATCAGGATCCTGCCAGGTGTGAACTGGGTTTCGCAGAGGATCAGCATCCTGCCAGGTGTACGGGGTTTTCACAATATATCAGAATCCTGCCAGATGTGTACGGGGTTTCACAGAGGATCAGGATCCTGCCAGGTGTGTATGGGGTTTTCACAATATATCAGGATCCTGCCAGGTGTGTATGGGGTTTTCACCGTTTATCAGTATCCTGCCAGGTGTGTATGGGGGTTTCACAGATTATCAGGATCCTGCCAGGTGTGTATGGGGGTTTCACAGTTGATCAGGATCCTGCCAGTTGTGTATGGGGGTTTCACAGTTTATCAGGACCTGCCAGGTGTGTATGGGGTTTTCACAGTGGATCAGGATCCGGCCAGGTGTGTGTGGGGTTTTCACAGTGTATCAGCATCTGCAAGGTGTGTATTGGGTTTTCACAGTGCAAAAGGATCCTGCCAGATGTGTCTGGGGTTTCACAGTGTATCAGGATCCTGCCAGGTGTGTATGGGGGTTTCACAGTGTATCAGCATCCTGCCGGATGTGAATGGGGTTTTCACAGTGTATCAGGATCCTGCCAGGTGTGTATGGGTTTTCACAGAACATCGGGATCCTGCCAGGTGTGTATGGGGTTTTCACTGTGCATCAGGATCCTGCCAGGTTTGTATGGGGGTTTCGCAGTGCATCAGGATCCTTCCAGGTGTGTATGGGGTTTTCACAATGTATCAGGATCCTGCCAGGTGTGTATGGGGGTTTCACAGTGGATCAGGATCCTGCCAGGTGTGTATGTGGTTTCACAGAGTATCAGGATCCGTCGAGGTGTGCAATGGGTTTTCATAGTGTATCAGGATCCAGCCAGGTGTTTATGGGGTTTCACAGTGCATCAGGATCCTGCCAGGAGTGTTTGTGTTTTTCACAGTGTATCAGGATCCTTCCAGGTGTGTATGCGGTTTTCACAGTGTATCAGGTTCCTGCCAGGTGTGTATGGGGGTTTCACAGTGGATCAGGATCCTGCCAGGTGTGTATGGGGTTTCACAGAGTATCAGGATCCTTCGAGGTGTGCATGGGGTTTTCACAGTGTATCAAGATCCAGCCAGGTGTTTATGGGGTTTCACAGTGCATCAGGATCCTGCCAGGAGTGTTTGTGTTTTTCACAGTTTATCTGGATCCTGCCAGGTGTGTATGGGGTATTCACAGTTTATGAGGATCCTGCCCGGTGTGTATGGGGTTTTCACAGTGCATCAGGATCCTGCCAGGTGTGTATGGGGTTATCACAGTATATCAGAATCCTGCCAGGTGTGTATGGGGTTTTCACAGTTGATCAGGATCCTTCCAGGTGTGTATGGGGTTTTCACAATGTATCAGGATCCTGCCAGGTGTGTATGGGCGTTTCACAGTGTATCAGGATCCTGCCAGGTGTGTATGGGTTTTCACAGAGTATCAGGATCCTTCGAGGTTTGCATGGGGTTTTCACAGTGTATCAGGATCCAGCCAGGTGTTTATGGGGTTTCACAGTGCATCAGGATCCTGCCAGGAGTGTTTGTGTTTTTCGCAGTTTATCTGGAACCTGCCCGGTGTGTATGAGGTTTTCACAGTGTATCAGGATCCTGCCAGGTGTGTATGGGGTTATCACAGTGTATCAGGATCCTGCCAGGTGTGTATGGGGTTTTCACAGTTGATCAGGATCCTGCCAGGTGTGTATGGGGTTTTCACAGTGTATCAGTATCCTGCCAGGTGTGCATGGGATTTTCACAGTGGATCAGGATCCTGCCAGGTGTGTGTGGGGTTTTCACAGTTTATCAGGCTCCTGCCAGGTGTTGATGGGGTTTTAACATTGTATCAGGATCCTACCAGGTGTGTATGGGGTTTTCACAATGTATCAGGATCCTGCCAGGTGTGTATGGGGTTTTCACAGTGTATCAGTATCCTGCCAGTTGTGCATGGGGTTTCTACTGTGCATCAAGATCCTGCCTGGTGAGTATGGGGTTTCACTGTGTATCAGGGTCCTGCCAGGTATGTATGTGGTTTTCACGGTGGATCAGGATCCTGCCAGGTGTGTATGGGGTTTTCACTGTGCATCAGGTTCCTGCCTGGTGTGTATGGGGTTTCACTGAGTATCAGGGTCCTGCCAGGTGTGTATGGGGTTTCCCTGTGTATCAGGGTCCTGCCAGGTGAATATGGGGTTTCACTGTGGATCAGGATCCTGCCAGGTGTGTTTGGGGTTTTCACAGTGGATCAGGGTCCTGCCAGGTGTGTATGGGTTTTTCTCAGTCGATCAGTATCCTGCCAGGTGTGTATGGGGTTTTCACTGTGCAACAGGATCCTGCCTGGTGTGTTTGGGGTTTCACTGTGTATCAGGGTCCTGCCAGGTGTGTATGGGGTTTCACTGTGTATCAGGGTCCTGCCAGGTGTGTTTGGGGATTTCACAGTGTATCAGGATCCTGCCAGGTGTGTATGGGGTTTTTACTGTGGATCAGGATCCTGCCATGTGTGAATGGGGTTTTCCCAGTGTATCAGGATCCTGTCAGATGTGTATGGGTTTTCACAGTGCATCGGGATCCTGCCAGGTGTGTATGGGGTTGTCACTGTGCATCAGGATCCTGCCAGGTGCATATGGGGGTTTCGCAGTGTATCAGGATCCTTCCAGGTGTGTATGGGGTTTTCACAGTGTATCAGGATCCTGCCAGGTGTGTATGGGGGTTTCACAGTGGATCAGGATCCTGCCAGGTGTGTATGGGGTTTCACAGAGTATCAGGATCCTTCGAGGTGTGCATGGGGTTTTCACAGTGTATCAAGATCCAGCCAGGTTTGTGTGGGGTTTAACAGTGCATCAGGATCCTGCCAGGACTGTTTGTGTTTTTCACAGTTTATCTGGATCCTGCCAGGTGTGTATGGGGTATTCACAGTTTATCAGGATCCTGCCCGGTGTGTATGGGGTTTTCACAGTGCATCAGGATCCTGCCAGGTGTGTATGGGGTTATCACAGTGTATCAGGATCCTGCCAGGTGTGTATGGGGTTTTCACAGTTGATCAGGATCCTGCCAGGTGTGTATGGGGTTTTCACAGTGTATCAGGATCCTGCCAGGTGTGCATGGGATTTTCACAGTGTATCAGGATCCTGCCAGGTGTGTATGGGGTTTTAACAGTGGATCACGATCCTGCCAGGTGTGTGCGGGGATTTCACAGTTTATCAGGCTCCTGCCAGGCATTGATGGGGTTTTAACATTGTATCAGGATCCTACCAGGTGTGTATGGGGTTTTCACAATGTATCAGGATCCTGCCAGGTGTGTATGGGGTTTTCACAGTGTATCAGTATCCTGCCAGCTGTGCATGGGGTTTCTACTGTGCATCAGGATCCTGCCTGGTGTGTATGGGGTTTCACTGTGTATCAGGGTCCTGCCAGGTGTGTATGGGGTTTTCACAGTGGATCAGGATCCTGCCAGGTGTGTATGGGGTTTTCACAGTGCATCAGGTTCCTGCCTGGTATGTATGGGGTTTCACTGTGTATCAGAGTCCTGCCAGGTGTGTATGGGGTTTCCCTGTGTATCAGGGTCCTGCCAGGTGTATATGGGGTTTCACGGTGGATCAGGATCCTGCCAGGTGTGTTTGGGGTTTTCACAGTGGATCAGGATCCTGCCAGTTGTGTATGGGGTTTTCACAGTGGTTCAGGATCCTGCCAGGTGTGTATGGGTTTTTCACAGTCGATCAGTATCCTGCCAGGTGTGTATGGGGTTTTCACTGTGCAACAGGATCCTGCCTGGTGTGTTTGGGGTTTCACTGTGTATCAGTGTCCTGCCAGGGGTGTATGGGGTTTCACTGTGTATCAGGGTCCTGCCAGGTGTGTTTGGTGTTTTCACAGTGTATCAGGATACTGCCAGGTGTGTATGGGGTTTTTACTGTGGATCAGGATCCTGCCATGTGTGAATGGGGTTTTCCCAGTGTATCAGGATCCTGTCAGGTGTGGATGGGAGTTTCACCATTAATCAGGATCCTGCGAGGTGTGTATAGGGGTTTCACAGTGTATCAGGATCCTGCCACGTGTGTATGGGGTTTTCACAGTGTATCGGGGTCCTGCCAGGTGTGTATGGGGTTTCACTCTGTATCAGTGTCCTGCCAGGAGTGTATGGGGTTTTCACTGCGCATCAGGATCCGGACAGGTGTGTTCGGGGTTTTCAGTGTATCAGAATCCTGCCAGGTTTGACTATGGTTTCACAGTGAATCAGGATCCTGCCAGATGTGAATGGGGTTTTCCAGTGGATCAGGATCCTGCCAGGTGTGAATGGGGTTTTCACATTGTATCAGGATTCTGCCAGGTGTGTATGGGGTTTTCATATTATATCAGGATACTGCCAGATGTGAATGGGGTTTCACTGTGCATCAGGATCCTGCCAGACGTGAATGGGGTTTCACAGTGGTTCAGGATCCTGCCAGGTGTGAGTGGGGTTTCACAGTGTATCAGGACCCTGCCGGATGTGAATGGGGTATTCACAGTGTATCAGGATCCTGCCAGGTGTATATGGGTTTTCACAGTGCATCGGGATCCTGCCAGGTGTGTATGGGGTTTTCACTGTGCATCAGGATCCTGCCAGTTTTGTATGGGGGTTTCGCAGTGTATCAGGATCCTTCCAGGTGTGTATGGGGTTTTCACAGTGTATCAGGATCCTGCCAGGTGTGTATGGGGGTTTCACAGTGGATCAGGATCCTGCCAGGTGTGTATGGGGTTTCACAGAGTATCAGGATCCTTCCAGGTGTGCATGGGGTTTTCACAGTGTATCAGGATCCAGCCAGGTGTTTATGGGGTTTCACAGTGCATCAGGATCCTGCCAGGAGTGTTTGTGTTTTTCACAGTTTATCTGGATCCTGCCAGGTGTGTCTGGGGTATTCACAGTTTATCAGGATCCTGCCCGGTGTGTATGGGGATTTCACAGTTCTTCAGAATCCTGCCAGGTGTGTCTGGGGTTTTCACAGTGTATCAGGATCCTGCCAGGTGTGAACGGGGTTTCGCAGAGGATCAGCATCCTGCCAGGTGTACGGGGTTTTCACAATATATCAGAATCCTTCCAGATGTGCACGGGGTTTCACAGAGGATCAGGATCCTGCCAGGTGTGTATGGGGTTTTCACAATATATCAGGGTCCTGCCAGGTGTGAATGGGGTTTTCACCGTTTATCAGGATCCTGCCAGGTGTGTATGGGGGTTTCACAGATTATCAGGATCCTGCCAGGTGTGTATGGGGTTTTCACAGTGCATCAGGTTCCTGCCTGGTATGTATGGGGTTTCACTGTGTATCAGAGTCCTGCCAGGTGTGTATGGGGTTTCCCTGTGTATCAGGGTCCTGCCAGGTGTATATGGGGTTTCACGGTGGATCAGGATCCTGCCAGGTGTGTTTGGGGTTTTCACAGTGGATCAGGATCCTGCCAGTTGTGTATGGGGTTTTCACAGTGGATCAGGATCCTGCCAGGTGTGTATGGGTTTTCACAGTGGATCAGGGTCCTGCCAGGTGTGTTTGGGTTTTTCACAGTCGATCAGTATCCTGCCAGGTGTGTATGGGGTTTTCACTGTGCAACAGGATCCTGCCTGGTGTGTTTGGGGTTTCACTGTGTATCAGTGTCCTGCCAGGGGTGTATGGGGTTTCACTGTGTATCAGGGTCCTGCCAGGTGTGTTTGGTGTTTTCACAGTGTATCAGGATACTGCCAGGTGTGTATGGGGTTTTTACTGTGGATCAGGATCCTGCCATGTGTGAATGGGGTTTTCCCAGTGTATCAGGATCCTGTCAGGTGTGGATGGGAGTTTCACCATTAATCAGGATCCTGCTAGGTGTGTATAGGGGTTTCACAGTGTATCAGGATCCTGCCACGTGTGTATGGGGTTTTCACAGTGTATCGGGGTCCTGCCAGGTGTGTATGGGGTTTCACTCTGTATCAGTGTCCTGCCAGGAGTGTATGGGGTTTTCACTGCGCATCAGGATCCTGCCAGGTGTGTTCGGGGTTTTCAGTGTATCAGAATCCTGCCAGGTTTGACTATGGTTTCACAGTGTATCAGGATCCTGCCAGATGTGAATGGGGTTTTCCAGTGGATCAGGATCCTGCCAGGTGTGAATGGGGTTTTCACATTGTATCAGGATTCTGCCAGGTGTGTATGGGGTTTTCATATTATATCAGGATACTGCAAGATGTGAATGGGGTTTGACAGTGGTTCAGGATCCTGCCAGGTGTGAGTGGGGTTTCACAGTGTATCAGGACCCTGCCGGATGTGAATGGGGTATTCACAGTGTATCAGGATCCTGCCAGGTGTATATGGGTTTTCACAGTGCATCGGGATCCTGCCAGGTGTGTATGGGGTTTTCACTGTGCATCAGGATCCTGCCAGGTTTGTATGGGGGTTTCGCAGTGTATCAGGATCCTTCCAGGTGTGTATGGGGTTTTCACAGTGTATCAGGATCCTGCCAGGTGTGTATGGGGGTTTCACAGTGGATCAGGATCCTGCCAGGTGTGTATGGGGTTTCACAGAGTATCAGGATCCTTCCAGGTGTGCATGGGGTTTTCACAGTGTATCAGGATCCAGCCAGGTGTTTATGGGGTTTCACAGTGCATCAGGATCCTGCCAGGAGTGTTTGTGTTTTTCACAGTTTATCTGGATCCTGCCAGGTGTGTCTGGGGTATTCACAGTTTATCAGGATCCTGCCCGGTGTGTATGGGGATTTCACAGTTCTTCAGAATCCTGCCAGGTGTGTCTGGGGTTTTCACAGTGGATCAGGATCCTGCCAGGTGTGAACTGGGTTTCGCAGAGGATCAGCATCCTGCCAGGTGTACGGGGTTTTCACAATATATCAGAATCCTGCCAGATGTGTACGGGGTTTCACAGAGGATCAGGATCCTGCCAGGTGTGTATGGGGTTTTCACAATATATCAGGATCCTGCCAGGTGTGAATGGGGTTTTCACCGTTTATCAGGATCCTGCCAGGTGTGTATGGGGGTTTCACAGATTATCAGGATCCTGCCAGGTGTGTATGGGGGTTTCACAGTTGATCAGGATCCTGCCAGTTGTGTATGGGGGTTTCACAGTTTATCAGGACCTGCCAGGTGTGTATGGGGTTTTCACAGTGGATCAGGATCCTGCCAGGTGTGTATGGGTTTTCACAGTGGATCAGGGTCCTGCCAGGTGTGTTTGGGTTTTTCACAGTCGATCAGTATCCTGCCAGGTGTGTATGGGGTTTTCACTGTGCAACAGGATCCTGCCTGGTGTGTTTGGGGTTTCACTGTGTATCAGTGTCCTGCCAGGGGTGTATGGGGTTTTACTGTGTATCAGGGTCCTGCCAGGTGTGTTTGGTGTTTTCACAGTGTATCAGGATACTGCCAGGTGTGTATGGGGTTTTTACTGTGGATCAGGATCCTGCCATGTGTGAATGGGGTTTTCCCAGTGTATCAGGATCCTGTCAGGTGTGGATGGGAGTTTCACCATTAATCAGGATCCTGCTAGGTGTGTATAGGGGTTTCACAGTGTATCAGGATCCTGCCACGTGTGTATGGGGTTTTCACAGTGTATCGGGGTCCTGCCAGGTGTGTATGGGGTTTCACTCTGTATCAGTGTCCTGCCAGGAGTGTATGGGGTTTTCACTGCGCATCAGGATCCTGCCAGGTGTGTTCGGGGTTTTCAGTGTATCAGAATCCTGCCAGGTTTGACTATGGTTTCACAGTGTATCAGGATCCTGCCAGATGTGAATGGGGTTTTCCAGTGGATCAGGATCCTGCCAGGTGTGAATGGGGTTTTCACATTGTATCAGGATTCTGCCAGGTGTGTATGGGGTTTTCATATTATATCAGGATACTGCCAGATGTGAATGGGGTTTGACAGTGGTTCAGGATCCTGCCAGGTGTGAGTGGGGTTTCACAGTGTATCAGGACCCTGCCGGATGTGAATGGGGTATTCACAGTGTATCAGGATCCTGCCAGGTGTATATGGGTTTTCACAGTGCATCGGGATCCTGCCAGGTGTGTATGGGGTTTTCACTGTGCATCAGGATCCTGCCAGGTTTGTATGGGGGTTTCGCAGTGTATCAGGATCCTTCCAGGTGTGTATGGGGTTTTCACAGTGTATCAGGATCCTGCCAGGTGTGTATGGGGGTTTCACAGTGGATCAGGATCCTGCCAGGTGTGTATGGGGTTTCACAGAGTATCAGGATCCTTCCAGGTGTGCATGGGGTTTTCACAGTGTATCAGGATCCAGCCAGGTGTTTATGGGGTTTCACAGTGCATCAGGATCGTGCCAGGAGTGTTTGTGTTTTTCACAGTTTATCTGGATCCTGCCAGGTGTGTCTGGGGTATTCACAGTTTATCAGGATCCTGCCCGGTGTGTATGGGGATTTCACAGTTCTTCAGAATCCTGCCAGGTGTGTCTGGGGTTTTCACAGTGGATCAGGATCCTGCCAGGTGTGAACTGGGTTTCGCAGAGGATCAGCATCCTGCCAGGTGTACGGGGTTTTCACAATATATCAGAATCCTGCCAGATGTGTACGGGGTTTCACAGAGGATCAGGATCCTGCCAGGTGTGTATGGGGTTTTCACAATATATCAGGATCCTGCCAGGTGTGAATGGGGTTTTCACCGTTTATCAGGATCCTGCCAGGTGTGTATGGGGGTTTCACAGATTATCAGGATCCTGCCAGGTGTGTATGGGGGTTTCACAGTTGATCAGGATCCTGCCAGTTGTGTATGGGGGTTTCACAGTTTATCAGGACCTGCCAGGTGTGTATGGGGTTTTCACAGTGGGTCAGGATCCGGCCAGGTGTGTGTGGGGCTTTCACTGTGTATCAGCATCTGCAAGGTGTGTATTGGGTTTTCACAGTGCAAAAGGATCCTGCCAGATGTGTCTGGGGTTTCACGGTGTATCAGGATCCTTCCAGGTGTGTATGGGGGTTTCACAGTGTATCAGCATCCTGCCGGATGTGAATGGGGTTTTCACAGTGTATCAGGATCCTGCCAGGTGTGTATGGGTTTTCACAGAACATCGGGATCCTGCCAGGTGTGTATGGGATTTTCACTGTGCATCAGGATCCTGCCAGGTGGGTATGGGGGTTTCGCAGTGCATCAGGATCCTTCCAGGTGTGTATGGGGTTTTCACAATGTATCAGGATCCTGCCAGGTGTGTATGGGGGTTTCACAGTGGATCAGGATCCTGCCAGGTGTGTATGTGGTTTCACAGAGTATCAGGATCCGTCGAGGTGTGCAATGGGATTTCATAGTGTATCAGGATCCAGCCAGGTGTTTATGGGGTTTCACAGTGCATCAGGATCCTGCCAGGAGTGTTTGTGTTTTTCACAGTGTATCAGGATCCTTCCAGGTGTGTATGGGGTTTTCACAGTGTATCAGGTTCCTGCGAGGTGTGTATGGGGGTTTCACAGTGGATCAGGATCCTGCCAGGTGTGTATGGGGTTTCACAGAGTATCAGGATCCTTCGAGGTGTGCATGGGGTTTTCACAGTGTATCAAGATCCAGCCAGGTGTTTATGGGATTTCACAGTGCATCAGGATCCTGCCAGGAGTGTTTGTGTTTTTCACAGTTTATCTGGATCCTGCCAGGTGTGTATGGGGTATTCACAGTTTATCAGGATCCTGCCCGGTGCGTATGGGGTTTTCACAGTGCATCAGGATCCTGCCAGGTGTGTATGGGGTTATCACAGTGTATCAGGATCCTGCCAGGTGTGTATGGGGTTTTCACAGTTGATCAGGATCCTGCCAGGTGTGTATGGGGTTTTCACAGTGTATCAGGATCCTGCCAGGTGTGCATGGGATTTTCACAGTGTATCAGGATCCTGCCAGGTGTGTATGGGGTTTTCACAGTGGATCAGGATCCTGCCAGGTGTGTGCGGGGTTTTCACAGTTTATCAGGCTCCTGCCAGGTATTGTTGGGGTTTTAACATTGTATCAGGATCCTACCAGGTGTGTATGGGGTTTTCACAATGTATCAGGATCCTGCCAGGTGTGTATGGGGTTTTCACAGTGTATCAGTATCCTGCCAGATGTGCATGGGGTTTCTACTGTGCATCAGGATCCTGCCTGGTGTGTATGGGGTTTCACTGTGTATCAGGGTCCTGCCAGGTGTGTATGGGGTTTTCACAGTGGATCAGGATCCTGCCAGGTGTGTATGGGGTTTTCACAGTGCATCAGGTTCCTGCCTGGTGTGTATGGGGTTTCACTGTGTATCAGAGTTCTGCCAGGTGTATATGGGGTTTCACGGTGGATCAGGATCCTGCCAGGTGTGTATGGGGTTTTCACAGTGCATCAGGTTCCTGCCTGGTGTGTATGGGGTTTCACTGTGTATCAGAGTCCTGCCAGGTGTGTATGGGGTTTTCACAGTGCATCAGGATCCTGCCAGGTGTGTTCGGGGTTTTCAGTGTATCAGAATCCTGCCAGGTTTGACTATGGTTTCACAGTGTATCAGGATCCTGCCAGATGTGAATGGGGTTTTCACATTGTATCAGGATTCTGCCAGGTGTGTATGGGGTTTTCATATTATATCAGGATACTGCCAGATGTGAATGGGGTTTCACTGTGCATCAGGATCCTGCCAGACGTGAATGGGGTTTCACAGTGCATCAGGATCCTGCCAGGTGTGAGTGGGGTTTCACAGTGTATCAGGACCCTGCCGGATGTGAATGGGGTATTCACAGAGTATCAGGATCCTTCGAGGTGTGCATGGGGTTTTCACAGTGTATCAAGATCCAGCCAGGTGTTTATGGGGTTTGACAGTGCATCAGGATCCTGCCAGGAGTGTTTGTGTTTTTCGCAGTTTATCTGGATCCTGCCAGGTGTGTATGGGGTATTCACAGTTTATCAGGATCCTGCCCGGTGTGTATGGGGTTTTCACAGTGCATCAGGATCCTGCCAGGTGTGTATGGGGTTTTCACAGTGGATCAGGATCCTTCCAGGTGTGTATGGGGTTTTCACAGTGCATCAGGTTCCTGCCTGGTGTGTATGGGGTTTCACTGTGTATCAGAGTCCTGCCAGGTGTGTATGGGGTTTCCCTGTGTATCAGGGTCCTGCCAGGTGTATATGGGGTTTCACGGTGGGTCAGGATCCTGCCAGGTGTGTTTGGGGTTTTCACAGTGGATCAGGATCCTGCCAGTTGTGTATGGGGTTTTCACAGTGGATCAGGATCCTGCCAGGTGTGTCTGGGGTTTTCACAGTGGATCAGGGTCCTGCCAGGTGTGTATGGGTTTTTCACAGTCGATCAGTATCCTGCCAGGTGTGTATGGGGTTTTCACTGTGCAACAGGATCCTGCCTGGTGTGTTTGGGGTTTCACTGTGTATCAGTGTCCTGCCAGGTGTGTATGGGGTTTCACTGTGTATCAGGGTCCTGCCAGGTGTGTTTGGTGTTTTCACAGTGTATCAGGATACTGCCAGGTGTGTATGGGGTTTTTACTGTGGATCAGGATCCTGCCATGTGTGAATGGGGTTTTCCCAGTGTATCAGGATCCTGTCAGGTGTGGATGGGAGTTTCACCATTAATCAGGATCCTGCTAGGTGTGGAGAGGGGTTTCACAGTGTATCAGGATCCTGCCACGTGAGTATGGGGTTTTCACAGTGTATCGGGGTCCTGCCAGGTGTGTATGGGGTTTCACTCTGTATCAGTGTCCTGCCAGGAGTGTATGGGGTTTTCACTGCGCATCAGGATCCTGACAGGTGTGTTCGGGGTTTTCAGTGTATCAGAATCCTGCCAGGTTTGACTATGGTTTCACAGTGTATCAGGACCCTGCCGGATGTGAATGGGGTATTCACAGAGTGTCAGGATCCTTCGAGGTGTGCATGGGGTTTTCACAGTGTATCAAGATCCAGCCAGGTGTTTATGGGGTTTCACAGTGCATCAGGATCCTGCCAGGAGTGTTTGTGTTTTTCACAGTTTATCTGGATCCTGCCAGGTGTGTATGGGGTATTCACAGTTTATCAGGATCCTGCCCGGTGTGTATGGGGTTTTCACAGTGCATCAGGATCCTGCCAGGTGTGTATGGGGTTATCACAGTGTATCAGGATCCTGCCAGGTGTGTATGGGGTTTTCACAGTTGATCAGGATCCTGCCAGGTGTGTATGGGGTTTTCACAGTGTATCAGAATCCTGCCAGGTGTGCATGGGATTTTCACAGTGTATCAGGATCCTGCCAGGTGTGTATGGGGTTTTCACAGTGGATCAGGATCCTGCCAGGTGTGTGCGGGGTTTTCACAGTTTATCAGGCTCCTGCCAGGTATTGATGGGGTTTTAACATTGTATCAGGATCCAACCAGGTGTGTATGGGGTTTTCACAATGTATCAGGATCCTGCCAGGTGTGTATGGGGTTTTCACAGTGTATCAGTATCCTGCCAGTTGTGCATGGGGTTTCTACTGTGCATCAGGATCCTGCCTGGTGTGAATGGGGTTTCACAGTGTATCAGGGTCCTGCCAGGTGTGTATGGGGTTTTCACAGTGGATCAGGATCCTGCCAGGTGTGTATGGGGTTTTCACAGTGAATCAGGTTCCTGCATGGTGTGTATGGGGTTTCACTGTGTATCAGGGTCCTGCCAGGTGTATATGGGGTTTCACGGTGGATCAGGATCCTGCCAGGTGTGTTTGGGATTTTCACAGTGGATCAGGATCCTGCCAGTTGTGTATGGGGTTTTCACAGTGGATCAGGATCCTGCCAGGTGTGTCTGGGGTTTTCACAGTGGATCAGGGTCCTGCCAGGTGTGTATGGGTTTTTCACAGTCGATCAGTATCCTGCCAGGTGTGTCTGGGGTTTTCACTGTGCAACAGGATCCTGCCTGGTGTGTTTGGGGTTTCACTGTGTATCAGTGTCCTGCCAGGTGTGTATGGGGTTTCACTGTGTATCAGGGTCCTGCCAGGTGTGTTTGGTGTTTTCACAGTGTATCAGGATACTGCCAGGTGTGTATGGGGTTTTTACTGTGGATCAGGATCCTGCCATTTGTGAATGGGGTTTTCCCAGTGTATCAGGATCCTGTCAGGTGTGGATGGGAGTTTCACCATTAATCAGGATCCTGCTAGGTGTGTATAGGGGTTTCACAGTGTATCAGGATCCTGCCACGTGTGTATGGGGTTTTCACAGTGTATCGGGGTCCTGCCAGGTGTGTATGGGGTTTCACTCTGTATCAGTGTCCTGCCAGGAGTGTATGGGGTTTTCACTGCGCATCAGGATCCTGCCAGGTGTGTTCGGGGTTTTCAGTGTATCAGAATCCTGCCAGGTTTGACTATGGTTTCACAGTGTATCAGGATCCTGCCAGATGTGAATGGGGTTTTCCAGTGGATCAGGATCCTGCCAGGTGTGAATGGGGTTTTCACATTGTATCAGGATTCTGCCAGGTGTGTATGGGGTTTTCATATTATATCAGGATACTGCCAGATGTGAATGGGGTTTCACTGTGCATCAGGATCCTGCCAGACGTGAATGGGGTTTGACAGTGGTTCAGGATCCTGCCAGGTGTGAGTGGGGTTTCACTGTGTATCAGGACCCTGCCGGATGTGAATGGGGTATTCACAGTGTATCAGGATCCTGCCAGCTGTGTATGGGTTTTCACAGTGCATCGGGATCCTGCCAGGTGTGTATGGGGTTTTCACTGTGCATCAGGATCCTGCCAGGTTTGTATGGGGTTTTCACAGTGTATCAGGATCCTGCCAGGTGTGTATGGGGGTTTCACAGTGGATCAGGATCCTGCCAGGTGTGTATGGGGTTTCACAGAGTATCAGGATCCTTCCAGGTGTGCATGGGGTTTTCACAGTGTATCAGGATCCAGCCAGGTGTTTACGGGGTTTCACAGTGCATCAGGATCCTGCCAGGAGTGTTTGTGTTTTTCACAGTTTATCTGGATCCTGCCAGGTGTGTCTGGGGTATTCACAGTTTATCAGGATCCTGCCCGGTGTGTATGGGGATTTCACAGTTCTTCAGAATCCTGCCAGGTGTGTCTGGGGTTTTCACAGTGGATCAGGATCCTGCCAGGTGTGAACGGGGTTTCACAGAGGATCAGCATCCTGCCAGGTGTACGGGGTTTTCACAATATATCAGAATCCTGCCAGATGTGTACGGGGTTTCACAGAGGATCAGGATCCTGCCAGGTGTGTATGGGGTTTTCACAATATATCAGGATCCTGCCAGGTGTGTATGGGGTTTTCACCGTTTATCAGGATCATGCCAGGTGTGTATGGGGGTTTCACAGATTATCAGGATCCTGCCAGGTGTGTATGGGGGTTTCACAGTTTATCAGGTTCCTTCCAGGTGTGTCTGGGGTTTTCACAGTGGATCAGGATACGGCCAGGTGTGTGTGGGGTTTTCACAGTGTATCAGCATCTGCAAGGTGTGTATTGGGTCTTCACAGTGCAAAAGGTTCCTGCCAGATGTGTCTGGGGTTTCACTGTGTATCAGGATCCTTCCAGGTGTGTATGGGGGTTTCACAGTGTATCAGCATCCTGCCGGATGTGAATGGGGTTTTCACAATGTATCAGGATCCTGCCAGGTGTGTATGTGTTTTCACAGAACATCGGGTTCCTGCCAGGTGTGTATGGGGTTTTCACTGTGCATCAGGATCCTGCCAGGTGTGTATGGGGGTTTCGCAGTGTATCAGGATCCTTCCAGGTGTGTATGGGGTTTTCACAATGTATCAGGATCCTGCCAGGTGTGTATGGGGGTTTCACAGTGGATCAGCATCCTGCCAGGTGTGTATGTGGTTTCACAGAGTATGAGGATCCGTCGAGGTGTGCATAAAGTTTTCATAGTGTATCAGGATCCAGCCAGGTGTTTATGGGGTTTCACAGTGCATCAGGATCCTGCCAGGAGTGTTTGTGTTTTTCACAGTTCATCTGGATCCTGCCAGGTGTGTATGGGGTATTCACAGTTTATCAGGATCCTGCCCGGTGTGTATGGGTTTTTCACAGTGCATCAGGATCCTGCCAGGTGTGTATGGGGTTATCACAGTGTATCAGGATCCTGCCAGGTGTGTATGGGGTTTTCACAGTTGATCAGGTTCCTGCCAGGTGTTGATGGGGTTTTAACATTGTATTAGGATCCTACCAGTTGTGTATGGGGTTTTCACAATGTATCAGGATGCTGCCAGGTGTGTATGGGTTTTTCACAGTGTATCAGTATCCTGCCAGTTGTGCATGGGTTTCTACTGTGCATCAGGATGCTGCCTTGTGTGTCTGGGGTTTCACTGTGCATCAGGGTCCTGCCAGGTGTGTATGGGGTTTTCACAGTGGATCAGGATCCTGCCAGGTGTGTATGGGGTTTTCACTGTGCATCAGGTTCCTGCCTGGTGTGTATGGGGTTTCACTGTGTATCAGGGTCCTGCCAGGTGTGTATGGGGTTTCCCTGTGTATCAGGGTCCTGCCAGGTGAATATGGGGTTTCACTGTGGATCTGGATCCTGCCAGGTGTGTTTGGGGTTTTCACAGTGGATCAGGATCCTGCCAGTTGTGCCTGGGGTTTTCACAGTGGATCAGGATCCTGCCAGGTGTGTATGGGGTTTTCACAGTGGATCAGGGTCCTGCCAGGTGTGTATGGGTTTTTCACAGTCGATCAGTATCCTGCCACGTGTGTATGGGGTATTCACTGTGCGACAGGATCCTGCCTGGTGTGTTTGGGGTTTCACTGTGTATCAGGGTCCTGCCAGGTGTGTATGGGGTTTCACTGTGTATCAGGGTCCTGCCAGGTGTGTTTGGGGTTTTCACAGTGTATCAGGATCCTGCCAGATGTGTATGGGTTTTTCACAGTCGATCAGTATCCTGCCAGGTGTGTATGGGGTTTTCACTGTGCAACAGGATCCTGCGTGGTGTGTTTGGGGTTTCACTGTGTATCAGGGTCCTGCCAGGTGTGTATGGGGTTTCACTGTGTATCAGGGTCCTGCCAGGTGTGTTTGGCGTTTTCACAGTGTATCAGGATACTGCTAGGTGTGTATGGGGTTTTTACTGTGGATCAGGATCCTGTCAGGTGTGGATGGGAGTTTCACCATTTATCAGGATCCTGCTAGGTGTGTATGGGGGTTTCACAGTGTATCAGGATCCTGCCACGTGTGTATGGGGTTTTCACAGTGTGTCGGGGTCCTGCCAGGTGTGTATGGGGTTTCACTGTGTATCAGTGTCCTGCCAGGAGTGCATGGGGTTTTCACTGCGCATCAGGATCCTGCCAGGTGTGTTCGGGGTTTTCAGTGTATCAGAATCCTGCCAGGTTTGACTATGGTTTCACAGTGTATCAGGATCCTGCCAGATGTGAATGGGGTTTTACAGTGGATCAGGATCCTGCCAGGTGTGAATGGGGTTTTCACAGTGTATCAGGATTCTGCCAGGTGTGTATGGGAGTTTCATCGTTTAGCAGTATCTTGCCAGGTGTGTATGGGTGTTCCACAGTGGATCAGGATCCTGCCAGGTGTGTATGGGGGTTTCACAGAGGTTCAGGATGCTGCCAGATGTGTATGGGGTTTTCATATTATACCAGGATACTGCCAGATGTGAATGGGGTTTCTCTGTGCATCAGGATCCTGCCAGACGTGAATGGGGTTTCACAGTGGTTCAGGATCCTGCCAGGTGTGAGTGGGGTTTCACAGTGGATCAGGATCCTGCCAGGTGTGTATGGGGTTTTCACAGTGTATCAGGATCCTGCCAGGTGTGTATGGGGTTTCACGGTGTATCAGGATCCTGCCAGATATAAATGGGGTTTCACAGTGTATCAGGATCCTGCCAGACGTGAATGGTGTTTCAGAGTGGATCAGGATCCTGCCAGATGTGTATGGGGTTTTCACAGTTTATCAGGATCCTGCCAGGTGTGTATGGGGTTTACACAGTGTGTCGGCGTCCTGCCAGGTGTGTATGGGGTTTCACTGTGTATCAGTGTCCTGCCAGGAGTGTATGGGGATTTCACTGCGCATCAGGATCCTGCCAGGTGTGTTCGGGGTTTTCAGTGTATCAGAATCCTGCCAGGTTTGACTATGGTTTCACAGTGTATCAGGATCCTGCCAGATGTGAATGGGGTTTTACAGTGGATCAGGATCCTGCCAGCTGTGAATGGGGTTTTCACAGTGTATCAGGATACTGCCAGGTGTGTATGGGAGTTTCACCGTTTAGCAGTATCTTGCCAGGTGTGTATTGGTGTTCCACAGTGGTTCAGGATGCTGCCAGATGTGTATGGGGTTTTCATATTATATCAGGATACTGCCAGATGTGAATGGGGTTTCACTGTGCATCAGGATCCTGCCAGACGTGAATGGGGTTTCACAGTGGTTCAGGATCCTGCCAGGTGTGAGTGGGGTTTCACAGTGGATCAGGATTCTGCCAGGTGTTTATGGGGTTTTCACGGTGTATCAGGATCCTGCCAGGTGTGTATGGGGTTTCACGGTGTATCAGGATCCTGCCAGATATGAATAGGGTTTCACAGTGTATCAGGATCCTGCCAGATGTGAATGGTGTTTCACAGTGGATCAGGATCCTGCCAGATGTGTATGGGGTTTTCACAGTTTATCAGTATCCTGCCAGGTGTGTATGGGGTTTTCACAGTTTATCAGGATCCTGACAGGTGTGTATGGGTTTTTCACAGTTTATCAGGATCCTGCCAGGTGTGTATGGGGTTTTCACAGTTTATCAGAATCCTGCCCGGTGTGTCTGGGGTTTTCACAGTGTATCAGAATCATGCCAGGTGTGTATGGGGTTTTCACAGTTTATCAGGATCCTGCCAGGTGTGTATGGGGTTTTCACAGTGTATCAGTATCCTGCCAGGTGTGTATGGGGGTTTCACAGTGGATCAGGATCCTGCCAGGTGTGTATGGGGTTTCACAGAGTATCAGGATCCAGCCAGGTGTTTATGGGGTTTCACAGTCCATCAGGATCCAGCCAGGTGTTTATGGGGTTTCACAGTGCATCAGGATCCTGCCAGGAGTGTTTGTGTTTTTCACAGTTTATCAGGATCCAGCCAGGTGTGTATGGGGTTTTCACAGTGGATCAGGATCCTGCCAGGTGTGGATGGGGGTTTCACAGTGGATCAGGATCCTGCCAGGTATGTATTGGGTTTCACAGAGTATCAGGATCCTTCGAGGTGTGCATGGGGTTTTCACAGTGTATCAGGATCCAGCCAGGTGTTTATGGGGTTTCACAGTGCATCAGGATCCTGCCAGGAGTGTTTGTGTTTTTCACAGTTTATCTGGATCCTGCCAGGTGTGTATGGGGTATTCACAGTTTATCAGGATCCTGCCCGGTGTATATGGGGTTTTCACAGTGTATCAGGATCCTGCCAGGTGTGTATGGGGTTATCACAGTGTATCAGGATCTGCCAGGTGTGTATGGGGTTTTCACAGTTGATTAGGATCCTGCCAGGTGTGTATGGGGTTTTCACAGTGGATCAGGATCCTGCCAGGTGTGCATGGGATTTTCACAGTGTATCAGGATCCTGCCAGATGTGTATGGGTTTTTCACAGTCGATCAGTATCCTGTCAGGTGTGTATGGGGTTTTCACTGTGCAACAGGATCCTGCCTGGTGTGTTTGGGGTTTCACTGTGTATCAGGGTCCTGCCAGGTGTGTATGGGGTTTCACTGTGTATCAGGGTCCTGCCAGGTGTGTTTGGTGTTTTCACAGTGTATCAGGATACTGCCAGGTGTGTAAGGGGTTTTTACTGTGGATCAGGACCCTGTCAGGTGTGGATGGGTTTTCACAGTGCATCGGGATCCTGCTAGGTGTGTATGGGGGTTTCACAGTGTATCAGGATCCTGCCACGTGTGTATGGGGTTTTCACAGTGTGTCGGGGTCCTGCCAGGTGTGTATGGGGTTTCACTGTGTATCAGTGTCCTGCCAGGAGTGCATGGGGTTTTCACTGCGCATCAGGATCCTGCCAGGTGTGTTCGGGGTTTTCAGTGTATCAGAATTCTGCCACGTTTGACTATGGTTTCACAGTGTATCAGGATCCTGCCAGATGTGAATGGGGTTTTACAGTGGATCAGGATCCTGCCAGGTGTGAATGGGGTTTTCACAGTGTATCAAGATTCTACCAGGTGTGTATGGGAGTTTCACCGTTTAGCAGTATCTTGCCAGGTGTGTATGGGTGTTCCACAGTGGATCAGGATCCTGCCAGGTGTGTATGGGGGTTTCACAGTGGTTCAGGATGCTGCCAGATGTGTATGGGGTTTTCATATTATATCAGGATACTGCCAGATGTGAATGGGGTTTCACTGTGCATCAGGATCCTGCCAGACGTGAATGGGGTTTCACAGTGGTTCAGGATCCTGCCAGGTGTGTATGGGGTTATCACAGTGTATCAGGATCCTGCCAGGTGTGTATGGGGTTTCACGGTGTATCAGGATCCTGCCAGATATGAATGGGGTTTCACAGTGTATCAGGATCCTGCCAGACGTGAATGGTGCTTCACAGTGGATCAGGATCCTGCCAGATGTGTATGGGGTTTTCACAGTTTATCAGTATCCTGCCAGGTGTGTATGGGGTTTTCACAGTTTATCAGGATCCTGACAGGTGTGTATGGGGTTTTCACAGTTTATCAGGATCCTGCCAGGTGTGTATGGGGTTTTCACAGTGTGTCGGGGTCCTGCCAGGTGTGTATAGGGTTTCACTGTGTATCAGTGTCCTGCCAGGAGTGTATGGGGTTTTCACTGCGCATCAGGATCCTGCCAGGTGTGTTCGGGGTTTTCAGTGTATCAGAATCCTGCCAGGTTTGACTCTGGTTTCACAGTGTATCAGGATCCTGCCAGATGTGAATGGGGTTTTACAGTGGATCAGGATCCTGCCAGGTGTGAATGGGGTTTTCACAGTGTATCAGGATTCTGCCAGGTGTGTATGGGTGTTTCACCGTTTCGCAGTATCTTGCCAGGTGTGTATGGGTGTTCCACAGTGGATCAGGATCCTGCCAGGTGTGTATGGGGTTTTCACAGTTTATCAGGATCCTGCCAGGTGTGTATGGGGTTTTCACAGTGGATCAGGATCCTGCCAGGTGTGTATGGGGCTTTCACAGTGCATCAGGATCCTGCCAGGTGTGTATGGGGTTTTAACTGTGGATCAGGATCCTGCCAGGTGTTGATGGGGTTTTCACAGTGCATCAGGATCCTGCCAGGTGTTTATGGGGTTTTCACAGTGTATCAGGATACTGCCAGGTGTTTATGGGGTTTTCAGAGTTTATCAGGATCCTGCCAGGTGTGTTTGGGGATTTCACAGTGGATCAGGATCCTGCCAGATGTGTATGGGGTTTTCACTGTGCATCAGTATCCTGCCAGGTGTGTATGGGGTTTCACTGTGAATCAGGATCCTGCCAGGTGTGCATTGGGTTTTCACAGTGTATCAGGATCCTGCCAGCTGTGTATGGGGTATCCACTGTGCATCAGGATCGTGCCTGGTGTGTATGGGGTTTCACTGTGTATCAGGGTCCTGCCAGGTGTGTATGGTGTTTTCACAGTGGATCAGGATCCTGCCAGGTGTGTATGGGGTTTTCACTGTGCATCAGGATCCTGCCTGGTGTGTCTGGGGTTTCACTGTGTTTCAGAGTCCTGCCAGGTGTGTATGGGGTTTCACTGTGTATCAGGATCCTGCCAGGTGTGTTTGGGGTTTTCACAGTGGATCAGGATCCTGCCAGTTGTGTATGGGGTTTTCACAGTGGATCAGGATCCTGCCAGGTGTGTATGGGGTTTTCACAGTGGATCAGGTTGCTGCCAGGTGTGTATGGGGTTTTTCACAGTCGATCAGGTTCCTGCCAGTTGTGCATGGGGATTTCACTGTGCATCAGGATCCTGCCTGATGTTTTATGGGGTTTCACTGTGTATCAGGGTCCTGCCAGGTGTGTATGGGGTTTCACTGTGTATCAGGAAACTGCCAGGTGTGTACGGGGTTTTCACAGTGTATCAGGCTCCTGCCAGGTGTGTACGGGGGTTTCACAGATTATCAGGATCCCGCCTGGTGTGTATGGGGGTTTCACAGTTCGTTAGGATCCTGCCAGGTGCGTATGGGGTTTTCACAGTGGAAAATGATCCTGCCAGGTGTGTACGGGGTTTCACAGAGGATCAGGATCCTGCCAGGTGTGTACGGGGTTTTCACAATATATCAGGATCCTGCAAGGTGTGTACGGGGTTTCACATAGGATCAGGATCCTGCCAGGTGTGCACGGGGTTTTCACAGTATATCAGGATCCTGTCAGATGTGTATGGGGTGTTCACATTATATCAGGATCCTGCGAGGTGTGTATGGGGGTTTCACAGTGTATCAGGATCCTGCCAGGTGTGTATGGGGGCTTCGCAGTGGTTCAGGATGCTGCCAGATGTGTATGGGGTGTTCACATTATATCAGGATACTGCCAGATGTGAATGGGGTTTCACTGTGCATCAGGATCCTGCCGGACGTGAATGGGGTTTCACAGTGGATCAGGATCCTGCCAGGTGTATCTGGGGTTTTCACAGTGCATCAGGATCCTGCCAGGTGTGTATGGGGTTTCACAGTGCATCTGTTTCCTCCCAGGTGTGTGTGGGGTTTCACAGTGTGTCAGGATCCTGCCTGGTGTGCATGGGGGATTCACAGTGGATCAGGATCCTGCCAGGTGTGTATGGGGATTCACAGTGCATCAGGATCCTGCCAGGTGTGTACGAGGTTTCAGAGTGTATCAACATCCTGCCAGGTGTTTATGGGGGTTTCACAGTGGATCAGGATCCTGCCAGGTGTGTATGGGGTTTCACAGTGCATCAGGATCCTGCCACGTGTGTATGGGGTTTCACAGTGTATCAGGATCCTGCCACGTGTGTATGGGGTTTTCACAGTGTATCAGGATCCTTCCAGGTGTGTATGGGGATTTCACAGTGGATCAGGATCCTGCCAGGTGTGTATGGGGTTTCACAGTGCATCAGGTTCCTGCGCGTGTGTATGGGGTTTCACAGTGTATCAGGATCCTTCCAGGTGTGTCTGGGGTTTCACAGTATATCAGGATCCTGCCAGATGTGAATGGAGTTGCACTGTACATCAGGAACCTGCCAGGTGTGTACGGGGTTTTCACAATATATCAGGATCCTGCCAGGTGAGTATGGGGGTTTCACAGTTTATCTGGATCCTGCCAAGTGTGTATGGGGTTTTCACTGTGGATCAGGATCCTGCCAGTTGTGAATGGGGATTCACTGTGTATCAGGATTCCTGCCAGGTGTGAATGGGGTTTCACTGTGCATCAGGATCCTGCCAGGTGAGAACGGGGTTTCACAGTGGATCAGGATCCTGCCAGATGTGCAAGGGGTTTTAACAGTGTATCAGGATCCTGCCAGATATGAATGGGGTTTCACAGTGCATCAGGATCCAGCCAGACGTGAATCGGATCTCACAGTGGATCAGGATCCTGCCAGATGTGTATGGGGTTTTCACAGTGGATCAGGATCCTGCCAGTTGTGTATGGGGTTTCACAGTGTATCAGGATCCTGCCAGATATGAATAGGGTTTCACAGTGTATCAGGATCCTGCCAGACGTGAATGGGATTTCACAGTGGATCAGGATCCTGCCAGATGTGTATGGGGTTTTCACAGTGTATCAGGATACTGCCAGATGTGAATGGGGTTTCACTGTGCATCAGGAAACTTCCAGGTGTGTACGGGGTTTTCACAGTGTATCAGGCGCCTGCCAGGTGTGTACGGGGGTTTCACAGATTAACAGGATCCTGCCTGGTGTGTATGGGGGTTTCACAGTTCATCAGGATCCTGCCAGGTGCATATGGGGTTTTCACAGTGGAAAAGGATCCTGCCAGGTGTGTATGGGGTTTCACAGAGGATAGGATCCTGCCAGGTGTGTACGGGGTTTTCACAATATCTGAGGATCCTGCCAGGTGTGTACGGGGTTTCACATAGGATCATGATCCTGCCAGGTGTGTACGGGGTTTTCACAGTATATCAGGATCCTGCCAGGTGTGTATGGGGGTTTCACCGTTTATCAGGATCCTGCCAGGTGCGTATGGGGTTTTCACAGTTTATCAGGATCCTGCCAGGTGTGTGTTGTGTTTTCACAGTGGATCAGGATCCTGCCAGGTGTGCATGGGGTTTTCACAGTAGATCAGGATCCTGCAAGCTGTGCATGGGGATTTCACAGCGGATCAGGATCCTGCCAGGTGTGTATGGGGTTTCACAGAGCTTCAGGATCCTGCCAGGTGTGTATGGGGTTTCACAGTGCATCTGGTTCCTGCCAGGTGTGTGTGGGGTTTCACAGTGTATCAGGATCCTGCCAGGTGTGTATGGGGGTTTCACAGTGGATCAGGATTCTGCCAGGTATGTATGGGGATTCACAGTGCATCAGGATCCTGCCAGGTGTGTAAGGGGTTTCACAGTGTATCAGGATCCTGCCAGGTGTGTATGGTGGTTTCACAGTGGATCAGGATCCTGCCAGGTGTGTATGGGGTTTCACAGTGGATCAGGATCCTGCCACGTGTGTATGGGGTAGCACAGTGCATCAGGATCCTGCCAGGTGTGTATGGGGTTTCACAGTGCATCTGTTTCCTGCCAGGTGTGTGTGGGGTTTCACAGTGTATCAGGATCCTGCCGGGTGTGTAAGGGGGATTCACAGTGGATCAGGATCCTGCCAGTTGTGTATTGGGTTTCACAGTGCATCAGCATCCTGCCAGGTGTGTATGGGGGTTTCACAGTGGATCAGGATCCTGCCAGGTGTGTATGGGGTTTCAGAGTGTATCAGGATCCTGCCACGTGTGTATGGGGTATCACAGTGTATCAGGATCCTGCCACGTGTGTATGGGGTTTTCACAGTGTATCAGGATCCTTCCAGGTGTGTATGGGTGTTTCACAGTGGATCAGGATCCTTCCAGGTGTGTATGGGGTTTCACAGTGCATCAGGATCCTGCCACGTGTGTATGGGGTTTCACAGTGTATCAGGATCCTTCCAGGTGTGTATGGGGTTTCTCAGTGTGTCAGGATCCTGCCAGATGTGAATGGGGTTGCACTGTGCATCAGGAACCTGCCAGGTGTGTACGTGGTCATCACAGTGTAGCCGGATCCTGCCAGGTGTGTACGGGGGTTTCACAGTTCATCAGGATCCTGCCAGGTGTGTCTGGGGTTTCACAGAGGATCAGGATCCTGCCAGGTGTGTACGGGGTTTTCACAATATATCAGGATCCGGCCAGGTGTGTACGGGGTTTCACAGAGCATCAGGATCCTGCCGGGTGTGTACGGGGATTTCACAATGTATCAGGATCCTGCCAGGTGAGTATGGGGATTTCACAGTTTATCTGGATCCTGCCAGGTGTGTATGGGGTTTTCACAGTTTATCAGCATCCTGCCAGGTGTGCATGGGGGTTTCGCAGTTTATCAGGATCCTGCCAGGTGTGCATGGGGTTTTCACAGTGTATCAGGGTCCTTCCAGGTGTGTATGTGGTTTTCACAGTGTATCAGGATCTGCCAGGTGTGTATGGGGTTTTCACAGTGCACCAGGATCCTGCCAGATGTGTCTGGGGTTTCACAGTGTATCAGGATCCTTCCAGGTGTGTTTGGGGGTTTCACAGTGGATCAGGATCCTGCCAGGTGTGTACGGGGTTTCACAGTGTATCAGGATCCTGCCGGATGTGAATGGGGTTTTCGCAGTGTATCAGTATCCTGCCGTGTGTGTTTGGGGTTTCACAGTGTATAGTGATCCTGTTAGGTGTGTATGGGGGTTTCACGGTGTATCGGGATCCTGCCATGTGTGTATGGAGTTTTCACAGTGGTTCAGGATCCTGCCAGGTGTGTTTGGGGGTTTCACAGTGTATCATGATCCTTCCAGGTGTGTATCGGGTTTTCGCAGTGTATCAGGATCCTGCCAGGAGTGTATGGGGGTTTCACAGTGGTTCAGCATCCTGCCAGGTGTGTATGGGGGTTTCACAGTGTATCATGATCCTTCCAGGTGTGTATCGGGTTTTCACAGCGGTTCAGGATCCTGCCAGGTGTGTATGGGGGTTTCACAGTGTATCATGGTCCTTCCAGGTGTGTATTGGGTTTTCACAGTGTATCAGGAACCTGCCAGGAGTGTATGGGGGTTTCACAGTGGATCAGGATCCTGCCAGTTGTGTTTGGGGTTTCACAGATTATCAGGATCCTGCCAGGTGCGGACGGGGTTTTCACAATATATCAGGATCCTGCCAGGTGAGTATGGGGGTTTCACAGTTTATCTGTACCCTGCCTGGTGTGTATGGGGGTTTCACAGTTTATCAGGATCCTGCCAAGTGTGTACGTGGGTTTCACAGATTATCAGGTTCCTGCCTGGTGTGTATGGGGGATTCACAGTTCATCAGTATCCTGCCAGGTGCATATGGGGTATTCACAGTGGAAAAGTATCCTGCCAGGTGTGTACGGGGTTTCACAGAGGATCAGGATCCTGCCAGGTGTGTACGGGGTTTTCACAATATCTCAGGATCCTGCCAGGTGTGTACGGGGTTTCACATAGGATCAGGATGCTGCCAGGTGTGTACGGGGTTTTCACAGTATATCAGGATCCTGCCAGGTGTGTATGGGGGTTTCACCGTTTATCAGTATCCTGCCAGGTGTGTGTGGGGTTTTCACAGTGGTTCAGAATCCTGCCAGGTGCGTATGGGGTTTTCACAGTTTATCAGGATCCTGCCAGGTGTGTATTGGGTTTTCACAGTGGATCAGGATCCTGCCAGGTGTGCATGGGCTTTTCACAGTCGCTCAGGATCCTGCCAGCTGTGGATGGGGATTTCATAGTGGATCAGGATCCTGCCAGGTGTGTATGGGAGTTTCACCATTTATCAGGATCTTGCCAGGTGTGTTTGGAGGTTTCACAGTTTTTCAGGATCCTGCCATGATTTAATGGGGGTTTCACAGTTTATCAGGATCCTGCCAGGTGTGTCTGGGGTTTTCACAGTGGAGCAGGATCCTGCCAGGTGTGTATGGGATTTCACAGTTTATCAGGATCCTGCCAGGTGTGTATGGGGTTTTCACAGTGTATCAGGATCTGCCAGGTGTGTATGGAGTTCCACAGTGTATCATGATCCAGCCAGGTGTGTATGTGGCTTTCACAGAGTATCAGGATCTGCCATGTGTGGATGGAGTTTCACAGTGGACCAGGATTGTGCCAGGTGTGTATGGGGTTTTCACAGTGTATCATGATCTGCAAGGTGTTTACGTGGTTTTAACAGTGCACCAGGATCCTGCCAGATGTTTCTGGGGTTTCACAGTGTATCTGGATCCTTCCAGGTGTGTATGGGAATTTCACAGTGGATCAGGATACTGCCAGGTGTGTATGTGCTTTCACAGTGTATCAGGATCCTGCCGGATGTGAATGGGATTTTCACAGTGTATCAGGATCCTGCCAGGTGTGTATGGGGTTTCACAGTGTATCGGGATCCTGCCTGGTGTTTATGGGGTTTCACAGTGGATCAGGATCCTGCCAGGTGTGTATGGGGTTTCACAGAGCATCAGGATCCTGCCAGGTGTGTATGTGGTTTCACAGTGCATCTGGGTCCTGCCAGGTGTGTGTGGGGTTTCACAGTGTATCAGGATCCTGCCAGGTGTGTATGGGGGTTTCACAGTGGATCAGGATTCTGCCAGGTATGTATGGGGTTTCACAGTGCATCAGGATCCTGCCAGGTGTGTATGGGGGTTCACAGTGTCTCAGGATCCTGCCAGGTGTGTATGGGGGTTTCACAGTGGATCAGGATCCTGCCAGGTGTGTATGGGGTTTCACAGTGGATCAGGATTCTGCCACGTGTGTATGGGGTTTCACAGTGTATCAGGATCCTTCCAGGTGTGAATGGGGTTTCAAAGTGCATCAGATTCCTGCCAGGTGTGTATGGGGTTTCACAGTGCATCTGTTTCCTGCCAGGTGTGTGTGGGGTTTCACAGTGTATGAGGATCCTGCCGGGTGTGTATGGGGGATTCACAGTGTATCAGGATCCTGCCAGGTGTGTACGGGGTTTCACAGTGCATCAGGATCCTGCCAGGTGTGTACGGGGTTTCAAAGTGTATCAGCATCCTGCCTGGTGTGTATGGGGGTTTCACAGTGGATCAGGATCCTGCCAGGTGTGTATGGGGTTTCACAGTGTATCAGGATCCTGCCACGTGTGTCTGGGGTTTCACAGTGTATCAGGATCCTTCCAGGTGTGTATGGGGTTTCACAGTGTATCAGGATCCTGCCAGATGTGAATGGGGTTACACTGTGCATCAGGAACCTGCCAGGTGTGTACGTGGTCATCACAGTGTAGCCGGATCCTGCCAGGTGTGTACGGGGGTTTCACAGTTCATCAGGATCCTGCCAGGTGTGTATGGGGTTTCCACAGTGTATCAGGATCTACAATGTGTGTATGGGGTTTTCACAGTGCACCAGGATCCTGCCAGATGTGTCTGGGGTTTCATAGTGTATCAGGTTCCTTCCAGGTGTGTATGGGGGTTTCACAGTGGATCAGGATCCTGCCAGGTGTGTACGGGGTTTCACAGTGTATCAGGATCCTGCCGGATGTGAATGGGGTTTTTACAGTGTATCAGGATCCTGCCGTGTGTGTTTGGGGTTTCACAGTGTATCGTGATCCTGCCAGGTGTGTATGGGTGTTTCACAGTGTATCGGGATCCTGCCATGTGTGTATGGGGTTTTCACAGTGGTTCAGGATCCTGCCAAGTGTGTATGGGGGTTTCACAGTGTATCATGATCCTTCCAGGTGTGTATTGGGTTTTCAGAGTGTATCAGGAACCTGCCAGGAGTGTTTGGGGGTTTCACAGTGGATCAGGATCCTGCCAGGTGTGTTTGGTGTTTCACAGTGCATCAGGATCCTGCCACGTGTGTATGGGGTTTCACAGTGTATCAGAATCCTGCCAGATGTGAATGGGGTTGCACTGTGCATCAGGAACATGCCTGGTGTGTATGGGGTCTTCACAGTGTATCAGGATCCTGCCAGGTGTGTACGGGGGTTTCACAGATTATCCGGATCCTGCCAGGTCTGTATGGGGGTTTCACAGTTCCTCAGGATCCTGCCAGGTGTGTTTGGGGTTTCACAGAGGATCAGGATCCTGCCAGGTGTGTACGGGGTTTTCACAATATATCAGGATCCTGCCAGGTGAGTATGGGGGTTTCACAGTTTATCTGTACCCTGCCTGGTGTGTATGGGGGTTTCACAGTTTATCAGGATCCTGCCAAGTGTGTACGGGGTTTCACAGTGTAGCCGGATCCTGCCAGGTGTGTACGGGGGTTTCACAGTTCATCAGGATCCTGCCAGGTGTGTATGGGGTTTCACAGAGGATCAGGATCCTGCCAGGCGTGTATGGGGTTTTCACAATATATCAGGATCCGGCCAGGTGTGTACGGGGTTTCACAGAGCATCAGGATCCTGCCGGGTGTGTACGGGGATTTCACAGTTTATCTGGATCCTGCCAGGTGTGTATGGGGGTTTCACAGTTTATCAGGATTCTGCCAGGTGTGTATGGGGTTTTCACAGTGTATCAGTGTCCTGCCAGGTGTGTATGGGGTTTCCACAGTGTATCAGGATCTACAATGTGTGTATGGGGTTTTCACAGTGCACCAGGATCCTGCCAGATGTGTCTGGGGTTTCACAGTGTATCAGGTTCCTTCCAGGTGTGTATGGGGGTTTCACAGTGGATCAGGATCCTGCCAGGTGTGTACGGGGTTTCACAGTGTATCAGGATCCTGACGGATGTGAATGGGGTTTTTACAGTGTATCAGGATCCTGCCGTGTGTGTTTGGGGTTTCACAGTGTATCGTGATCCTGCCAGATGTGTATGGGTGTTTCACAGTGTATCGGGATCCTGCCATGTGTGTATGGGGTTTTAACAGTGGTTCAGGATCCTGCCAAGTGTGTATGGGGGTTTCACAGTGTATCATGATCCTTCCAGGTGTGTATCGGGTTTTCGCAGTGTATCAGGATCCTGCCAGGAGTGTATGGGGGGTTTCACAGTGGTTCAGCATCCTGCCAGGTGTGTATGGGGGTTTCACAGTGTATCATGATCCTTCCAGGTGCGTATCGGGTTTTCACAGCGGTTCAGAATCCTGCCAGGTGTGTATGGGGGTTTCACAGTGTATCATGATCCTTCCAGGTGTGTATTGGGTTTTCAGAGTGTATCAGGAACCTGCCAGGAGTGTTTGGGGGTTTTACAGTGGATCAGGATCCTGCCAGGTGTGTTTGGTGTTTCACAGTGCATCAGGATCCTGCCACGTGTGTATGGGGTTTCACAGTGTATCAGAATCCTGCCAGATGTGAATGGGGTTGCACTGTGCATCAGGAACATGCCTGGTGTGTATGGGGTCTTCACAGTGTATCAGGATCCTGCCAGGAGTGTACGGGTGTTTCACAGATTATCTGGATCCTGCCAGGTCTGTATGGGGGTTTCACAGTTCCTCAGGATGCTGCCAGGTGTGTTTGGGGTTTCACAGAGGATCAGGATCCTGCCAGGTGTGTACGGGGTTTTCACAATATATCAGGATCCTGCCAGGTGAGTATGGAGGTTTCACAGTTTATCTATACCCTGCCAGGTGTGTATGGGGGTTTCACAGTTTATCAGGATCCTGCCAGTTGTGTATGGGGGTTTCACAGTTTATCAGGACCTGCCAGGTGTGCATGGGGTTTTCACAGTGGATCAGGATCCTGCCAGGTGTGTATGGGGTTTTCACAGTGTATCAGGATCTGCAAGGTTTGTTTGGGGATTTCACAGTGCACCAGGTTCCTGCCAGATGTGTCTGGGGTTTCACAGTGTATCAGGATCCTTCCAGGTGTGTATGGGGGTTTCACAGTGGATCAAGATCCTGACAGGTGTGTACGGGGTTTCACAGTGTATCAGGATCCTGCCGGATGTGAATGGGGTTTTCACAGTGTATCAGGATCCTGCCAGGTGTGTATGGGGTTTCACAGTTTATCAGGATCCTGCCAGGTGTGTATGGGGGTTTCACATTGTATCGGGATACTGCCATGTGTGTATGGGGTTTTCACAGTGGTTCAGGATCCTGCCAGGTGTGTTTGGGGGTTTCACAGTGTATCATGTTCCTTCCAGGTGAGTATCGGGTTTTTGCAGTGTATCAGGATCCTGCCAGGAGTGTAAGGGGGTTTCACAGTGGTTCAGGATCCTGCCACGAGTGTATGGGGGTTTCACAGTGTATCAGGATCCTGCCAGGTGTGTATGGGGGTTTCACAGTGGATCAGGATTCTGCCAGGTATGTATGGGGTTTCACAGTGCATCAGGATCCTGCCAGGTGTTTTATGGGGTTTCACAGTGTATCAGGATCCTGCCAGGTGTGTATGGGGGTTTCACAGTGGATCAGGATCCTGCCAGGTGTGTATGGGGTTTCACAGTGGATCTGGATTCTGCCACGGGTGTATGGGGTTTCAAAGTGCATCAGGATCCTGCCAGGTGTGTATGGGGTTTCACAGTACATCTGTTTCCTGCCAGGTGTGTGTGGGGTTTCACAGTGTATGAGGATCCTGCCGGGTGTGTATGGGGGATTCACAGTGTATCAGGATCCTGCCAGGTGTGTACGGGGTTTCACAGTGCATCAGGATCCTGCCAGGTGTGTACGGGGTTTCAGAGTGTATCAGCATCCTGCCAGGTGTGTATGGGGGTTTCACAGTGGATCAGGATCCTGCCAGGTGTGTATGGGGTTTCACAGTGTATCAGGATCCTGCCACGTGTGTCTGGGGTTTCACAGTGTATCAGGATCCTTCCAGGTGTGTATGGGGTTGCACTGTGCATCAGGAACCTGCCAGGTGTGTACGTGGTCATCACAGTGTAGCCGGATCCTGCCAGGTGTGTACGGGGGTTTCACAGTTCATCAGGATCCTGCCAGGTGTGTATGGGGTTTCACAGAGGATCAGGATCCTGCCAGGCGTGTACGGGGTTTTCACAATATATCAGGATCCGGCCAGGTGTGTACGGGGTTTCACAGAGCATCAGGATCCTGCAGGGTGTGTCCGGGGTTTTCACAATATATCAGGATCCTGCCACGTGTGTATGGGGTTTCACAGTGCATCAGGATCCTGCCAGGTGTGTATGGGGTTTCACAGTGCATCTGTTTCCTGCCAGGTGTGTGTGGGGTTTCACAGTGTATCAGGATCCTGCCGGGTGTGTAAGGGGGATTCACAGTGGATCAGGATCCTGCCAGTTGTGTATGGGGTTTCACAGTGTATCATGATCCTTCCAGGTGTGTATTGGGTTTTCAGAGTGTATCAGGAACCTGCCAGGAGTGTTTGGGGGTTTTACAGTGGATCAGGATCCTGCCAGGTGTGTTTGGTGTTTCACAGTGCATCAGGATCCTGCCAGGTGTGTACGGGGGTTTCACAGATTATCCGGATCCTGCCAGGTCTGTATGGGGGTTTCACAGTTCCTCAGGATCCTGCCAGGTGTGTTTGGGGTTTCACAGAGGATCAGGATCCTGCCAGGTGTGTACGGGGTTTTCACAATATATCAGGATCCTGCCAGGTGAGTATGGAGGTTTCACAGTTTATCTATACCCTGCCAGGTGTGTATGGGGGTTTCACAGTTTATCAGGATCCTGCCAGTTGTGTATGGGGGTTTCACAGTTTATCAGGACCTGCCAGGTGTGCATGGGGTTTTCACAGTGGATCAGGATCCTGCCAGGTGTGTATGGGGTTTTCACAGTGTATCAGGATCTGCAAGGTTTGTTTGGGGTTTTCACAGTGCACCAGGTTCCTGCCAGATGTGTCTGGGGTTTCACAGTGTATCAGGATCCTTCCAGGTGTGTATGGGGGTTTCACAGTGGATCAAGATCCTGACAGGTGTGTACGGGGTTTCACAGTGTATCAGGATCCTGCCGGATGTGAATGGGGTTTTCACAGTGTATCAGGATCCTGCCAGGTGTGTATGGGGTTTCACAGTTTATCAGGATCCTGCCAGGTGTGTTTGGGGGTTTCACAATGTATCATGTTCCTTCCAGGTGAGTATCGGGTTTTCGCAGTGTATCAGGATCCTTCGAGGTGTGCATGGGGTTATCACAGTGTATCAAGATCCAGCCAGGTGTTTATGGGGTTTCACAGTGCATCAGGATCCTGCCAGGTGTGTTTGTGTTTTTCACAGTTTATCTGGATCCTGCCAGGTGTGTATGGGGTATTCACAGTTTATCAGGATCCTGCCCGGTGTGTATGGGGTTTTCACAGTGCATCAGGATCCTGCCAGGTGTGTGCGGGGTTTTCACAGTTTATCAGGCTCCTGCCAGGCATTGATGGGGTTTTAACATTGTATCAGGATCCTACCAGGTGTGTATGGGGTTTTCACAGTGGATCAGGATCCTGCCAGGTGTGTATGGGGGCTTCACAGTGGATCAGGATCCTGCCATGTGTGTATGGGGTTTCACAGAGTATCAGGATCCTGCGAAGTGTGTCTGGGGGTTTCACAGTGGATCCAGATCCTGCCAGGTGTGTATGGGGTTACACAGTGTATCAGGATCCTTCCAGGTGTGTATGGGGTTTTCACAGTGCATCAGGATCTGCAAGGTGTGTATTCGGTTTTCACAGTGCAAAAGGATTCTGCCAGATGTGTCTGGGGTTTCACAGTGTATCAGGATCCTTCCAGGTGTGTATGGGGGTTTCACAGTGTATCAGGATCCTGCCGGATGTGAATGGGGTTTTCACAGTGCATCAGGATCCTGCCAGGTGTGTATGGGTTTTCACAGTGCATCGGGAGCCTGCCAGGTGTGTATGGGGTTTTCACTGTGCATCAGGATCCTGCCAGGTGTGTATGGGGGTTTCGCAGTGTATCAGGATCCTTCCAGGTGTGTATGGGGTTTTCACAGTGGATCAGGATCCTGCCAGGTGTGTATGGGGTTTCACAGAGGATCAGGATCCTGCCAGGTGTGTACGGGGATTTCACAATATATCAGAATCCTGCCATTTGTGTACAGGCTTTCACAGAGGATCAGGATCCTGCAAGGTGTGTACGGGGTTTTCACAATATATCAGGATCCTGCCAGGTGTGTATGGGGCTTTCACTGTTTATCGGGATACTGCCAGGTGTGTATGGGGGTTTCACAGTCTATCAGGATCCTGCCAGGTGTGTATGGGGGTTTCACATTTTATCAGGATCCTCCCAGGTGTGTATGGGGGTTTCACAGTGGATCAGGATCCTGCCACGTGTGTATGGGGGTTTCACAGTGGATCCAGATGCTGCCAGGTGTGTATGGGGATTCACAGTGGATCAGGATCCTGCCATGTGTGTATGGGGTTTCACAGTGTATCAGGATCCTGCCACGTGTGTATGGGGGTTTCACAGTGGATCCAGATCCTGCCAGGTGTGTATGGGGATTCACAGTGTATCAGGATCCTTCCAGTTGTGTATGGGGTTTCACAGTGTATCAGGATCCTGTCAGGTGTGCATGGGGATTTCACAGTTCTTCAGGATCCTGCCAGGTGTGTATGGGGTTTTCACAGTGGATCAGGATCCTGCCAGGTGTGAACGGGGTTTCACAGAGGATCAGCATCCTGCCAGGTGTTCAAGGTTTTCACAATATATCAGGATCCTGCCAGATGTGTACGGGGTTTCACAGAGGATCAGTATCCTGCCTGGTGTGTATGGGGTTTTCACAATATATCAGGATCCTGCCAGGTGTGTATGGGGGTTTCACCGTTTATCAGGATCCTGCCAGGTGTGTATGGGGTTTTCACAGTGGATCAGGATCCGGCCAGGTGTGTGTGGGGTTTTCACAGTGTATCAGGATCTGCAAGGTGTGTATTGGGTTTTCACAGTGCAAAAGGATCCTGCCAGATGTGTCTGGGGTTTCACAGTGTATCAGGATCCTTCCAGGTGTGTATGGGGGTTTCACAGTGTATCAGGATCCTGCCGGATGTGAATGGGGTTTTCACAGTGTATCAGGATCCTGCCAGGTGTGTATGGGTTTTCACAGTGCATCGGGATCCTGCCAGGTGTGTATAGGGTTTTCACTGTGCATCAGGATCCTGCCAGGTGTGTATGGGGGTTTCGCAGTGTATCAGGATCCTTCCAGGTGTGTATGGGGTTTTCACAGTTTATCAGGTTCCTGCCAGGTGTGTATGGTGGTTTCACAGTGGATCAGGATCCTGCCAGGTGTGTATGGGGTTTCACAGAGTATCAGGATCCTTCCAGGTGTGCATGGGGTTTCACAGTGTATCAGGATCCAGCCAGGTGTTTATGGGGTTTCACAGTGCATGACGATCCTGCCAGGAGTGTTTGTGTTTTTCACAGTTTATCTGGATCCTGCCAGGTGTGTATGGGGTATTCACAGTTTATCAGGATCCTGCCCGGTGTGAATGGGGATTTCACAGTTCTTCAGGATCCTGCCAGGTGTGTATGGGGTTTTCACAGTGTATCAGGATCCTGCCAGGTGTGAACGGGGTTTCACAGAGGGTCAGCATCCTGCCAGGTGTAGGGGGTTTTCACAATATATCAGGATCCTGCCAGATGTGTACGGGGTTTCACAGAGGATCAGTGTCCTGCCAGGTGTGTACGGGGTTTTCACAATATATCAGGATCCTGCCAGGTGTGTATGGGGGTTTCACCGTTTATCAGGATCCTGCCAGGTGTGTATGTGGGTTTCACAGATTATCAGGATCCTGCCAGGTGTGTATGGGGGTTTCACAGTTTATCAGGTTCCTTCCAGGTGTGTATGGGGTTTTCACAGTGGATCAGGATCCGGCCAGGTGTGTTTGGGGTTTTCACAGTGTATCAGGATCTGCAAGGTGTGTATTGGGTTTTCACAGTGCAAAAGGATCCTGCCAGATGTGTCTGGGGTTTCACAGTGTATCAGGATCCTTCCAGGTGTGTATGGGGGTTTCACAGTGTATCAGGATCCTGCCGGATGTGAATGGGGTTTTCACAGTGTGTCAGGATCCTGCCAGATGTGTATGGGTTTTCACAGAACATCGGGATCCTGCCAGGTGTGTATGGGGATTTCACTGTGCATCGGGATCCTGCCAGGTGTGTATGGGGGTTTCGCAGTGTATCAGGATCCTTCCAGGTGTGTATGGGGTTTTCCCAATGTATCAGGATCCTGCAGGTGTGTATGGGGGTTTCACAGTGGATCAGGATCCTGCCAGGTGTGTATGGGGTTTCACAGAGTATCAGGATCCTTCGAGGTCTGCATGGGGCTTTCACAGTGTATCAGGATCCAGCCAGGTGTTTATGGGGTTTCACAGTGCATCAGGATCCTGCCAGGTGTGAACGGGGTTTCACAGAGGGTCAGCATCCTGCCAGGTGTAGGGGGTTTTCACAATATATCAGGATCCTGCCAGATGTGTACGGGGTTTCACAGAGGATCAGTGTCCTGCCAGGTGTGTACGGGGTTTTCACAATATATCAGGATCCTGCCAGGTGTGTATGGGGGTTTCACCGTTTATCAGGATCCTGCCAGGTGTGTATGGGGGTTTCACAGATTATCAGGATCCTGCCAGGTGTGTATGGGGGTTTCACAGTTTATCAGGTTCCTTCCAGGTGTGTATGGGGTTTTCACAGTGGATCAGGATCCGGCCAGGTGTGTTTGGGGTTTTCACAGTGTATCAGGATCTGCAAGGTGTGTATTGGGTTTTCACAGTGCAAAAGGATCCTGCCAGATGTGTCTGGGGTTTCACAGTGTATCAGGATCCTTCCAGGTGTGTATGGGGGTTTCACAGTGTATCAGGATCCTGCCGGATGTGAATGGGGTTTTCACAGTGTGTCAGGATCCTGCCAGATGTGTATGAGTTTTCACAGAACATCGGGATCCTGCCAGGTGTGTATGGGGTTTTCACTGTGCATCGGGATCCTGCCAGGTGTGTATGGGGGTTTCGCAGTGTATCAGGATCCTTCCAGGTGTGTATGGGGTTTTCCCAATGTATCAGGATCCTGCAGGTGTGTATGGGGGTTTCACAGTGGATCAGGATCCTGCCAGGTGTGTATGGGGTTTCACAGAGTATCAGGATCCTTCGAGGTCTGCATGGGGCTTTCACAGTGTATCAGGATCCAGCCAGGTGTTTATGGGGTTTCACAGTGCATCAGGATCCTGTCAGGAGTGTTTGTGTTTTTCACAGTTTATCTGGATCCTGCCAGGTGTGTATGGGGTATTCACAGTTTAACAGGATCCTGCCCGGTGTGTATGAGGTTTTCACAGTGTATCAGGATCCTGCCAGGTGTGTATGGGGTTATCACAGTATATCAGGATCCTGCCAGGTGTGTATGGGGTTTTCACAGTTGATCAGGATCCTGCCAGGTGTGTATGGGGTTTTCACAGTGTATCAGGATCCTGCCAGGTGTGCATGGGATTTTCACAGAGTATCAGGATCCTGCCACGTGTGTATGGGGTTTTCACAGTGGATCAGGATCCTGCCAGGTGTGTGTGGGGTTTTCACAGTTTATCAGGCTCCTGCCAGGTGTTGATGCGGTTTTAACATTGTATCAGGATCCTACCAGGTGTGTATGGGGTTTTCACAATGCATCAGGAACCTGCCAGGTGTGTATGGGGTTTCACCGTATATCAGGATCCTGCCAGGTGTGCATGGCGTTTCACAGTGTATCAGGATGCTGCCAGGTGTGTATGGGGGTTTCACAGTGGATCAGGATCCTGCCATGTGTTTATGGGGTTTCACAGTGCATCAGGATCCTGCCAGGTGGGTATGGGGGTTTCACAGTGGATCAGGATCCTGCCATGTGTTTATGGGGTTTCACAGTGGATCAGGATCCTGCCAGGTGTGTATGGGGGTTTCACAGTGGATCAGGATCCTGCCAGGTGTGTGTGGGGTATCACAGTTTATCAGGATCCTTCCAGGTGTGTATTGGGTTTTCACAGTGTATCAGGATCCTGCCAGGTGTCTATGGGGTTTCACAGTGCATCAGGATCCTGCCAGGTGTGTATGGGGTTTCACAGTGCATCAGGATCCTGCCAGGTGTGTATGGGGGTTTCACAGTGGATCAGGCTTCTGCCAGGTATGTATGGGGTTTCACAGTGCATCAGGATCCTGCCGGTTGTGTATGGGGTTTCACAGTGTATCAGGATCTTGCCAGGTGTGTATTGGGATTTCACAGTGCATCAGGCTTCAGCCAGGTTTGTATGGGGTTTCACAGTGCATCAGGATCCTGCCAGGTGTGTATGGGGTTTCACAGTGGATCAGGATCCTGCCAGGTGTGTATGGGGGTTTCGCAGTGCATCAGGATCCTGCTAGGTGTGTATCGGGTTTCACAGTGTATCAGCATCCTGCCAGGTGTGTACGGGAATTTCGCAATATATCAGGACCCTGCCAGGTGTGTACGGGGTTTCACAGAGGGTCAGGATCCTGCCTGGTGTGCATGGGGGTTTCACCGTTTATCAGGATCCTGCCAGGTGTGTATGAGGGTTTCACAGTTTATCAGGATCCTGCCAGGTGTGTATGGGTTTTCACAGACCATCGGGATCCTGCCAGGTGTGTATGGGGTTTTCACTGTGCATCAGGATCCTGCCAGGTGTGTATGGGGGTTTCGCAGTGTATCAGGATCCTTCCAGGTGGGTATGGGGTTTTCACAATATATCAGGATCCTGCCAGGTGTGTATGGGGGTTTCACAGTGGATCAGGATCCTGCCAGGTGTGTATGGGTTTTCACAGAGTATCAGGATCCTTCGTGGTTTGCATGGGGTTTTCACAGTGTATCAGGATCCTGCCAGGAGTGTTTGGGTTTTTCACAGTTTATCTGGATCCTGCCAGGTGTGTATGGGGTATTCACAGTTTATCAGGATCCTGCCCGGTGTGTATGAGGTTTTCACAGTGTATCAGGATCCTGCCAGGTGTGTATGGGGTTATCACAGTGTATCAGGATCCTGCCAGGTGTGTATGGGGTTTTCACAGTGTATCAGTATCCTGCCAGGTGTGCATGGGATTTTCACAGTGGATCAGGATCCTGCCAGGTGTGTGTGGGGTTTTCACAGTTTATCAGGCTCCTGCCAGCTGTTGATGGGGTTTCAACATTGTATCAGGATCCTACCAGGTGTGTATGGGGTTTTCACAAGGTATCAGGATCCTGCCAGGTGTGTATGGGGTTTTCACAGTGTATCAGTATCCTGCCAGTTGTGCATGGGGTTTCTACTGTGCATCAAGATCCTGCCTGGTGTGTATGGGGTTTCACTGTGTTTCAGGGTCCTGCCAGGTGTGTATGGGGTTTTCACAGTGGATCAGGATCCTGCCAGGTGTGTATGGGGTTTTCACTGTGCATCAGGTTCCTGCCTGGAGTGTATGGGGTTTCAATGAGTATCAGGGTCCTGCCAGGTGTGTATGGGGTTTCCCTGTGTATCAGGGTCCTGCCAGGTGAATATGGGGTTTCACTGTGGATCAGGATCCTGCCAGGTATGTTTGGGGTTTTCACAGTGGATCAGGGTCCTGCCAGGTGTGTATGGGTTTTTCACAGTCGATCAGTATCCTGCCAGGTGTGTATGGGGTTTTCACTGTGCAACAGGATCCTGCCTGGTGTGTTTGGGGTTTCACTGTGTATCAGGGTCCTGCCAGGTGTGTATGGGGTTTCACTGTGTATCAGGGTCCTGCCAGGTGTGTTTGGGGTTTTCACAGTGTATCAGGATCCTGCCATGTGTGAATGGGGTTTTCCCAGTGCATCAGGATCCTGTCAGGTGTGTATGGGTTTTCACAGTGCATCGGGATCCTGCCAGGTGTGTATGGTGTTGTCACTGTGCATCAGGATCCTGCCAGGTGTATATGGGGGTTTCGCAGTGTATCAGGATCCTTCCAGGTGTGTATGGGGTTTTCACAGTGGATCAGGATCCTGCCAGGTGTGTATGGGGGTTTCACAGTGGATCAGGATCCTGCCAGGTGTGTATGGGGTTTCACAGAGTATCAGGATCCTTCGAGGTGTGCATGGGGTTTTCACAGTGTATCAAGATCCAGCCAGGTGTTTATGGGGTTTCACAGTGCATCAGGATCCTGCCAGGAGTGTTTGTGTTTTTCACAGTTTATCTGGATCCTGCCAGGTGTGTATGGGGTATTCACAGTTTATCAGGATCCTGCCCGGTGTGTATGGGGTTTTCACAGTGCATCAGGATCCTGCCAGGTGTGTATGGGGTTATCACAGTGTATCAGGATCCTGCCAGGTGTGTATGGGGTTTTCACAGTTGATCAGGATCCTGCCAGGTGTGTATGGGGTTTTCACAGTGTATCAGGATCCTGCCAGGTGTGCATGGGATTTTTACAGTGTATCAGGATCCTGCCAGGTGTGTATGGGGTTTTAACAGTGGATCAGGATCCTGCCAGGTGTGTGCGGGGTTTTCACAGTTTTATCAGGCTCCTGCCAGGCATTGATGGGGTTTTAACATTGTATCAGGATCCTACCAGGTGTGTATGGGGTTTTCACAATGCATCAGGATCCTGCCAGGTGTGTATGGGGTTTTCACAGTGTATCAGTATCCTGCCAGTTGTGCATGGGGTTTCTACTGTGCATCAGGATCCTGCCTGGTGTGTATGGGGTTTCACAGTGGATAAGGATCCTGCCAGGTGTGTATGGGGTTTTCACAGTGCATCAGGTTCCTGCCTGGTATGTATGGGGTTTCATTGTGTATCAGAGTCCTGCCAGGTGTGTATGGGGTTTCCCTGTGCATCAGGGTCCTGCCAGGTGTATATGCGGTTTCACGGTGGATCAGGATCCTGCCAGGTGTGTTTGGGGTTTTCACAGTGGATCAGGATCCTGCCAGTTGTGTATGGGGTTTTCACAGTGGATCAGGATCCTGCCAGGTGTGTCTGGGGTTTTCACAGTGGATCAGGGTCCTGCCAGGTGTGTATGGGTTTTTCACAGTCGATCAGTATCCTGCCAGGTGTGTATGGGGTTTTCACTGTGCAACAGGATCCTGCCTGGTGTGTTTGGGGTTTCACTGTGTATCAGTGTCCTGCCAGGGGTGTATGGGGTTTCACTGTGTATCAGGGTCCTGCCAGGTGTGTTTGGTGTTTTCACAGTGTATCAGGATACTGCCAGGTGTGTATGTGGTTTTTACTGTGGATCAGGATCCTGCCATGTGTGAATGGGGTTTTCCCAGTGTATCAGGATCCTGTCAGGTGTGGATGGGAGTTTCACCATTAATCAGGATCCTGCCAGGTGTGTATAGGGGTTTCACAGTGTATCAGGATCCTGCCACGTGTGTATGGGGTTTTCACAGTGTATCGGGGTCCTGCCAGGTGTGTATGGGGTTTCACTCTGTATCAGTGTCCTGCCAGGAGTGTATGGGGTTTTCACTGCGCATCAGGATCCTGCCAGGTGTTTTCGGGGTTTTCAGTGTATCAGAATCCTGCCAGGTTTGACTATGGTTTCACAGTGTATCAGGATCCTGCCAGATGTGAATGGGGTTTTCCAGTGGATCAGGATCCTGCCAGGTGTGAATGGGGTTTTCACATTGTATCAGGATTCTGCCAGGTGTGTATGGGGTTTTCATATTATATCAGGATACTGCCAGATGTGAATGGGGTTTCACTGTGCATCAGGATCCTGCCAGACGTGAATGGGGTTTCACAGTGGTTCAGGATCCTGCCAGGTGTGAGTGGGGTTTCACAGTGTATCAGGACCCTGCCGGATGTGAATGGGGTATTCACAGTGTATCAGGATCCTGCCAGGTGTATATGGGTTTTCACAGTGCATCGGGATCCTGCCAGGTGTGTATGGGGTTTTCACTGTGCATCAGGATCCTGCCAGGTGTGTATGGGGGTTTCGCAGTGTATCAGGATCCTTCCAGGTGTGTATGGGGTTTTCACAGTGTATCAGGATCCTGCCAGGTGTGTATGCGGGTTTCACAGTGGATCAGGATCCTGCCAGGTGTGTATGGGGTTTCACAGAGTATCAGGATCCTTCCAGGTGTGCATGGGGTTTTCACAGTGTATCAGGATCCTGCCAGGTGTTTATGGGGTTTCACAGTGCATCAGGATCCTGCCAGGAGTGTTTGTGTTTTTCACAGTTTATCTGGATCCTGCCAGGTGTGTCTGGGGTATTCACAGTTTATCAGGATCCTGCCCGGTGTGTATGGGGATTTCACAGTTCTTCAGAATCCTGCCAGGTGTGTCTGGGGTTTTCACAGTGGATCAGGATCCTGCCAGGTGTGAACTGGGTTTCGCAGAGGATCAGCATCCTGCCAGGTGTACGGGGTTTTCACAATATATCAGAATCCTGCCAGATGTGTACGGGGTTTCACAGAGGATCAGGATCCTGCCAGGTGTGTATGGGGTTTTCACAATATATCAGGATCCTGCCAGGTGTGTATGGGGTTTTCACCGTTTATCAGTATCCTGCCAGGTGTGTATGGGGGTTTCACAGATTTTCAGGATCCTGCCAGGTGTGTATGGGGGTTTCACAGTTGATCAGGATCCTGCCAGTTGTGTATGGGGGTTTCACAGTTTATCAGGACCTGCCAGGTGTGTATGGGGTTTTCACAGTGGATCAGGATCCGGCCAGGTGTGTGTGGGGTTTTCACAGTGTATCAGCATCTGCAAGGTGTGTATTGGGTTTTCACAGTGCAAAAGGATCCTGCCAGATGTGTCTGGGGTTTCACAGTGTATCAGGATCCTGCCAGGTGTGTATGGGGGTTTCACAGTGTATCAGCATCCTGCCGGATGTGAATGGGGTTTTCACAGTGTATCAGGATCCTGCCAGGTGTGTATGGGTTTTCACAGAACATCGGGATCCTGCCAGGTGTGTATGGGGCTTTCACTGTGCATCAGGATCCTGCCAGGTTTGTATGGGGGTTTCGCAGTGCATCAGGATCCTTCCAGGTGTGTATGGGGTTTTCACAATGTATCAGGATCCTGCCAGGTGTGTATGGGGGTTTCACAGTGGATCAGGATCCTGCCAGGTGTGTATGTGGTTTCACAGAGTATCAGGATCCGTCGAGGTGTGCAATGGGTTTTCATAGTGTATCAGGATCCAGCCAGGTGTTTATGGGGTTTCACAGTGCATCAGGATCCTGCCAGGAGTGTTTGTGTTTTTCACAGTGTATCAGGATCCTTCCAGGTGTGTATGCGGTTTTCACAGTGTATCAGGTTCCTGCCAGGTGTGTATGGGGGTTTCACAGTGGATCAGGATCCTGCCAGGTGTGTATGGGGTTTCACAGAGTATCAGGATCCTTCGAGGTGTGCATGGGGTTTTCACAGTGTATCAAGATCCAGCCAGGTGTTTATGGGGTTTCACAGTGCATCAGGATCCTGCCAGGAGTGTTTGTGTTTTTCACAGTTTATCTGGATCCTGCCAGGTGTGTATGGGGTATTCACAGTTTATGAGGATCCTGCCCGGTGTGTATGGGGTTTTCACAGTGCATCAGGATCCTGCCAGGTGTGTATGGGGTTATCACAGTATATCAGAATCCTGCCAGGTGTGTATGGGGTTTTCACAGTTGATCAGGATCCTTCCAGGTGTGTATGGGGTTTTCACAATGTATCAGGATCCTGCCAGGTGTGTATGGGCGTTTCACAGTGTATCAGGATCCTGCCAGGTGTGTATGGGTTTTCACAGAGTATCAGGATCCTTCGAGGTTTGCATGGGGTTTTCACAGTGTATCAGGATCCAGCCAGGTGTTTATGGGGTTTCACAGTGCATCAGGATCCTGCCAGGAGTGTTTGTGTTTTTCACAGTTTATCTGGAACCTGCCCGGTGTGTATGACGTTTTCACAGTGTATCAGGATCCTGCCAGGTGTGTATGGGGTTATCACAGTGTATCAGGATCCTGCCAGGAGTGTATGGGGTTTTCACAGTTGATCAGGATCCTGCCAGGTGTGTATGGGGTTTTCACAGTGTATCAGTATCCTGCCAGGTGTGCATGGGATTTTCACAGTGGATCAGGATCCTGCCAGGTGTGTGTGGGGTTTTCACAGTTTATCAGGCTCCTGCCAGGTGTTGATGGGGTTTTAACATTGTATCAGGATCCTACCAGGTGTGTATGGGGTTTTCACAATGTATCAGGATCCTGCCAGGTGTGTATGGGGTTTTCACAGTGTATCAGTATCCTGCCAGTTGTGCATGGGGTTTCTACTGTGCATCAAGATCCTGCCTGGTGAGTATGGGGTATCACTGTGTATCAGGGTCCTGCCAGGTGTGTATGGGGTTTTCACGGTGGATCAGGATCCTGCCAGGTGTGTATGGGGTTTTCACTGTGCATCAGGTTCCTGCCTGGTGTGTATGGGGTTTCACTGAGTATCAGGGTCCTGCCAGGTGTGTATGGGGTTTCCCTGTGTATCAGGGTCCTGCCAGGTGAATATGGGGTTTCACTGTGGATCAGGATCCTGCCAGGTGTGTTTGGGGTTTTCACAGTGGATCAGGGTCCTGCCAGGTGTGTATGGGTTTTTCTCAGTCGATCAGTATCCTGCCAGGTGTGTATGGGGTTTTCACTGTGCAACAGAATCCTGCCTGGTGTGTTTGGGGTTTCACTGTGTATCAGGGTCCTGCCAGGTGTGTATGGGGTTTCACTGTGTATCAGGGTCCTGCCAGGTGTGTTTGGGGTTTTCACAGTGTATCAGGATCCTGCCAGGTGTGTATGGGGTTTTTACTGTGGATCAGGATCCTGCCATGTGTGAATGGGGTTTTCCCAGTGTATCAGGATCCTGCCAGGTGTGTATGGGTTTTCACAGTGCATCGGGATCCTGCCAGGTGTGTATGGGGTTGTCACTGTGCATCAGGATCCTGCCAGGTGCATATGGGGGTTTCGCAGTGTATCAGGATCCTTCCAGGTGTGTATGGGGTTTTCACAGTGTATCAGGATCCTGCCAGGTGTGTATGGGGGTTTCACAGTGGATCAGGATCCTGCCAGGTGTGTATGGGGTTTAACAGAGTATCAGGATCCTTCGAGGTGTGCATGGGGTTTTCACAGTGTATCAAGATCCAGCCAGGTTTGTGTGGGGTTTCACAGTGCATCAGGATCCTGCCAGGACTGTTTGTGTTTTTCACAGTTTATCTGGATCCTGCCAGGTGTGTATGGGGTATTCACAGTTTATCAGGATCCTGCCCGGTGTGTATGGGGTTTTCACAGTGCATCAGGATCCTGCCAGGTGTGTATGGGGTTATCACAGTGTATCAGGATCCTGCCAGGTGTGTATGGGGTTTTCACAGTTGATCAGGATCCTGCCAGGTGTGTATGGGGTTTTCACAGTGTATCAGGATCCTGCCAGGTGTGCATGGGATTTTCACAGTGTATCAGGATCCTGCCAGGTGTGTATGGGGTTTTAACAGTGGATCAGGATCCTGCCAGGTGTGTGCGGGGTTTTCACAGTTTATCAGGCTCCTGCCAGGCATTGATGGGGTTTTAACATTGTATCAGGATCCTACCAGGTGTGTATGGGGTTTTCACAATGTATCAGGATCCTGCCAGGTGTGTATGGGGTTTTCACAGTGTATCAGTATCCTGCCAGCTGTACATGGGGTTTCTACTGTGCATCAGGATCCTGCCTGGTGTGTATGGGGTTTCACTGTGTATCAGGGTCCTGCCAGGTGTGTATGGGGTTTTCACAGTGGATCAGGATCCTGCCAGGTGTGTATGGGGTTTTCACAGTGCATCAGGTTCCTGCCTGGTATGTATGGGGTTTCACTGTGTATCAGAGTCCTGCCAGGTGTGTATGGGGTTTCCCTGTGTATCAGGGTCCTGCCAGGTGTATATGGGGTTTCACGGTGGATCAGGATCCTGCCAGGTGTGTTTGGGGTTTTCACAGTGGATCAGGATCCTGCCAGTTGTGTATGGGGTTTTCACAGTGGTTCAGGATCCTGCCAGGTGTGTATGGGTTTTTCACAGTCGATCAGTATCCTGCCAGGTGTGTATGGGGTTTTCACTGTGCAACAGGATCCTGCCTGGTGTGTTTGGGGTTTCACTGTGTATCAGTGTCCTGCCAGGGGTGTATGGGGTTTCACTGTGTATCAGGGTCATGCCAGGTGTGTTTGGTGTTTTCACAGTGTATCAGGATACTGCCAGGTGTGTATGGGGTTTTTACTGTGGATCAGGATCCTGCCATGTGTGAATGGGGTTTTCCCAGTGTATCAGGATCCTGTCAGGTGTGGATGGGAGTTTCACCATTAATCAGGATCCTGCGAGGTGTGTATAGGGGTTTCACAGTGTATCAGGATCCTGCCACGTGTGTAATGGGTTTTCACAGTGTATCGGGGTCCTGCCAGGTGTGTATGGGGTTTCACTCTGTATCAGTGTCCTGCCAGGAGTGTATGGGGTTTTCACTGCGCATCAGGATCCTGACAGGTGTGTTCGGGGTTTTCAGTGTATCAGAATCCTGCCAGGTTTGACTATGGTTTCACAGTGAATCAGGATCCTGCCAGATGTGAATGGGGTTTTCCAGTGGATCAGGATCCTGCCAGGTGTGAATGGGGTTTTCACATTGTATCAGGATTCTGCCAGGTGTGTATGGGGTTTTCATATTATATCAGGATACTGCCAGATGTGAATGGGGTTTCACTGTGCATCAGGATCCTGCCAGACGTGAATGGGGTTTCACAGTGGTTCAGGATCCTGCCAGGTGTGAGTGGGGTTTCACAGTGTATCAGGACCCTGCCGGATGTGAATGGGGTATTCACAGTGTATCAGGATCCTGCCAGGTGTATATGGGTTTTCACAGTGCATCGGGATCCTGCCAGGTGTGTATGGGGTTTTCACTGTGCATCAGGATCCTGCCAGGTTTGTATGGGGGTTTCGCAGTGTATCAGGATCCTTCCAGGTGTGTATGGGGTTTTCACAGTGTATCAGGATCCTGCCAGGTGTGTATGGGGGTTTCACAGTGGATCAGGATCCTGCCAGGTGTGTATGGGGTTTCACAGAGTATCAGGATCCTTCCAGGTGTGCATGGGGTTTTCACAGTGTATCAGGATCCAGCCAGGTGTTTATGGGGTTTCACAGTGCATCAGGATCCTGCCAGGAGTGTTTGTGTTTTTCACAGTTTATCTGGATCCTGCCAGGTGTGTCTGGGGTATTCACAGTTTATCAGGATCCTGCCCGGTGTGTATGGGGATTTCACAGTTCTTCAGAATCCTGCCAGGTGTGTCTGGGGTTTTCACAGTGGATCAGGATCCTGCCAGGTGTGAACGGGGTTTCGCAGAGGATCAGCATCCTGCCAGGTGTACGGGGTTTTCACAATATATCAGAATCCTGCCAGATGTGCACGGGGTTTCACAGAGGATCAGGATCCTGCCAGGTGTGTATGGGGTTTTCACAATATATCAGGGTCCTGCCAGGTGTGAATGGGGTTTTCACCGTTTATCAGGATCCTGCCAGGTGTGTATGGGGGTTTCACAGATTATCAGGATCCTGCCAGGTGTGTATGGGGTTTTCACGGTGCATCAGGTTCCTGCCTGGTATGTATGGGGTTTCACTGTGTATCAGAGTCCTGCCAGGTGTGTATGGGGTTTCCCTGTGTATCAGGGTCCTGCCAGGTGTATATGGGGTTTCACGGTGGATCAGGATCCTGCCAGGTGTGTTTGGGGTTTTCACAGTGGATCAGGATCCTGCCAGTTGTGTATGGGGTTTTCACAGTGGATCAGGATCCTGCCAGGTGTGTATGGGTTTTCACAGTGGATCAGGGTCCTGCCAGGTGTGTTTGGGTTTTTCACAGTCGATCAGTATCCTGCCAGGTGTGTATGGGGTTTTCACTGTGCAACAGGATCCTGCCTGGTGTGTTTGGGGTTTCACTGTGTATCAGTGTCCTGCCAGGGGTGTATGGGGTTTTACTGTGTATCAGTGTCCTGCCAGGTGTGTTTGGTGTTTTCACAGTGTATCAGGATACTGCCAGGTGTGTATGGGGTTTTTACTGTGGATCAGGATCCTGCCATGTGTGAATGGGGTTTTCCCAGTGTATCAGGATCCTGTCAGGTGTGGATGGGAGTTTCACCATTAATCAGGATCCTGCTAGGTGTGTATAGGGGTTTCACAGTGTATCAGGATCCTGCCACGTGTGTATGGGGTTTTCACAGTGTATCGGGGTCCTGCCAGGTGTGTATGGGGTTTCACTCTGTATCAGTGTCCTGCCAGGAGTGTATGGGGTTTTCACTGCGCATCAGGATCCTGCCAGGTGTGTTCGGGGTTTTCAGTGTATCAGAATCCTGCCAGGTTTGACTATGGTTTCACAGTGTATCAGGATCCTGCCAGATGTGAATGGGGTTTTCCAGTGGATCAGGATCCTGCCAGGTGTGAATGGGGTTTTCACATTGTATCAGGATTCTGCCAGGTGTGTATGGGGTTTTCATATTATATCAGGATACTGCCAGATGTGAATGGGGTTTGACAGTGGTTCAGGATCCTGCCAGGTTTGAGTGGGGTTTCACAGTGTATCAGGACCCTGCCGGATGTGAATGGGGTATTCACAGTGTATCAGGATCCTGCCAGGTGTATATGGGTTTTCACAGTGCATCGGGATCCTGCCAGGTGTGTATGGGGTTTTCACTGTGCATCAGGATCCTGCCAGGTTTGTATGGGGGTTTCGCAGTGTATCAGGATCCTTCCAGGTGTGTATGGGGTTTTCACAGTGTATCAGGATCCTGCCAGGTGTGTATGGGGGTTTCACAGTGGATCAGGATCCTGCCAGGTGTGTATGGGGTTTCACAGAGTATCAGGATCCTTCCAGGTGTGCATGGGGTTTTCACAGTGTATCAGGATCCAGCCAGGTGTTTATGGGGTTTCACAGTGCATCAGGATCCTGCCAGGAGTGTTTGTGTTTTTCACAGTTTATCTGGATCCTGCCAGGTGTGTCTGGGGTATTCACAGTTTATCAGGATCCTGCCCGGTGTGTATGGGGATTTCACAGATCTTCAGAATCCTGCCAGGTGTGTCTGGGGTTTTCACAGTGGATCAGGATCCTGCCAGGTGTGAACGGGGTTTCGCAGAGGATCAGCATCCTGCCAGGTGTACGGGGTTTTCACAATATATCAGAATCCTGCCAGATGTGTACGGGGTTTCACAGAGGATCAGGATCCTGCCAGGTGTGTATGGGGTTTTCACAATATATCAGGATCCTGCCAGGTGTGAATGGGGTTTTCACCGTTTATCAGGATCCTGCCAGGTGTGTATGGGGGTTTCACAGATTATCAGGATCCTGCCAGGTGTGTATGGGGGTTTCACAGTTGATCAGGATCCTGCCAGTTGTGTATGGGGGTTTCACAGTTTATCAGGAACTGCCAGGTGTGTATGGGGTTTTCACAGTGGATCAGGATCCGGCCAGGTGTGTGTGGGGCTTTCACAGTGTATCAGCATCTGCAAGGTGTGTATTGGGTTTTCACAGTGCAAAAGGATCCTGCCAGATGTGTCTGGGGTTTCACAGTGTATCAGGATCCTTCCAGGTGTGTATGGGGGTTTCACAGTGTATCAGGATCCTGCCAGGTGTGTACGGGGTTTCACAGTGTATCAGGACCCTGCCGGATGTGAATGGGGTATTCACAGTGTATCAGGATCCTGCCAGGTGTATATGGGTTTTCACAGTGCATCGGGATCCTGCCAGGTGTGTATGGGGTTTTCACTGTGCATCAGGATCCTGCCAGGTTTGTATGGGGGTTTCGCAGTGTATCAGGATCCTTCCAGGTGTGTATGGGGTTTTCACAGTGTATCAGGATCCTGCCAGGTGTGTATGGGGGTTTCACAGTGGATCAGGATCCTGCCAGGTGTGTATGGGGTTTCACAGAGTATCAGGATCCTTCCAGGTGTGCATGGGGTTTTCACAGTGTATCAGGATCCAGCCAGGTGTTTATGGGGTTTCACAGTGCATCAGGATCCTGCCAGGAGTGTTTGTGTTTTTCACAGTTTATCTGGATCCTGCCAGGTGTGTCAGGGGTATTCACAGTTTATCAGGATCCTGCCCGGTGTGTATGGGGATTTCACAGATCTTCAGAATCCTGCCAGGTGTGTCTGGGGTTTTCACAGTGGATCAGGATCCTGCCAGGTGTGAACGGGGTTTCGCAGAGGATCAGCATCCTGCCAGGTGTACGGGGTTTTCACAATATATCAGAATCCTGCCAGATGTGTACGGGGTTTCACAGAGGATCAGGATCCTGCCAGGTGTGTATGGGGTTTTCACAATATATCAGGATCCTGCCAGGTGTGAATGGGGTTTTCACCGTTTATCAGGATCCTGCCAGGTGTGTATGGGGGTTTCACAGATTATCAGGATCCTGCCAGGTGTGTATGGGGGTTTCACAGTTGATCAGGATCCTGCCAGTTGTGTATGGGGGTTTCACAGTTTATCAGGAACTGCCAGGTGTGTATGGGGTTTTCACAGTGGATCAGGATCCGGCCAGGTGTGTGTGGGGCTTTCACAGTGTATCAGCATCTGCAAGGTGTGTATTGGGTTTTCACAGTGCAAAAGGATCCTGCCAGATGTGTCTGGGGTTTCACAGTGTATCAGGATCCTTCCAGGTGTGTATGGGGGTTTCACAGTGTATCAGCATCCTGCCGGATGTGAATGGGGTTTTCACAGTGTATCAGGATCCTGCCAGGTGTGTATGGGTTTTCACAGAACATCGGGATCCTGCCAGGTGTGTATGGGGTTTTCACTGTGCATCAGGATCCTGCCAGGTGGGTATGGGGGTTTCGCAGTGCATCAGGATCCTTCCAGGTGTGTATGGGGTTTTCACAATGTATCAGGATCCTGCCAGGTGTGTATGGGGGTTTCACAGTGGATCAGGATCCTGCCAGGTGTGTATGTGGTTTCACAGAGTATCAGGATCCGTCGAGGTGTGCAATGGGATTTCATAGTGTATCAGGATCCAGCCAGGTGTTTATGGGGTTTCACAGTGCATCAGGATCCTGCCAGGAGTGTTTGTGTTTTTCACAGTGTATCAGGATCCTTCCAGGTGTGTATGGGGTTTTCACAGTGTATCAGGTTCCTGCGAGGTGTGTATGGGGGTTTCACAGTGGATCAGGATCCTGCCAGGTGTGTATGGGGTTTCACAGAGTATCAGGATCCTTCGAGGTGTGCATGGGGTTTTCACAGTGTATCAAGATCCAGCCAGGTGTTTATGGGATTTCACAGTGCATCAGGATCCTGCCAGGAGTGTTTGTGTTTTTCACAGTTTATCTGGATCCTGCCAGGTGTGTATGGGGTATTCACAGTTTATCAGGATCCTGCCCGGTGTGTATGGGGTTTTCACAGTGCATCAGGATCCTGCCAGGTGTGTATGGGGTTATCACAGTGTATCAGGATCCTGCCAGGTGTGTATGGGGTTTTCACAGTTGATCAGGATCCTGCCAGGTGTGTATGGGGTTTTCACAGTGTATCAGGATCCTGCCAGGTGTGCATGGGATTTTCACAGTGTATCAGGATCCTGCCAGGTGTGTATGGGGTTTTCACAGTGGATCAGGATCCTGCCAGGTGTGTGCGGGGTTTTCACAGTTTATCAGGCTCCTGCCAGGTATTGTTGGGGTTTTAACATTGTATCAGGATCCTACCAGGTGTGTATGGGGTTTTCACAATGTATCAGGATCCTGCCAGGTGTGTATGGGGTTTTCACAGTGTATCAGTATCCTGCCAGATGTGCATGGGGTTTCTACTGTGCATCAGGATCCTGCCTGGTGTGTATGGGGTTTCACTGTGTATCAGGGTCCTGCCAGGTGTGTATGGGGTTTTCACAGTGGATCAGGATCCTGCCAGGTGTGTATGGGGTTTTCACAGTGCATCAGGTTCCTGCCTGGTGTGTATGGGGTTTCACTGTGTATCAGAGTCCTGCCAGGTGTATATGGGGTTTCACGGTGGATCAGGATCCTGCCAGGTGTGTATGGGGTTTTCACAGTGCATCAGGTTCCTGCCTGGTGTGTATGGGGTTTCACTGTGTATCAGAGTCCTGCCAGGTGTGTATGGGTTTTTCACAGTGCATCAGGATCCTACCAGGTGTGTTCGGGGTTTTCAGTGTATCAGAATCCTGCCAGGTTTGACTATGGTTTCACAGTGTATCAGGATCCTGCCAGATGTGAATGGGGTTTTCCATTGGATCAGGATCCTGCCAGGTGTGAATGGGGTTTTCACATTGTATCAGGATTCTGCCAGGTGTGTATGGGGTTTTCATATTATATCAGGATACTGCCAGATGTGAATGGGGTTTCACTGTGCATCAGGATCCTGCCAGACGTGAATGGGGTTTCACAGTGCATCAGGATCCTGCCAGGTGTGAGTGGGGTTTCACAGTGTATCAGGACCCTGCCGGATGTGAATGGGGTATTCACAGAGTATCAGGATCCTTCGAGGTGTGCATGGGGTTTTCACAGTGTATCAAGATCCAGCCAGGTGTTTATGGGGTTTGACAGTGCATCAGGATCCTGCCAGGAGTGTTTGTGTTTTTCGCAGTTTATCTGGATCCTGCCAGGTGTGTATGGGGTATTCACAGTTTATCAGGATCCTGCCCGGTGTGTATGGGGTTTTCACAGTGCATCAGGATCCTGCCAGGTGTGTATGGGGTTTTCACAGTGGATCAGGATCCTTCCAGGTGTGTATGGGGTTTTCACAGTGCATCAGGTTCCTGCCTGGTGTGTATGGGGTTTCACTGTGTATCAGAGTCCTGCCAGGTGTGTATGGGGTTTCCCTGTGTATCAGGGTCCTGCCAGGTGTATATGGGGTTTCACGGTGGGTCAGGATCCTGCCAGGTGTGTTTGGGGTTTTCACAGTGGATCAGGATCCTGCCAGTTGTGTATGGGGTTTTCACAGTGGATCAGGATCCTGCCAGGTGTGTCTGGGGTTTTCACAGTGGATCAGGGTCCTGCCAGGTGTGTATGGGTTTTTCACAGTCGATCAGTATCCTGCCAGGTGTGTATGGGGTTTTCACTGTGCAACAGGATCCTGCCTGGTGTGTTTGGGGTTTCACTGTGTATCAGTGTCCTGCCAGGTGTGTATGGGGTTTCACTGTGTATCAGGGTCCTGCCAGGTGTGTTTGGTGTTTTCACAGTGTATCAGGATACTGCCAGGTGTGTATGGGGTTTTTACTGTGGATCAGGATCCTGCCATGTGTGAATGGGGTTTTCCCAGTGTATCAGGATCCTGACAGGTGTGGATGGGAGTTTCACCATTAATCAGGATCCTGCTAGGTGTGTATAGGGGTTTCACAGTGTATCAGGATCCTGCCACGTGAGTATGGGGTTTTCACAGTGTATCAGGATCCTGCCAGGTGTCTATGGGGTTTCACAGTGCATCAGGATCCTGCCAGGTGTGTATGGGGTTTCACAGTGCATCAGGATCCTGCCAGGTGTGTATGGGGGTTTCACAGTGGATCAGGCTTCTGCCAGGTGTGTATGGGGGTTTCACAGTGGATCAGGATCCTGCCAGGTGTGTATGGGGGTTTCACAGTGGATCAGGATCCTGCCAGGTGTGTGTGGGGTATCACAGTTTATCAGGATCCTTCCAGGTGTGTATTGGGTTTTCACAGTGTATCAGGATCCTGCCAGGTGTCTATGGGGTTTCACAGTGCATCAGGATCCTGCCAGGTGTGTATGGGGTTTCACATTGCATCAGGATCCTGCCGGTTGTGTATGGGGTTTCACAGTGTATCAGGATCTTGCCAGGTGTGTATTGGGATTTCACAGTGCATCAGGCTTCAGCCAGGTTTGTATGGGGTTTCACAGTGCATCAGGATCCTGCCAGGTGTGTATGGGGTTTCACAGTGGATCAGGATCCTGCCAGGTGTGTATGGGGGTTTCGCAGTGCATCAGGATCCTGCTAGGTGTGTATGGGGTTTTTACTGTGGATCAGGATCCTGCCATGTGTGAATGGGGTTTTCCCAGTGTATCAGGATCCTGTCAGGTGTGGATGGGAGTTTCACCATTAATCAGGATCCTGCTAGGTGTGTATAGGGGTTTCACAGTGTATCAGGATCCTGCCACGTGAGTATGGGGTTTTCACAGTGTATCGGGGTCCTGCCAGGTGTGTATGGGGTTTCACTCTGTATCAGTGTCCTGCCAGGAGTGTATGGGGTTTTCACTGCGCATCAGGATCCTGACAGGTGTGTTCGGGGTTTTCAGTGCATCAGAATCCTGCCAGGTTTGACTATGGTTTCACAGTGTATCAGGATCCTGCCAGATGTGAATGGGGTTTTCCAGTGGATCAGGATCCTGCCAGGTGTGAATGGGGTTTTCACATTGTATCAGGATTCTGCCAGGTGTGTAAGGGGTTTTCATATTATATCAGGATACTGCCAGATGTGAATGGGGTTTCACTGTGCATCAGGATCCTGCCAGACGTGAATGGGGTTTCACAGTGGTTCAGGATCCTGCCAGGTGTGAGTGGGGTTTCACAGTGTATCAGGACCCTGCCGGATGTGAATGGGGTATTCACAGAGTGTCAGGATCCTTCGAGGTGTGCATGGGGTTTTCACAGTGTATCAAGATCCAGCCAGGTGTTTATGGGGTTTCACAGTGCATCAGGATCCTGCCAGGAGTGTTTGTGTTTTTCACAGTTTATCTGGATCCTGCCAGGTGTGTATGGGGTATTCACAGTTTATCAGGATCCTGCCCGGTGTGTATGGGGTTTTCACAGTGCATCAGGATCCTGCCAGGTGTGTATGGGGTTATCACAGTGTATCAGGATCCTGCCAGGTGTGTATGGGGTTTTCACAGTTGATCAGGATCCTGCCAGGTGTGTATGGGGTTTTCACAGTGTATCAGAATCCTGCCAGGTGTGCATGGGATTTTCACAGTGTATCAGGATCCTGCCAGGTGTGTATGGGGTTTTCACAGTGGATCAGGATCCTGCCAGGTGTGTGCGGGGTTTTCACAGTTTATCAGGCTCCTGCCAGGTATTGATGGGGTTTTAACATTGTATCAGGATCCTACCAGGTGTGTATGGGGTTTTCACAATGTATCAGGATCCTGCCAGGTGTGTATGGGGTTTTCACAGTGTATCAGTATCCTGCCAGTTGTGCATGGGGTTTCTACTGTGCATCAGGATCCTGCCTGGTGTGAATGGGGTTTCACAGTGTATCAGGGTCCTGCCAGGTGTGTATGGGGTTTTCACAGTGGATCAGGATCCTGCCAGGTGTGTATGGGGTTTTCACAGTGAATCAGGTTCCTGCATGGTGTGTATGGGGTTTCACTGTGTATCAGGGTCCTGCCAGGTGTATATGGGGTTTCACGGTGGATCAGGATCCTGCCAGGTGTGTTTGGGGTTTTCATAGTGGATCAGGATCCTGCCAGTTGTGTATGGGGTTTTCACAGTGGATCAGGATCCTGCCAGGTGTGTCTGGGGTTTTCACAGTGGATCAGGGTCCTGCCAGGTGTGTATGGGTTTTTCACAGTCGATCAGTATCCTGCCAGGTGTGTCTGGGGTTTTCACTGTGCAACAGGATCCTGCCTGGTGTGTTTGGGGTTTCACTGTGTATCAGTGTCCTGCCAGGTGTGTATGGGGTTTCACTGTGTATCAGGGTCCTGCCAGGTGTGTTTGGTGTTTTCACAGTGTATCAGGATACTGCCAGGTGTGTATGGGGTTTTTACTGTGGATCAGGATCCTGCCATTTGTGAATGGGGTTTTCCCAGTGTATCAGGATCCTGTCAGGTGTGGATGGGAGTTTCACCATTAATCAGGATCCTGCTAGGTGTGTATAGGGGTTTCACAGTGTATCAGGATCCTGCCACGTGTGTATGGGGTTTTCACAGTGTATCGGGGTCCTGCCAGGTGTGTATGGGGTTTCACTCTGTATCAGTGTCCTGCCAGGAGTGTATGGGGTTTTCACTTAGCATCAGGATCCTGCCAGGTGTGTTCGGGGTTTTCAGTGTATCAGAATCCTGCCAGGTTTGACTATGGTTTCACAGTGTATCAGGATCCTGCCAGATGTGAATGGGGTTTTCCAGTGGATCAGGATCCTGCCAGGTGTGAATGGGGTTTTCACATTGTATCAGGATTCTGCCAGGTGTGTATGGGGTTTTCATATTATATCAGGATACTGCCAGATGTGAATGGGGTTTCACTGTGCATCAGGATCCTGCCAGACGTGAATGGGGTTTGACAGTGGTTCAGGATCCTGCCAGGTGTGAGTGGGGTTTCACAGTGTATCAGGACCCTGCCGGATGTGAATGCGGTATTCACAGTGTATCAGGATCCTGCCAGCTGTGTATGGGTTTTCACAGTGCATCGGGATCCTGCCAGGTGTGTATGGGGTTTTCACTGTGCATCAGGATCCTGCCAGGTGTGTATGGGGTTTTCACAGTGTATCAGGATCCTGCCAGGTGTGTATGGGGGTTTCACAGTGGATCAGGATCCTGCCAGGTGTGTATGGGGTTTCACAGAGTATCAGGATCCTTCCAGGTGTGCATGGGGTTTTCACAGTGTATCAGGATCCAGCCAGGTGTTTACGGGGTTTCACAGTGCATCAGGATCCTGCCAGGAGTGTTTGTGTTTTTCACAGTTTATCTGGATCCTGCCAGGTGTGTCTGGGGTATTCACAGTTTATCAGGATCCTGCCCGGTGTGTATGGGGATTTCACAGTTCTTCAGAATCCTGCCAGGTGTGTCTGGGGTTTTCACAGTGGATCAGGATCCTGCCAGGTGTGAACGGGGTTTCACAGAGGATCAGCATCCTGCCAGGTGTACGGGGTTTTCACAATATATCAGAATCCTGCCAGATGTGTACGGGGTTTCACAGAGGATCAGGATCCTGCCAGGTGTGTATGGGGTTTTCACAATATATCAGGATCCTGCCAGGTGTGTATGGGGTTTTCACCGTTTATCAGGATCATGCCAGGTGTGTATGGGGGTTTCACAGATTATCAGGATCCTGCCAGGTGTGTATGGGGGTTTCACAGTTTATCAGGTTCCTTCCAGGTGTGTCTGGGGTTTTCACAGTGGATCAGGATACGGCCAGGTGTGTGTGGGGTTTTCACAGTGTATCAGCATCTGCAAGGTGCGTATTGGGTCTTCACAGTGCAAAAGGTTCCTGCCAGATGTGTCTGGGGTTTCACTGTGTATCAGGATCCTTCCAGGTGTGTATGGGGGTTTCACAGTGTATCAGCATCCTGCCGGATGTGAATGGGGTTTTCACAATGTATCAGGATCCTGCCAGGTGTGTATGTGTTTTCACAGAACATCGGGTTCCTGCCAGGTGTGTATGGGGTTTTCACTGTGCATCAGGATCCTGCCAGGTGTGTATCGGGGTTTCGCAGTGTATCAGGATCCTTCCAGGTGTGTATGGGGTTTTCACAATGTATCAGGATCCTGCCAGGTGTGTATGGGGGTTTCACAGTGGATCAGCATCCTGCCAGGTGTGTATGTGGTTTCACAGAGTATCAGGATCCGTCGAGGTGTGCATGGAGTTTTCATAGTGTATCAGGATCCAGCCAGGTGTTTATGGGGTTTCACAGTGCATCAGGATCCTGCCAGGAGTGTTTGTGTTTTTCACAGTTCATCTGGATCCTGCCAGGTGTGTATGGGGTATTCACAGTTTATCAGGATCCTGCCCGGTGTGTATGGGTTTTTCACAGTGCATCAGGATCCTGCCAGGTGTGTATGGGGTTATCACAGTGTATCAGGATCCTGCCAGGTGTGTATGGGGTTTTCACAGTTGATCAGGTTCCTGCCAGGTGTTGATGGGGTTTTAACATTGTATTAGGATCCTACCAGGTGTGTATGGGGTTTTCACAATGTATCAGGATGCTGCCAGGTGTGTATGGGTTTTTCACAGTGTATCAGTATCCTGCCAGTTGTGCATGGGTTTCTACTGTGCATCAGGATCCTGCCTTGTGTGTCTGGGGTTTCACTGTGCATCAGGGTCCTGCCAGGTGTGTATGGGGTTTTCACAGTGGATCAGGATCCTGCCAGGTGTTTATGGGGTTTTCACTGTGCATCAGGTTCCTGCCTGGTGTGTATGGGGTTTCACTGTGTATCAGGGTCCTGCCAGGTGTGTATGGGGTTTCCCTGTGTATCAGGGTCCTGCCAGGTGAATATGGGGTTTCACTGTGGATCTGGATCCTGCCAGGTGTGTTTGGGGTTTTCACAGTGGATCAGGATCCTGCCAGTTGTGCCTGGGGTTTTCACAGTGGATCAGGATCCTGCCAGGTGTGTATGGGGTTTTCACAGTGGATCAGGGTCCTGCCAGGTGTGTATGGGTTTTTCACAGTCGATCAGTATCCTGCCTCGTGTGTATGGGGTATTCACTGTGCGACAGGATCCTGCCTGGTGTGTTTGGGGTTTCACTGTGTATCAGGGTCCTGCCAGGTGTGTATGGGGTTTCCCTGTGTATCAGGGTCCTGCCAGGTGAATATGGGGTTTCACTGTGGATCAGGATCCTGCCAGGTGTGTTTGGGGTTTTCACAGTGGATCAGGATCCTGCCAGTTGTGCCTGGGGTTTTCACAGTGGATCAGGATCCTGCCAGGTGTGTATGGGGTTTTCACAGTGGATCAGGGTCCTGCCAGGTGTGTATGGGTTTTTCACAGTCGATCAGTATCCTGCCACGTGTGTATGGGGTATTCACTGTGCGACAGGATCCTGCCTGGTGTGTTTGGGGTTTCACTGTGTATCAGGGTCCTGCCAGGTGTGTATGGGGTTTCACTGTGTATCAGGGTCCTGCCAGGTGTGTTTGGCGTTTTCACAGTGTATCAGGATACTGCTAGGTGTGTATGGGGTTTTTACTGTGGATCAGGATCCTGTCAGGTGTGGATGGGAGTTTCACCATTTATCAGGATCCTGCTAGGTGTGTATGGGGGTTTCACAGTGTATCAGGATCCTGCCACGTGTGTATGGGGTTTTCACAGTGTGTCGGGGTCCTGCCAGGTGTGTATGGGGTTTCACTGTGTATCAGTGTCCTGCCAGGAGTGCATGGGGTTTTCACTGCGCATCAGGATCCTGCCAGGTGTGTTCGGGGTTTTCAGTGTATCAGAATCCTGCCAGGTTTGACTATGGTTTCACAGTGTATCAGGATCCTGCCAGATGTGAATGGGGTTTTACAGTGGATCAGGATCCTGCCAGGTGTGAATGGGGTTTTCACAGTGTATCAGGATTCTGCCAGGTGTGTATGGGAGTTTCATCATTTAGCAGTATCTTGCCAGGTGTGTATGGGTGTTCCACAGTGGATCAGGATCCTGCCAGGTGTGTATGGGGGTTTCACAGAGGTTCAGGATGCTGCCAGATGTGTATGGGGTTTTCATATTATACCAGGATACTGCCAGATGTGAATGGGGTTTCTCTGTGCATCAGGATCCTGCCAGACGTGAATGGGGTTTCACAGTGGTTCAGGATCCTGCCAGGTGTGAGTGGGGTTTCACAGTGGATCAGGATCCTGCCAGGTGTGTATGGGGTTTTCACAGTGTATCAGGATCCTGCCAGGTGTGTATGGGGTTTCACGGTGTATCAGGATCCTGCCAGATATAAATGGGGTTTCACAGTGTATCAGGATCCTGCCAGACGTGAATGGTGTTTCAGAGTGGATCAGGATCCTGCCAGATGTGTATGGGGTTTTCACAGTTTATCAGGATCCTGCCAGGTGTGTATGGGGTTTACACAGTGTGTCGGCGTCTTGCCAGGTGTGTATGGGGTTTCACTGTGTATCAGTGTCCTGCCAGGAGTGTATGGGGATTTCACTGCGCATCAGGATCCTGCCAGGTGTGTTCGGGGTTTTCAGTGTATCAGAATCCTGCCAGGTTTGACTATGGTTTCACAGTGTATCAGGATCCTGCCAGGAGTGAATGGGGTTTTACAGTGGATCAGGATCCTGCCAGGTGTGAATGGGGTTTTCACAGTGTATCAGGATACTGCCAGGTGTGTATGGGAGTTTCACCGTTTAGCAGTATCTTGCCAGGTGTGTATTGGTGTTCCACAGTGGTTCAGGATGCTGCCAGATGTGTATGGGGTTTTCATATTATATCAGGATACTGCCAGATGTGAATGGGGTTTCACTGTGCATCAGGATCCTGCCAGACGTGAATGGGGTTTCACAGTGGTTCAGGATCCTGCCAGGGTTGAGTGGGGTTTCACAGTGGATCAGGATTCTGCCAGGTGTTTATGGGGTTTTCACGGTGTATCAGGATCCTGCCAGGTGTGTATGGGGTTTCACGGTGTATCAGGATCCTGCCAGATATGAATAGGGTTTCACAGTGTATCAGGATCTTGCCAGATGTGAATGGTGTTTCACAGTGGATCAGGATCCTGCCAGATGTGTATGGGGTTTTCACAGTTTATCAGTATCCTGCCAGGTGTGTATGGGGTTTTCACAGTTTATCAGGATCCTGACAGGTGTGTATGGGTTTTTCACAGTTTATCAGGATCCTGCCAGGTGTGTATGGGGTTTTCACAGTTTATCAGAATCCTGCCCGGTGTGTCTGGGGTTTTCACAGTGTATCAGAATCATGCCAGGTGTGTATGGGGTTTTCACAGTTTATCAGGATCCTGCCAGGTGTGTATGGGGTTTTCACAGTGTATCAGTATCCTGCCAGGTGTGTATGGGGGTTTCACAGTGGATCAGGATCCTGCCAGGTGTGTATGGCGTTTCACAGAGTATCAGGATCCAGCCAGGTGTTTATGGGGTTTCACAGTCCATCAGGATCCAGCCAGGTGTTTATGGGGTTTCACAGTGCATCAGGATCCTGCCAGGAGTGTTTGTGTTTTTCACAGTTTATCAGGATCCAGCCAGGTGTGTATGGGGTTTTCACAGTGGATCAGGATCCTGCCAGGTGTGGATGGGGGTTTCACAGTGGATCAGGATCCTGCCAGGTATGTATTGGGTTTCACAGAGTATCAGGATCCTTCGAGGTGTGCATGGGGTTTTCACAGTGTATCAGGATCCAGCCAGGTGTTTATGGGATTTCACAGTGCATCAGGATCCTGCCAGGAGTGTTTGTGTTTTTCACAGTTTATCTGGATCCTGCCAGGTGTGTATGGGGTATTCACAGTTTATCAGGATCCTGCCCGGTGTATATGGGGTTTTCACAGTGTATCAGGATCCTGCCAGGTGTGTATGGGGTTATCACAGTGTATCAGGATCTGCCAGGTGTGTATGGGGTTTTCACAGTTGATTAGGATCCTGCCAGGTGTGTATGGGGTTTTCACAGTGGATCAGGATCCTGCCAGGTGTGCATGGGATTTTCACAGTGTATCAGGATCCTGCCAGATGTGTATGGGTTTTTCACAGTCGATCAGTATCCTGTCAGGTGTGTATGGGGTTTTCACTGTGCAACAGGATCCTGCCTGGTGTGTTTGGGGTTTCACTGTGTATCAGGGTCCTGCCAGGTGTGTATGGGGTTTCACTGTGTATCAGGGTCCTGCCAGGTGTGTTTGGTGTTTTCACAGTGTATCAGGATACTGCCAGGTGTGTAAGGGGTTTTTACTGTGGATCAGGACCCTGTCAGGTGTGGATGGGAGTTTCACCATTTATCAGGATCCTGCTAGGTGTGTATGGGGGATTCACAGTGTATCAGGATCCTGCCACGTGTGTATGGGGTTTTCACAGTGTGTCGGGGTCCTGCCAGGTGTGTATGGGGTTTCACTGTGTATCAGTGTCCTGCCAGGAGTGTATGGGGTTTTCACTGCGCATCAGGATCCTGCCAGGTGTGTTCGGGGTTTTCAGTGTATCAGAATTCTGCCAGGTTTGACTATGGTTTCACAGTGTATCAGGATCCTGCCAGATGTGAATGGGGTTTTACAGTGGATCAGGATCCTGCCAGGTGTGAATGGGGTTTTCACAGTGTATCAAGATTCTACCAGGTGTGTATGGGAGTTTCACCGTTTAGCAGTATCTTGCCAGGTGTGTATGGGTGTTCCACAGTGGATCAGGATCCTGCCAGGTGTGTATGGGGGTTTCACAGTGGTTCAGGATGCTGCCAGATGTGTATGGGGTTTTCATATTATATCAGGATACTGCCAGATGTGAATGGGGTTTCACTGTGCATCAGGATCCTGCCAGACGTGAATGGGGTTTCACAGTGGTTCAGGATCCTGCCAGGTGTGTATGGGGTTATCACAGTGTATCAGGATCCTGCCAGGTGTGTATGGGGTTTCACGGTGTATCAGGATCCTGCCAGATATGAATGGGGTTTCACAGTGTATCAGGATCCTGCCAGACGTGAATGGTGCTTCACAGTGGATCAGGATCCTGCCAGATGTGTATGGGGTTTTCACAGTTTATCAGTATCCTGCCAGGTGTGTATGGGGTTTTCACAGTGTATCAGGATCCTGCCAGATGTGAATGGGGTTTTACAGTGGATCAGGATCCTGCCAGGTGTGAATGGGGTTTTCACAGTGTATCAGGATTCTGCCAGGTGTGTATGGGTGTTTCACCGTTTCGCAGTATCTTGCCAGGTGTGTATGGGTGTTCCACAGTGGATCAGGATCCTGCCAGGTGCATATGGGGTTTTCACAGTGGAAAAGGATCCTGCCAGGTGTGTATGGGGTTTCACAGAGGATAGGATCCTGCCAGGTGTGTACGGGGTTTTCACAATATCTGAGGATCCTGCCAGGTGTGTACGGGGTTTCACATAGGATCATGATCCTGCCAGGTGTGTACGGGGTTTTCACAGTATATCAGGATCCTGCCAGGTGTGTATGGGGGTTTCACCGTTTATCAGGATCCTGCCAGGTGCGTATGGGGTTTTCAGAGTTTATCAGGATCCTGCCAGGTGTGTTTGGGGATTTCACAGTGGATCAGGATCCTGCCAGATGTGTATGGGGTTTTCACTGTGCATCAGTATCCTGCCAGGTGTGTATGGGGTTTCACTGTGAATCAGGATCCTGCCAGGTGTGCATGGGGTTTTCACAGTGTATCAGGATCCTGCCAGCTGTGTATGGGGTATCCACTGTGCATCAGGATCGTGCCTGGTGTGTATGGGGTTTCACTGTGTATCAGGGTCCTGCCAGGTGTGTATGGTGTTTTCACAGTGGATCAGGATCCTGCCAGGTGTGTATGGGGTTTTCACTGTGCATCAGGATCCTGCCTGGTGTGTCTGGGGTTTCACTGTGTTTCAGAGTCCTGCCAGGTGTGTATGGGGTTTCACTGTGTATCAGGATCCTGCCAGGTGTGTTTGGGGTTTTCACAGTGGATCAGGATCCTGCCAGTTGTGTATGGGGTTTTCACAGTGGATCAGGATCCTGCCAGGTGTGTATGGGGTTTTCACAGTGGATCAGGTTGCTGCCAGGTGTGTATGGGGTTTTTCACAGTCGATCAGGTTCCTGCCAGTTGTGCATGGGGATCTCACTGTGCATCAGGATCCTGCCTGATGTTTTATGGGGTTTCACTGTGTATCAGGGTCCTGCCAGGTGTGTATGGGGTTTCACTGTGTATCAGGGTGCTGCCAGGTGTGTTTGGGGTTTTCACAGTGTATCAGGATCCTGCCAGGTGTGTATGCGGTTTTCACAGTGGATCAGTATCCTGCCAGGTGTGAATGGGGTTTTCCCAGTGTATCAGGATCCTGCCAGGTGTGTATGGGAGTTTCACCATTTATCAGGATCCTGCCAGGTGTGTATGGGGGTTTAAAAGTGTATCAGGATCCTGCCACGTGTGTATGGGGTTTTCACTGTGTATCGGGGTCCTGCCAGGTGTGTATGGGGTTTCACTGTGTTTCAGTGTCCTGCCAGGAGTGTATGGGGTTTTCACTGTGCATCCGGATCCTGCCAGGAGTGTTTGGGGTTTTCCATGTATCAGAATCCTGCCAGGTGTGACTATGGTTTCACAGTGTATCAGGATCCTACCAGATGTGAATGGGGTTTAACAGTGGATCAGGATCCTGCCTGGTGTGAATGGGGTTTTCAAAGTGTATCAGGATCCTGCCAGGTGTGTATGGGAGTTTCACCGTTTATCAGGATCCTGCCAGGTGTGTATGGGGGTTTCACAGTGTATCAGGATCCTGCCAGGTGTGTATCGGTGTTTCACAGTGGTTCAGGATGCCGCCAGATGTGTATGGGGTGTTCACATTATATCAGGATACTGCCAGATGTGAATGGGGCTTCACTGTGCATCAGGATCCTGCCGGACGTGAATGGGGTTTCACAGTGGATCAGGATCCTGCCAGGTGTATCTGGGGTTTTCACAGTGCATCAGGATCCTGCCAGGTGTGTATGGGGTTTCACAGTGCATCTGTTTCCTGCCAGGTGTGTGTGGGGTTTCACAGTGTATCAGGATCCTGCCAGTGTGGATGGGGGATTCACAGTGGATCAGTATCCTGCCAGGTGTGTATGGGGTTTCACAGTGCATCAGGATCCTGCCAGGTGTGTATGGGGTTTCACAGTGCATCTGTTTCCTGCCAGGTGTGTGTGGGGTTTCACAGTGTATCAGCATCCTGCCAGGTGTTTATGGGGGTTTCACAGTGGATCAGGATCCAGCCAGGTGTGTATGGGGTTTCACAGTGTATCAGGATCCTGCCACGTGTGTATGGGGTTTCACAGTGTATCAGGTTCTTGCCACGTGTGTATGGGGTTTTCACAGTGTTTCAGGATCCTTCCAGGTGTGTATGGGGGTTTCACAGTGGATCAGGATCCTGCCAGGTGTGTATGGGGTTTCGCAGTGCATCAGGATCCTGCCACGTGTTTATGGGGTTTCACAGTGTATCAGGATCCTTCCAGGTGTGTATGGGGTTTGACAGTGTATCAGGATCCTGCCAGATGTGAATGGGGTTGCACTGTGCATCTTGAACCTGCCAGGTGTGTACGGGGTCTTCACAGTGTATCAGGATCCTGCCAAATGTGTGCGGGGGTTTCACAGTTCATCAGCATCCTGCCAGGTGTGTATGGGGTTTCACAGAGGATCAGGATCCTGCCAGGTGTGCACGGGGTTTTCACAATATATCAGGATCCTGCCAGGTGTGTATGGGGTTTCACAGAGCATCAGGATCCTGCCAGGTGTGCACGGGGTTTTCACAATATATCAGGATCCTGCCAGGTGTGTATGGGGTTTCACAGTGTATCATGATCTTGCCAGGTGTGTATGGGGTTTTCACTGTGGATCAGGAACCTGCCAGGTGTGCATGGGGTTTCACAGTGTATCAGGATCCTGCCAGTTGTGAATGGGGATTCACTGTGTATCGGGATTCCTGCCATGTGTGAATGGGGTTTCACTGTGCATCAGGATCCTGCCAGGTGTGAACTGGGTTTCACAGTGGATCAGGATCATGCCAGAAGTTCAAGGGGTTTTCACAGTGCATCAGGATCCAGCCAGACGTGAATGGGATCTCACAGTGGATCAGGATCCTGCCAGTTGGGGATGGGGTTTCACAGTGTATCAGGATCCTGCCAGATATGAATAGGGTTTCACAGTGTATCAGGATCCTGCCAGACGTGAATGGGATTTCACAGTGGATCAGGATCCTGCCAGATGTGTATGGGGTTTTCACAGTGTATCAGGATACTGCCAGATGTGAATGGGGTTTCACTGTGCATCAGGAAACTGCCAGGTGTGTACGGGGTTTTCACAGTGTATCAGGCTCCTGCCAGGTGTGTACGGGGGTTTCACAGATTATCAGGATCCCGCCTGGTGTGTATGGGGGTTTCACAGTTCGTTAGGATCCTGCCAGGTGCGTATGGGGTTTTCACAGTGGAAAATGATCCTGCCAGGTGTGTACGGGGTTTCACAGAGGATCAGGATCCTGCCAGGTGTGTACGGGGTTTTCACAATATATCAGGATCCTGCCAGGTGTGTACGGGGTTTCACATAGGATCAGGATCCTGCCAGGTGTGCACGGGGTTTTCACAGTATATCAGGATCCTGCCAGATGTGTATGGGGTGTTCACATTATATCAGGATCCTGCGAGGTGTGTATGGGGGTTTCACAGTGTATCAGGATCCTGCCAGGTGTGTATGTGGGTTTCGCAGTGGTTCAGGATGCTGCCAGATGTGTATGGGGTGTTCACATTATATCAGGATACTGCCAGATGTGAATGGGGTTTCACTGTGCATCAGGATCCTGCCGGACGTGAATGGGGTTTCACAGTGGATCAGGATCCTGCCAGGTGTATCTGGGGTTTTCACAGTGCATCAGGATCCTGCCAGGTGTGTATGGGGTTTCACAGTGCATCTGTTTCCTCCCAGGTGTGTGTGGGGTTTCACAGTGTGTCAGGATCCTGCCTGGTGTGCATGGGGGATTCACAGTGGATCAGGATCCTGCCAGGAGTGTATGGGGATTCACAGTGCATCAGGATCCTGCCAGGTGTGTACGGGGTTTCAGAGTGTATCAACATCCTGCCAGGTGTTTATGGGGGTTTCACAGTGGATCAGGATCCTGCCAGGTGTGTATGGGGTTTCACAGTGCATCAGGATCCTGCCACGTGTGTATGGGGTTTCACAGTGTATCAGGATCCTGCCACGTGTGTATGGGGTTTTCACAGTGTATCAGGATCCTTCCAGGTGTGTATGGGGATTTCACAGTGGATCAGGATCCTGCCAGGTGTGTATGGGGTTTCACAGTGCATCAGGTTCCTGCGCGTGTGTATGGGGTTTCACAGTGTATCAGGATCCTTCCAGGTGTGTCTGGGGTTTCACAGTATATCAGGATCCTGCCAGATGTGAATGGAGTTGCACTGTACATCAGGAACCTGCCAGGTGTGTACGGGGTTTTCACAATATATCAGGATCCTGCCAGGTGAGTATGGGGGTTTCACAGTTTATCTGGATCCTGCCAAGTGTGTATGGGGTTTTCACTGTGGATCAGGATCCTGCCAGGTGTGTACGGGGTTTTCACAATATATCAGGATCCTGCCAGGTGTGTACGGGGTTTCACATAGGATCAGGATCCTGCCAGGTGTGCACGGGGTTTTCACAGTATATCAGGATCCTGCCAGATGTGTATGGGGTGTTCACATTATATCAGGATCCTGCGAGGTGTGTATGGGGGTTTCACAGTGTATCAGGATCCTGCCAGGTGTGTATGGGGGTTTCGCAGTGGTTCAGGATGCTGCCAGATGTGTATGGGGTGTTCACATTATATCAGGATACTGCCAGATGTGAATGGGGTTTCACTGTGCATCAGGATCCTGCCGGACGTGAATGGGGTTTCACAGTGGATCAGGATCCTGCCAGGTGCATCTGGGGTTTTCACAGTGCATCAGGATCCTGCCAGGTGTGTATGGGGTTTCACAGTGCATCTGTTTCCTCCCAGGTGTGTGCTGGGTTTCACAGTGGGTCAGGATCCTGCCTGGTGTGCATGGGGGATTCACAGTGGATCAGGATCCTGCCAGGTGTGTATGGGGATTCACAGTGCATCAGGATCCTGCCAGGTGTGTACGGGGTTTCAGAGTGTATCAACATCCTGCCAGGTGTTTATGGGGGTTTCACAGTGGATCAGGATCCTGCCAGGTGTGTATGGGGTTTCACAGTGCATCAGGATCCTGCCACGTGTGTATGGGGTTTCACAGTGTATCAGGATCCTGCCACGTGTGTATGGGGTTTTCACAGTGTATCAGGATCCTTCCAGGTGTGTATGGGGATTTCACAGTGGATCAGGATCCTGCCAGGTGTGTATGGGGTTTCACAGTGCATCAGGTTCCTGCGCGTGTGTATGGGGTTTCACAGTGTATCAGGATCCTTCCAGGTGTGTCTGGGGTTTCACAGTATATCAGGATCCTGCCAGATGTGAATGGAGTTGCACTGTACATCAGGAACCTGCCAGGTGTGTACGGGGTTTTCACAATATATCAGGATCCTGCCAGGTGAGTATGGGGGTTTCACAGTTTATCTGGATCCTGCCAAGTGTGTATGGGGTTTTCACTGTGGATCAGGATCCTGCCAGTTGTGAATGGGGATTCACTGTGTATCAGGATTCCTGCCAGGTGTGAATGGGGTTTCACTGTGCATCAGGATCCTGCCAGGTGAGAACGGGGTTTCACAGTGGATCAGGATCCTGCCAGATGTGCAAGGGGTTTTAACAGTGTATCAGGATCCTGCCAGATATGAATGGGGTTTCACAGTGCATCAGGATCCAGCCAGACGTGAATCGGATCTCGCAGTGGATCAGGATCCTGCCAGATGTGTATGGGGTTTTCACAGTGGATCAGGATCCTGCCAGTTGTGTATGGGGTTTCACAGTGTATCAGGATCCTGCCAGATATGAATAGGGTTTCACAGTGTATCAGGATCCTGCCAGACGTGAATGGGATTTCACAGTGGATCAGGATCCTGCCAGATGTGTATGGGGTTTTCACAGTGTATCAGGATACTGCCAGATGTGAATGGGGTTTCACTGTGCATCAGGAAACTTCCAGGTGTGTACGGGGTTTTCACAGTGTATCAGGCGCCTGCCAGGTGTGTACGGGGGTTTCACAGATTATCAGGATCCTGCCTGGTGTGTATGGGGGTTTCACAGTTCATCAGGATCCTGCCAGGTGTGTATGGGGTTTTCACAGTTTATCAGGATCCTGCCAGGTGTGTATGGGGTTTTCACAGTGGATCAGGATCCTGCCAGGTGTGTATGGGGCTTTCACAGTGCATCAGGATCCTGCCAGGTGTGTATGGGGTTTCACATAGGATCATGATCCTGCCAGGTGTGTACGGGGTTTTCACAGTATATCAGGATCCTGCCAGGTGTGTATGGGGGTTTCACCGTTTATCAGGATCCTGCCAGGTGCGTATGGGGTTTTCAGAGTTTATCAGGATCCTGCCAGGTGTGTTTGGGGATTTCACAGTGGATCAGGATCCTGCCAGATGTGTATGGGGTTTTCACTGTGCATCAGTATCCTGCCAGGTGTGTATGGGATTTCACTGTGAATCAGGATCCTGCCAGGTGTGCATGGGGTTTTCACAGTGTATCAGGATCCTGCCAGCTGTGTATGGGGTATCCACTGTGCATCAGGATCGTGCCTGGTGTGTATGGGGTTTCACTGTGTATCAGGGTCCTGCCAGGTGTGTATGGTGTTTTCACAGTGGATCAGGATCCTGCCAGGTGTGTATGGGGTTTTCACTGTGCATCAGGATCCTGCCTGGTGTGTCTGGGGTTTCACTGTGTTTCAGAGTCCTGCCAGGTGTGTATGGGGTTTCACTGTGTATCAGGATCCTGCCAGGTGTGTTTGGGGTTTTCACAGTGGATCAGGATCCTGCCAGTTGTGTATGGGGTTTTCACAGTGGATCAGGATCCTGCCAGGTGTGTATGGGGTTTTCACAGTGGATCAGGTTGCTGCCAGGTGTGTATGGGGTTTTTCACAGTCGATCAGGTTCCTGCCAGTTGTGCATGGGGATCTCACTGTGCATCAGGATCCTGCCTGATGTTTTATGGGGTTTCACTGTGTATCAGGGTCCTGCCAGGTGTGTATGGGGTTTCACTGTGTATCAGGGTGCTGCCAGGTGTGTTTGGGGTTTTCACAGTGTATCAGGATCCTGCCAGGTGTGTATGCGGTTTTCACAGTGGATCAGTATCCTGCCAGGTGTGAATGGGGTTTTCCCAGTGTATCAGGATCCTGCCAGGTGTGTATGGGAGTTTCACCATTTATCAGGATCCTGCCAGGTGTGTATGGGGGTTTAAAAGTGTATCAGGATCCTGCCACGTGTGTATGGGGTTTTCACTGTGTATCGGGGTCCTGCCAGGTGTGTATGGGGTTTCACTGTGTTTCAGTGTCCTGCCAGGAGTGTATGGGGTTTTCACTGTGCATCCGGATCCTGCCAGGAGTGTTTGGGGTTTTCCATGTATCAGAATCCTGCCAGGTGTGACTATGGTTTCACAGTGTATCAGGATCCTACCAGATGTGAATGGGGTTTAACAGTGGATCAGGATCCTGCCTGGTGTGAATGGGGTTTTCAAAGTGTATCAGGATCCTGCCAGGTGTGTATGGGAGTTTCACCGTTTATCAGGATCCTGCCAGGTGTGTATGGGGGTTTCACAGTGTATCAGGATCCTGCCAGGTGTGTATCGGTGTTTCACAGTGGTTCAGGATGCCGCCAGATGTGTATGGGGTGTTCACATTATATCAGGATACTGCCAGATGTGAATGGGGCTTCACTGTGCATCAGGATCCTGCCGGACGTGAATGGGGTTTCACAGTGGATCAGGATCCTGCCAGGTGTATCTGGGGTTTTCACAGTGCATCAGGATCCTGCCAGGTGTGTATGGGGTTTCACAGTGCATCTGTTTCCTGCCAGGTGTGTGTGGGGTTTCACAGTGTATCAGGATCCTGCCAGTGTGGATGGGGGATTCACAGTGGATCAGTATCCTGCCAGGTGTGTATGGGGTTTCACAGTGCATCAGGATCCTGCCAGGTGTGTATGGGGTTTCACAGTGCATCTGTTTCCTGCCAGGTGTGTGTGGGGTTTCACAGTGTATCAGCATCCTGCCAGGTGTTTATGGGGGTTTCACAGTGGATCAGGATCCAGCCAGGTGTGTATGGGGTTTCACAGTGTATCAGGATCCTGCCACGTGTGTATGGGGTTTCACAGTGTATCAGGTTCTTGCCACGTGTGTATGGGGTTTTCACAGTGTTTCAGGATCCTTCCAGGTGTGTATGGGGGTTTCACAGTGGATCAGGATCCTGCCAGGTGTGTATGGGGTTTCGCAGTGCATCAGGATCCTGCCACGTGTTTATGGGGTTTCACAGTGTATCAGGATCCTTCCAGGTGTGTATGGGGTTTGACAGTGTATCAGGATCCTGCCAGATGTGAATGGGGTTGCACTGTGCATCTTGAACCTGCCAGGTGTGTACGGGGTCTTCACAGTGTATCAGGATCCTGCCAAATGTGTGCGGGGGTTTCACAGTTCATCAGCATCCTGCCAGGTGTGTATGGGGTTTCACAGAGGATCAGGATCCTGCCAGGTGTGCACGGGGTTTTCACAATATATCAGGATCCTGCCAGGTGTGTATGGGGTTTCACAGAGCATCAGGATCCTGCCAGGTGTGCACGGGGTTTTCACAATATATCAGGATCCTGCCAGGTGTGTATGGGGTTTCACAGTGTATCATGATCTTGCCAGGTGTGTATGGGGTTTTCACTGTGGATCAGGAACCTGCCAGGTGTGCATGGGGTTTCACAGTGTATCAGGATCCTGCCAGTTGTGAATGGGGATTCACTGTGTATCGGGATTCCTGCCAGGTGTGAATGGGGTTTCACTGTGCATCAGGATCCTGCCAGGTGTGAACTGGGTTTCACAGTGGATCAGGATCATGCCAGAAGTTCAAGGGGTTTTCACAGTGCATCAGGATCCAGCCAGACGTGAATGGGATCTCACAGTGGATCAGGATCCTGCCAGTTGGGGATGGGGTTTCACAGTGTATCAGGATCCTGCCAGATATGAATAGGGTTTCACAGTGTATCAGGATCCTGCCAGACGTGAATGGGATTTCACAGTGGATCAGGATCCTGCCAGATGTGTATGGGGTTTTCACAGTGTATCAGGATACTGCCAGATGTGAATGGGGTTTCACTGTGCATCAGGAAACTGCCAGGTGTGTACGGGGTTTTCACAGTGTATCAGGCTCCTGCCAGGTGTGTACGGGGGTTTCACAGATTATCAGGATCCCGCCTGGTGTGTATGGGGGTTTCACAGTTCGTTAGGATCCTGCCAGGTGCGTATGGGGTTTTCACAGTGGAAAATGATCCTGCCAGGTGTGTACGGGGTTTCACAGAGGATCAGGATCCTGCCAGGTGTGTACGGGGTTTTCACAATATATCAGGATCCTGCCAGGTGTGTACGGGGTTTCACATAGGATCAGGATCCTGCCAGGTGTGCACGGGGTTTTCACAGTATATCAGGATCCTGCCAGATGTGTATGGGGTGTTCACATTATATCAGGATCCTGCGAGGTGTGTATGGGGGTTTCACAGTGTATCAGGATCCTGCCAGGTGTGTATGTGGGTTTCGCAGTGGTTCAGGATGCTGCCAGATGTGTATGGGGTGTTCACATTATATCAGGATACTGCCAGATGTGAATGGGGTTTCACTGTGCATCAGGATCCTGCCGGACGTGAATGGGGTTTCACAGTGGATCAGGATCCTGCCAGGTGTATCTGGGGTTTTCACAGTGCATCAGGATCCTGCCAGGTGTGTATGGGGTTTCACAGTGCATCTGTTTCCTCCCAGGTGTGTGTGGGGTTTCACAGTGTGTCAGGATCCTGCCTGGTGTGCATGGGGGATTCACAGTGGATCAGGATCCTGCCAGGAGTGTATGGGGATTCACAGTGCATCAGGATCCTGCCAGGTGTGTACGGGGTTTCAGAGTGTATCAACATCCTGCCAGGTGTTTATGGGGGTTTCACAGTGGATCAGGATCCTGCCAGGTGTGTATGGGGTTTCACAGTGCATCAGGATCCTGCCACGTGTGTATGGGGTTTCACAGTGTATCAGGATCCTGCCACGTGTGTATGGGGTTTTCACAGTGTATCAGGATCCTTCCAGGTGTGTATGGGGATTTCACAGTGGATCAGGATCCTGCCAGGTGTGTATGGGGTTTCACAGTGCATCAGGTTCCTGCGCGTGTGTATGGGGTTTCACAGTGTATCAGGATCCTTCCAGGTGTGTCTGGGGTTTCACAGTATATCAGGATCCTGCCAGATGTGAATGGAGTTGCACTGTACATCAGGAACCTGCCAGGTGTGTACGGGGTTTTCACAATATATCAGGATCCTGCCAGGTGAGTATGGGGGTTTCACAGTTTATCTGGATCCTGCCAAGTGTGTATGGGGTTTTCACTGTGGATCAGGATCCTGCCAGGTGTGTACGGGGTTTTCACAATATATCAGGATCCTGCCAGGTGTGTACGGGGTTTCACATAGGATCAGGATCCTGCCAGGTGTGCACGGGGTTTTCACAGTATATCAGGATCCTGCCAGATGTGTATGGGGTGTTCACATTATATCAGGATCCTGCGAGGTGTGTATGGGGGTTTCACAGTGTATCAGGATCCTGCCAGGTGTGTATGGGGGTTTCGCAGTGGTTCAGGATGCTGCCAGATGTGTATGGGGTGTTCACATTATATCAGGATACTGCCAGATGTGAATGGGGTTTCACTGTGCATCAGGATCCTGCCGGACGTGAATGGGGTTTCACAGTGGATCAGGATCCTGCCAGGTGCATCTGGGGTTTTCACAGTGCATCAGGATCCTGCCAGGTGTGTATGGGGTTTCACAGTGCATCTGTTTCCTCCCAGGTGTGTGCTGGGTTTCACAGTGGGTCAGGATCCTGCCTGGTGTGCATGGGGGATTCACAGTGGATCAGGATCCTGCCAGGTGTGTATGGGGATTCACAGTGCATCAGGATCCTGCCAGGTGTGTACGGGGTTTCAGAGTGTATCAACATCCTGCCAGGTGTTTATGGGGGCTTCACAGTGGATCAGGATCCTGCCAGGTGTGTATGGGGTTTCACAGTGCATCAGGATCCTACCACGTGTGTATGGGGTTTCACAGTGTATCAGGATCCTGCCACGTGTGTATGGGGTTTTCACAGTGTATCAGGATCCTTCCAGGTGTGTATGGGGATTTCACAGTGGATCAGGATCCTGCCAGGTGTGTATGGGGTTTCACAGTGCATCAGGTTCCTGCGCGTGTGTATGGGGTTTCACAGTGTATCAGGATCCTTCCAGGTGTGTCTGGGGTTTCACAGTATATCAGGATCCTGCCAGATGTGAATGGAGTTGCACTGTACATCAGGAACCTGCCAGGTGTGTACGGGGTTTTCACAATATATCAGGATCCTGCCAGGTGAGTATGGGGGTTTCACAGTTTATCTGGATCCTGCCAAGTGTGTATGGGGTTTTCACTGTGGATCAGGATCCTGCCAGTTGTGAATGGGGATTCACTGTGTATCAGGATTCCTGCCAGGTGTGAATGGGGTTTCACTGTGCATCAGGATCCTGCCAGGTGAGAACGGGGTTTCACAGTGGATCAGGATCCTGCCAGATGTGCAAGGGGTTTTAACAGTGTATCAGGATCCTGCCAGATATGAATGGGGTTTCACAGTGCATCAGGATCCAGCCAGACGTGAATCGGATCTCGCAGTGGATCAGGATCCTGCCAGATGTGTATGGGGTTTTCACAGTGGATCAGGATCCTGCCAGTTGTGTATGGGGTTTCACAGTGTATCAGGATCCTGCCAGATATGAATAGGGTTTCACAGTGTATCAGGATCCTGCCAGACGTGAATGGGATTTCACAGTGGATCAGGATCCTGCCAGATGTGTATGGGGTTTTCACAGTGTATCAGGATACTGCCAGATGTGAATGGGGTTTCACTGTGCATCAGGAAACTTCCAGGTGTGTACGGGGTTTTCACAGTGTATCAGGCGCCTGCCAGGTGTGTACGGGGGTTTCACAGATTATCAGGATCCTGCCTGGTGTGTATGGGGGTTTCACAGTTCATCAGGATCCTGCCAGGTGCATATGGGGTTTTCACAGTGGAAAAGGATCCTGCCAGGTGTGTATGGGGTTTCACAGAGGATAGGATCCTGCCAGGTGTGTACGGGGTTTTCACAATATCTGAGGATCCTGCCAGGTGTGTACGGGGTTTCACATAGGATCATGATCCTGCCAGGTGTGTACGGGGTTTTCACAGTATATCAGGATCCTGCCAGGTGTGTATGGGGGTTTCACCGTTTATCAGGATCCTGCCAGGTGCGTATGGGGTTTTCACAGTTTATCAGGATCCTGCCAGGTGTGTGTTGTGTTTTCACAGTGGATCAGGATCCTGCCAGGTGTGCATGGGGTTTTCACAGTAGATCAGGATCCTGCAAGCTGTGCATGGGGATTTCACAGCGGATCAGGATCCTGCCAGGTGTGTATGGGGTTTCACAGAGCTTCAGGATCCTGCCAGCTGTGTATGGGGTTTCACAGTGCATCTGGTTCCTGCCAGGTGTGTGTGGGGTTTCACAGTGTATCAGGATCCTGCCAGGTGTGTATGGGGGTTTCACAGTGGATCAGGATTCTGCCAGGTATGTATGGGGATTCACAGTGCATCAGGATCCTGCCAGGTGTGTAAGGGGTTTCACAGTGTATCAGGATCCTGCCAGGTGTGTATGGTGGTTTCACAGTGGATCAGGATCCTGCCAGGTGTGTATGGGGTTTCACAGTGGATCAGGATCCTGCCACGTCTGTATGGGGTAGCACAGTGCATCAGGATCCTGCCAGGTGTGTATGGGGTTTCACAGTGCATCTGTTTCCTGCCAGGTGTGTGTGGGGTTTCACAGTGTATCAGGATCCTGCCGGGTGTGTAAGGGGGATTCACAGTGGATCAGGATCCTGCCAGTTGTGTATTGGGTTTCACAGTGCATCAGCATCCTGCCAGGTGTGTATGGGGGTTTCACAGTGGATCAGGATCCTGCCAGGTGTGTATGGGGTTTCACAGTGTATCAGGATCCTGCCACGTGTGTATGGGGTATCACAGTGTATCAGGATCCTGCCACGTGTGTATGGGGTTTTCACAGTGTATCAGGATCCTTCCAGGTGTGTATGGGTGTTTCACAGTGGATCAGGATCCTTCCAGGTGTGTATGGGGTTTCACAGTGCATCAGGATCCTGCCACGTGTGTATGGGGTTTCACAGTGTATCAGGATCCTTCCAGGTGTGTATGGGGTTTCTCAGTGTGTCAGGATCCTGCCAGATGTGAATGGGGTTGCACTGTGCATCAGGAACCTGCCAGGTGTGTACGTGGTCATCACAGTGTAGACGGATCCTGCCAGGTGCGTACGGGGGTTTCACAGTTCATCAGGTTCCTGCCAGGTGTGTCTGGGGTTTCACAGAGGATCAGGATCCTGCCAGGTGTGTACGGGGTTTTCACAATATATCAGGATCCGGCCAGGTGTGTACGGGGTTTCACAGAGCATCAGGATCCTGCCGGGTGTGTACGGGGATTTCACAATGTATCAGGATCCTGCCAGGTGAGTATGGGGATTTCACAGTTTATCTGGATCCTGCCAGGTGTGTATGGGGTTTTCACAGTTTATCAGGATCCTGCCAGGTGTGCATGGGGGTTTCGCAGTTTATCAGGATCCTGCCAGGTGTGCATGGGGTTTTCACAGTGTATCAGGGTCCTTCCAGGTGTGTATGTGGTTTTCACAGTGTATCAGGATCTGCCAGGTGTGTATGGGGTTTTCACAGTGCACCAGGATCCTGCCAGATGTGTCTGGGGTTTCACAGTGTATCAGGATCCTTCCAGGTGTGTTTGGGGGTTTCACAGTGGATCAGGATCCTGCCAGGTGTGTACGGGGTTTCACAGTGTATCAGGATCCTGCCGGATGTGAATGGGGTTTTCGCAGTGTATCAGTATCCTGCCGTGTGTGTTTGGGGTTTCACAGTGTATAGTGATCCTGTTAGGTGTGTATGGGGGTTTCACGGTGTATCGGGATCCTGCCATGTGTGTATGGAGTTTTCACAGTGGTTCAGGATCCTGCCAGGTGTGTTTGGGGGTTTCACAGTGTATCATGATCCTTCCAGGTGTGTATCGGGTTTTCGCAGTGTATCAGGATCCTGCCAGGAGTGTATGGGGGTTTCACAGTGGTTCAGCATCCTGCCAGGTGTGTATGGGGGTTTCACAGTGTATCATGATCCTTCCAGGTGTGTATCGGGTTTTCACAGCGGTTCAGGATCCTGCCAGGTGTGTATGGGGGTTTCACAGTGTATCATGGTCCTTCCAGGTGTGTATTGGGTTTTCACAGTGTATCAGGAACCTGCCAGGAGTGTATGGGGGTTTCACAGTGGATCAGGATCCTGCCAGTTGTGTTTGGGGTTTCACAGATTATCAGGATCCTGCCAGGTGCGGACGGGGTTTTCACAATATATCAGGATCCTGCCAGGTGAGTATGGGGGTTTCACAGTTTATCTGTACCCTGCCTGGTGTGTATGGGGGTTTCACAGTTTATCAGGATCCTGCCAAGTGTGTACGTGGGTTTTACAGATTATCAGGTTCCTGCCTGGTGTGTATGGGGGATTCACAGTTCATCAGTATCCTGCCAGGTGCATATGGGGTATTCACAGTGGAAAAGTATCCTGCCAGGTGTGTACGGGGTTTCACAGAGGATCAGGATCCTGCCAGGTGTGTACGGGGTTTTCACAATATCTCAGGATCCTGCCAGGTGTGTACGGGGTTTCACATAGGATCAGGATGCTGCCAGGTGTGTACGGGGTTTTCACAGTATATCAGGATCCTGCCAGGTGTGTATGGGGGTTTCACCGTTTATCAGGATCCTGCCAGGTGTGTGTGGGGTTTTCACAGTGGTTCAGAATCCTGCCAGGTGCGTATGGGGTTTTCACAGTTTATCAGGATCCTGCCAGGTGTGTATTGGGTTTTCACAGTGGATCAGGATCCTGCCAGGTGTGCATGGGCTTTTCACAGTCGCTCAGGATCCTGCCAGCTGTGGATGGGGATTTCATAGTGGATCAGGATCCTGCCAGGTGTGTATGGGAGTTTCACCATTTATCAGGATCTTGCCAGGTGTGTTTGGAGGTTTCACAGTTTTTCAGGATCCTGCCATGATTTAATGGGGGTTTCACAGTTTATCAGGATCCTGCCAGGTGTGTCTGGGGTTTTCACAGTGGAGCAGGATCCTGCCAGGTGTGTATGGGATTTCACAGTTTATCAGGATCCTGCCAGGTGTGTATGGGGTTTTCACAGTGTATCAGGATCTGCCAGGTGTGTATGGAGTTCCACAGTGTATCATGATCCAGCCAGGTGTGTATGTGGCTTTCACAGAGTATCAGGATCTGCCATGTGTGGATGGAGTTTCACAGTGGACCAGGATTGTGCCAGGTGTGTATGGGGTTTTCACAGTGTATCATGATCTGCAAGGTGTTTACGTGGTTTTAACAGTGCACCAGGATCCTGCCAGATGTTTCTGGGGTTTCACAGTGTATCTGGATCCTTCCAGGTGTGTACGGGAATTTCACAGTGGATCAGGATACTGCCAGGTGTGTATGTGCTTTCACAGTGTATCAGGATCCTGCCGGATGTGAATGGGATTTTCACAGTGTATCAGGATCCTGCCAGGTGTGTATGGGGTTTCACAGTGTATCGGGATCCTGCCTGGTGTTTATGGGGTTTCACAGTGGATCAGGATCCTGCCAGGTGTGTATGGGGTTTCACAGAGCATCAGGATCCTGCCAGGTGTGTATGTGGTTTCACAGTGCATCTGGGTCCTGCCAGGTGTGTGTGGGGTTTCACAGTGTATCAGGATCCTGCCAGGTGTGTATGGGGGTTTCACAGTGGATCAGGATTCTGCCAGGTATGTATGGGGTTTCACAGTGCATCAGGATCCTGCAAGGTGTGTATGGGGTTTCACAGTGTCTCAGGATCCTGCCAGGTGTGTATGGGGGTTTCACAGTGGATCAGGATCCTGCCAGGTGTGTATGGGGTTTCACAGTGGATCAGGATTCTGCCACGTGTGTATGGGGTTTCACAGTGTATCAGGATCCTTCCAGGTGTGAATGGGGTTTCAAAGTGCATCAGGTTCCTGCCAGGTGTGTATGGGGTTTCACAGTGCATCTGTTTCCTGCCAGGTGTGTGTGGGGTTTCACAGTGTATGAGGATCCTGCCGGGTGTGTATGGGGGATTCACAGTGTATCAGAATCCTGCCAGGTGTGTACGGGGTTTCACAGTGCATCAGGATCCTGCCAGGTGTGTACGGGGTTTCAGAGTGTATCAGCATCCTGCCTGGTGTGTTTGGGGGTTTCACAGTGGATCAGGATCCTGCCAGGTGTGTATGGGGTTTCACAGTGTATCAGGATCCTGCCACGTGTGTCTGGGGTTTCACAGTGTATCAGGATCCTTCCAGGTGTGTATGGGGTTTCACAGTGTATCAGGATCCTGCCACGTGTGTCTGGGGTTTCACAGTGTATCAGGATCCTTCCAGGTGTGTATGGGGTTTCACAGTGTATCAGGATCCTGCCAGATGTGAATGGGGTTGCACTGTGCATCAGGAACCTGCCAGGTGTGTACGTGGTCATCACAGTGTAGCCGGATCCTGCCAGGTGTGTACGGGGGTTTCACAGTTCATCAGGATCCTGCCAGGTGTGTACGGGGGTTTCACAGTTCATCAGGATCCTGCCAGGTGTGTACGGGGTTTCACAGAGCATCAGGATCCTGCCGGGTGTGTACGGGGATTTCACAGTTTATCTGGATCCTGCCAGGTGTGTATGGGGGTTTCACAGTTTATCAGGATCCTGCCAGGTGTGTATGGGGTTTTCACAGTGTATCAGTGTCCTGCCAGGTGTGTATGGGGTTTCCACAGTGTATCAGGATCTACAATGTGTGTATGGGGTTTTCACAGTGCACCAGGATCCTGCCAGATGTGTCTGGGGTTTCACAGTGTATCAGGATCCTTCCAGGTGTGTATGGGGGTTTCACAGTGGATCAGGATCCTGCCAGGTGTGTACGGGGTTTCACAGTGTATCAGGATCCTGCCGGATGTGAATGGGGTTTTTACAGTGTATCAGGATCCTGCCGTGTGTGTTTGGGGTTTCACAGTGTATCGTGATCCTGCCAGGTGTGTATGGGTGTTTCACAGTGTATCGGGATCCTGCCATGTGTGTATGGGGTTTTCACAGTGGTTCAGGATCCTGCCAAGTGTGTATGGGGGTTTCACAGTGTATCATGATCCTTCCAGGTGTGTATTGGGTTTTCAGAGTGTATCAGGAACCTGCCAGGAGTGTTTGGGGGTTTCACAGTGTATCAGGATCCTGCCAGGTGTGTTTGGTGTTTCACAGTGCATCAGGATCCTGCCACGTGTGTATGGGGTTTCACAGTGTATCAGAATCCTGCCAGATGTGAATGGGGTTGCACTGTGCATCAGGAACATGCCTGGTGTGTATGGGGTCTTCACAGTGTATCAGGATCCTGCCAGGTGTGTACGGGGGTTTCACAGATTATCCGGATCCTGCCAGGTCTGTATGGGGGTTTCACAGTTCCTCAGGATCCTGCCAGGTGTGTTTGGGGTTTCACAGAGGATCAGGATCCTGCCAGGTGTGTACGGGGTTTTCACAATATATCAGGATCCTGCCAGGTGAGTATGGGGGTTTCACAGTTTATCTGTACCCTGCCTGGTGTGTATGGGGGTTTCACAGTTTATCAGGATCCTGCCAAGTGTGTACGTGGGTTTCACAGATTATCAGGTTCCTGCCTGGTGTGTATGGGGGATTCACAGTTCATCAGTATCCTGCCAGGTGCATATGGGGTATTCACAGTGGAAAAGTATCCTGCCAGGTGTGTACGGGGTTTCACAGAGGATCAGGATCCTGCCAGGTGTGTACGGGGTTTTCACAATATCTCAGGATCCTGCCAGGTGTGTACGGGGTTTTCACAGTATATCAGGATCCTGCCAGGTGTGTATGGGGGTTTCACCGTTTATCAGTATCCTGCCAGGTGTGTGCGGGGTTTTCACAGTGGTTCAGAATCCTGCCAGGTGCGTATGGGGTTTTCACAGTTTATCAGGATCCTGCCAGGTGTGTATTGGGTTCTCACAGTGGATCAGGATCCTGCCAGGTGTGCATGGGCTTTTCACAGTCGCTCAGGATCCTGCCAGCTGTGGATGGGGATTTCATAGTGGATCAGGATCCTGCCAGGTGTGTATGGGAGTTTCACCATTTATCAGGATCTTGCCAGGTGTGTTTGGAGGTTTCACAGTTTTTCAGGATCCTGCCATGATTTAATGGGGGTTTCACAGTTTATCAGGATCCTGCCAGGTGTGTCTGGGGTTTTCACAGTGGAGCAGGATCCTGCCAGGTGTGTATGGGATTTCACAGTTTATCAGGATCCTGCCAGGTGTGTATGGGGTTTTCACAGTGTATCAGGATCTGCCAGGTGTGTATGGAGTTCCACAGTGTATCAGGATCCTTCCAGGTGTGTATGGGGGTTTCACAGTCGATCAGGATCCTGCCAGGTGTGTACGGGGTTTCACAGTGTATCAGGATCCTGCCGGATGTGAATGGGGTTTTTACAGTGTATCAGGATCCTGCCGTGTGTGTTTGGGGTTTCACAGTGTATCGTGATCCTGCCAGGTGTGTATGGGTGTTTCACAGTGTATCGGGATCCTGCCATGTGTGTATGGGGTTTTCACAGTGGTTCAGGATCCTGCCAAGTGTGTATGGGGGTTTCACAGTGTATCATGATCCTTCCAGGTGTGTATTGGGTTTTCAGAGTGTATCAGGAACCTGCCAGGAGTGTTTGGGGGTTTTACAGTGGATCAGGATCCTGCCAGGTGTGTTTGGTGTTTCACAGTGCATCAGGATCCTGCCACGTGTGTATGGGGTTTCACAGTGTATCAGAATCCTGCCAGATGTGAATGGGGTTGCACTGTGCATCAGGAACATGCCTGGTGTGTATGGGGTCTTCACAGTGTATCAGGATCCTGCCAGGTGTGTACGGGGGTTTCACAGATTATCCGGATCCTGCCAGGTCTGTATGGGGGTTTCACAGTTCCTCAGGATCCTGCCAGGTGTGTTTGGGGTTTCACAGAGGATCAGGATCCTGCCAGGTGTGTACGGGGTTTTCACAATATATCAGGATCCTGCCAGGTGAGTATGGGGGTTTCACAGTTTATCTGTACCCTGCCTGGTGTGTATGGGGGTTTCACAGTTTATCAGGATCCTGCCAAGTGTGTACGTGGGTTTCACAGATTATCAGGTTCCTGCCTGGTGTGTATGGGGGATTCACAGTTCATCAGTATCCTGCCAGGTGCATATGGGGTATTCACAGTGGAAAAGTATCCTGCCAGGTGTGTACGGGGTTTCACAGAGGATCAGGATCCTGCCAGGTGTGTACGGGGTTTTCACAATATCTCAGGATCCTGCCAGGTGTGTACGGGGTTTCACATAGGATCAGGATGCTGCCAGGTGTGTACGGGGTTTTCACAGTATATCAGGATCCTGCCAGGTGTGTATGGGGGTTTCACCGTTTATCAGGATCCTGCCAGGTGTGTGTGGGGTTTTCACAGTGGTTCAGAATCCTGCCAGGTGCGTATGGGGTTTTCACAGTTTATCAGGATCCTGCCAGGTGTGTATTGGGTTTTCACAGTGGATCAGGATCCTGCCAGGTGTGCATGGGCTTTTCACAGTCGCTCAGGATCCTGCCAGCTGTGGATGGGGATTTCATAGTGGATCAGGATCCTGCCAGGTGTGTATGGGAGTTTCACCATTTATCAGGATCTTGCCAGGTGTGTTTGGAGGTTTCACAGTTTTTCAGGATCCTGCCATGATTTAATGGGGGTTTCACAGTTTATCAGGATCCTGCCAGGTGTGTCTGGGGTTTTCACAGTGGAGCAGGATCCTGCCAGGTGTGTATGGGATTTCACAGTTTATCAGGATCCTGCCAGGTGTGTATGGGGTTTTCACAGTGTATCAGGATCTGCCAGGTGTGTATGGAGTTCCACAGTGTATCATGATCCAGCCAGGTGTGTATGTGGCTTTCACAGAGTATCAGGATCTGCCATGTGTGGATGGAGTTTCACAGTGTTTCAGGATCCTGCCAGGTGTGTATGGGGTTTTCACAGTGTATCATGATCTGCAAGGTGTTTACGTGGTTTTAACAGTGCACCAGGATCCTGCCAGATGTTTCTGGGGTTTCACAGTGTATCTGGATCCTTCCAGGTGTGTATGGGAATTTCACAGTGGATCAGGATACTGCCAGGTGTGTATGTGCTTTCACAGTGTATCAGGATCCTGCCGGATGTGAATGGGATTTTCACAGTGTATCAGGATCGTGCCAGGTGTGTATGGGGTTTCACAGTGTATCGGGATCCTGCCTGGTGTTTATGGTGTTTCACAGTGGATCAGGATCCTGCCAGGTGTGTATGGGGTTTCACAGAGCATCAGGATCCTGCCAGGTGTGTATGGGGTTTCACAGTGCATCTGGGTCCTGCCAGGTGTGTGTGGGGTTTCACAGTGTATCAGGATCCTGCCAGGTGTGTATGGGGGTTTCACAGTGGATCAGGATTCTGCCAGGTATGTATGGGGTTTCACAGTGCATCAGGATCCTGCCAGGTGTGTATGGGGGTTCACAGTGTCTCAGGATCCTGCCAGGTGTGTATGGGGGTTTCACAGTGGATCAGGATCCTGCCAGGTGTGTATGGGGTTTCACAGTGGATCAGGATTCTGCCACGTGTGTATGGGGTTTCACAGTGTATCAGGATCCTTCCAGGTGTGAATGGGGTTTCAAAGTGCATCAGGTTCCTGCCAGGTGTGTATGGGGTTTCACAGTGCATCTGTTTCCTGCCAGGTGTGTGTGGGGTTTCACAGTGTATGAGGATCCTGCCGGGTGTGTATGGGGGATTCACAGTGTATCAGGATCCTGCCAGGTGTGTACGGGGTTTCACAGTGCATCAGGATCCTGCCAGGTGTGTACGGGGTTTCAGAGTGTATCAGCATCCTGCCTGGTGTGTATGGGGGTTTCACAGTGGATCAGGATCCTGCCAGGTGTGTATGGGGTTTCACAGTGTATCAGGATCCTGCCACGTGTGTCTGGGGTTTCACAGTGTATCAGGATCCTTCCAGGTGTGTATGGGGTTTCACAGTGTATCAGGATCCTGCCAGATGTGAATGGGGTTGCACTGTGCATCAGGAACCTGCCAGGTGTGTACGTGGTCATCACAGTGTAGCCGGATCCTGCCAGGTGTGTACGGGGGTTTCACAGTTCATCAGGATCCTGCCAGGTGTGTATGGGGTTTCACAGAGGATCAGGATCCTGCCAGGCGTGTATGGGGTTTTCACAATATATCAGGATCCGGCCAGGTGTGTACGGGGTTTCACAGAGCATCAGGATCCTGCCGGGTGTGTACGGGGATTTCACAGTTTATCTGGATCCTGCCAGGTGTGTATGGGGGTTTCACAGTTTATCAGGATCCTGCCAGGTGTGTATGGGGTTTTCACAGTGTATCAGTGTCCTGCCAGGTGTGTATGGGGTTTCCACAGTGTATCAGGATCTACAATGTGTGTATGGGGTTTTCACAGTGCACCAGGATCCTGCCAGATGTGTCTGGGGTTTCACAGTGTATCAGGTTCCTTCCAGGTGTGTATGGGGGTTTCACAGTGGATCAGGATCCTGCCAGGTGTGTACGGGGTTTCACAGTGTATCAGGATCCTGCCGGATGTGAATGGGGTTTTTACAGTGTATCAGGATCCTGCCGTGTGTGTTTGGGGTTTCACAGTGTATCGTGATCCTGCCAGGTGTGTATGGGTGTTTCACAGTGTATCGGGATCCTGCCATGTGTGTATGGGGTTTTAACAGTGGTTCAGGATCCTGCCAAGTGTGTATGGGGGTTTCACAGTGTATCATGATCCTTCCAGGTGTGTATCGGGTTTTCGCAGTGTATCAGGATCCTGCCAGGAGTGTATGGGGGGTTTCACAGTGGTTCAGCATCCTGCCAGGTGTGTATGGGGGTTTCACAGTGTATCATGATCCTTCCAGGTGCGTATCGGGTTTTCACAGCGGTTCAGAATCCTGCCAGGTGTGTATGGGGGTTTCACAGTGTATCATGATCCTTCCAGGTGTGTATTGGGTTTTCAGAGTGTATCAGGAACCTGCCAGGAGTGTTTGGGGGTTTTACAGTGGATCAGGATCCTGCCAGGTGTGTTTGGTGTTTCACAGTGCATCAGGATCCTGCCACGTGTGTATGGGGTTTCACAGTGTATCAGAATCCTGCCAGATGTGAATGGGGTTGCACTGTGCATCAGGAACATGCCTGGTGTGTATGGGGTCTTCACAGTGTATCAGGATCCTGCCAGGTGTGTACGGGGGTTTCACAGATTATCTGGATCCTGCCAGGTCTTTATGGGGGTTTCACAGTTCCTCAGGATCCTGCCAGGTGTGTACGGGGTTTTCACAATATATCAGGATCCTGCCAGGTGAGTATGGAGGTTTCACAGTTTATCTATACCCTGCCAGGTGTGTATGGGGGTTTCACAGTTTATCAGGAGCCTGCCAGTTGTGTATGGGGGTTTCACAGTTTATCAGGACCTGCCAGGTGTGCATGGGGTTTTCACAGTGGATCAGGATCCTGCCAGGTGTGTATGGGGTTTTCACAGTGTATCAGGATCTGCAAGGTTTGTTTGGGGTTTTCACAGTGCACCAGGTTCCTGCCAGATGTGTCTGGGGTTTCACAGTGTATCAGGATCCTTCCAGGTGTGTATGGGGGTTTCACAGTGGATCAAGATCCTGACAGGTGTGTACGGGGTTTCACAGTGTATCAGGATCCTGCCGGATGTGAATGGGGTTTTCACAGTGTATCAGGATCCTGCCAGGTGTGTATGGGGTTTCACAGTTTATCAGGATCCTGCCAGGTGTGTATGGGGGTTTCACATTGTATCGGGATACTGCCATGTGTGTATGGGGTTTTCACAGTGGTTCAGGATCCTGCCAGGTGTGTTTGGGGGTTTCACAGTGTATCATGTTCCTTCCAGGTGAGTATCGGGTTTTTGCAGTGTATCAGGATCCTGCCAGGAGTGTAAGGGGGTTTCACAGTGGTTCAGGATCCTGCCACGAGTGTATGGGGGGTTCACAGTGTATCAGGATCCTGCCAGGTGTGTATGGGGGTTTCACAGTGGATCAGGATTCTGCCAGGTATGTATGGGGTTTCACAGTGCATCAGGATCCTGCCAGGTGTGTATGGGGTTTCACAGTGTATCAGGATCCTGCCAGGTGTGTATGGGGGTTTCACAGTGGATCAGGATCCTGCCAGGTGTGTATGGGGTTTCACAGTGGATCTGGATTCTGCCACGGGTGTATGGGGTTTCAAAGTGCATCAGGATCCTGCCAGGTGTGTATGGGGTTTCACAGTACATCTGTTTCCTGCCAGGTGTGTGTGGGGTTTCACAGTGTATGAGGATCCTGCCGGGTGTGTATGGGGGATTCACAGTGTATCAGGATCCTGCCAGGTGTGTACGGGGTTTCACAGTGCATCAGGATCCTGCCAGGAGTGTACGGGGTTTCAGAGTGTATCAGCATCCTGCCAGGTGTGTATGGGGGTTTCACAGTGGATCAGGATCCTGCCAGGTGTGTATGGGGTTTCACAGTGTATCAGGATCCTGCCACGTGTGTCTGGGGTTTCACAGTGTATCAGGATCCTTCCAGGTGTGTATGGGGTTTCACAGTGTATCAGGATCCTGCCAGATGTGAATGGGGTTGCACTGTGCATCAGGAACCTGCCAGGTGTGTACGTGGTCATCACAGTGTAGCCGGATCCTGCCAGGTGTGTACGGGGGTTTCACAGTTCATCAGGATCCTGCCAGGTGTGTATGGGGTTTCACAGAGGATCAGGATCCTGCCAGGCGTGTACGGGGTTTTCACAATATATCAGGATCCGGCCAGGTGTGTACGGGGTTTCACAGAGCATCAGGATCCTGCAGGGTGTGTCCGGGGTTTTCACAATATATCAGGATCCTGCCACGTGTGTATGGGGTTTCACAGTGCATCAGGATCCTGCCAGGTGTGTATGCGGTTTCACAGTGCATCTGTTTCCTGCCAGGTGTGTGTGGGGTTTCACAGTGTATCAGGATCCTGCCGGGTGTGTAAGGGGGATTCACAATGGATCAGGATCCTGCCAGTTGTGTATGGGGTTTCACAGTGTATCATGATCCTTCCAGGTGTGTATTGGGTTTTCAGAGTGTATCAGGAACCTGCCAGGAGTGTTTGGGGGTTTTACAGTGGATCAGGATCCTGCCAGGTGTGTTTGGTGTTTCACAGTGCATCAGGATCCTGCCACGTGTGTATGGGGTTTCACAGTGTATCAGAATCCTGCCAGATGTGAATGGGGTTGCACTGTGCATCAGGAACATGCCTGGTGTGTATGGGGTCTTCACAGTGTATCAGGATCCTGCCAGGTGTGTACGGGGGTTTCACAGATTATCCGGATCCTGCCAGGTCTGTATGGGGGTTTCACAGTTCCTCAGGATCCTGCCAGGTGTGTTTGGGGTTTCACAGAGGATCAGGATCCTGCCAGGTGTGTACGGGGTTTTCACAATATATCAGGATCCTGCCAGGTGAGTATGGAGGTTTCACAGTTTATCTATACCCTGCCAGGTGTGTATGGGGGTTTCACAGATTATCAGGATCCTGCCAGTTGTGTATGGGGGTTTCACAGTTTATCAGGACCTGCCAGGTGTGCATGGTGTTTTCACAGTGGATCAGGATCCTGCCAGGTGTGTATGGGGTTTTCACAGTGTATCAGGATCTGCAAGGTTTGTTTGGGGTTTTCACAGTGCACCAGGTTCCTGCCAGATGTGTCTGGGGTTTCACAGTGTATCAGGATCCTTCCAGGTGTGTATGGGGGTTTCACAGTGGATCAAGATCCTGACAGGTGTGTACGGGGTTTCACAGTGTATCAGGATCCTGCCGGATGTGAATGGGGTTTTCACAGTGTATCAGGATCCTGCCAGGTGTGTATGGGGTTTCACAGTTTATCAGGATCCTGCCAGGTGTGTATGGGGGTTTCACATTGTATCGGGATACTGCCATGTGTGTATGGGGTTTTCACAGTGGTTCAGGATCCTGCCAGGTGTGTTTGGGGGTTTCACAGTGTATCATGTTCCTTCCAGGTGAGTATCGGGTTTTCGCAGTGTATCAGGATCCTGCCAGGAGTGTAAGGGGGTTTCACAGTGGTTCAGGATCCTGCCACGAGTGTATGGGGGGTTCACAGTGTATCAGGATCCTGCCAGGTGTGTATGGGGGTTTCACAGTGGATCAGGATTCTGCCAGGTATGTATGGGGTTTCAGAGTGCATCAGGATCCTGCCAGGTGTGTATGGGGTTTCACAGTGTATCAGGATCCTGCCAGGTGTGTATGGGGGTTTCACAGTGGATCAGGATCCTGCCAGGTGTGTATGGGGTTTCACAGTGGATCTGGATTCTGCCACGTGTGTATGGGGTTTCAAAGTGCATCAGGATCCTGCCAGGTGTGTATGGGGTTTCACAGTGCATCTGTTTCCTGCCAGGTGTGTGTGGGGTTTCACAGTGTATGAGGATCCTGCCGGGTGTGTATGGGGGATTCACAGTGCATCAGGATCCTGCCAGGTGTGTACGGGGTTTCACAGTGCATCAGGATCCTGCCAGGAGTGTACGGGGTTTCAGAGTGTATCAGCATCCTGCCAGGTGTGTATGGGGGTTTCACAGTGGATCAGGATCCTGCCAGGTGTGTATGGGGTTTCACAGTGTATCAGGATCCTGCCACGTGTGTCTGGGGTTTCACAGTGTATCAGGATACTTCCAGGTGTGTATGGGGTTTCACAGTGTATCAGGATCCTGCCAGATGTGAATGGGGTTGCACTGTGCATCAGGAACCTGCCAGGTGTGTACGTGGTCATCACAGTGTAGCCGGATCCTGCCGGGTGTGTACGGGGGTTTCACAGTTCATCAGGATCCTGCCAGGTGTGTATGGGGTTTCACAGAGGATCAGGATCCTGCCAGGCGTGTACGGGGTTTTCACAATATATCAGGATCCGGCCAGGTGTGTACGGGGTTTCACAGAGCATCAGGATCCTGCAGGGTGTGTCCGGGGTTTTCACAATATATCAGGATCCTGCCACGTGTGTATGGGGTTTCACAGTGCATCAGGATCCTGCCAGGTGTGTATGGGGTTTCACAGTGCAACTGTTTCCTGCCAGGTGTGTGTGGGGTTTCACAGTGTATCAGGATCCTGCCGGGTGTGTAAGGGGGATTCACAGTGGATCAGGATCCTGCCAGTTGTGTATGGGGTTTCACAGTGCATCAGCATCCTGCCAGGTGTGTATGGGGGTTTCACAGAGGATCAGGATCCTGCCAGGTGTGTATGGGGTTTCACAGTGTATCAGGATCCTGCCACGTGTGTATGGGGTGTCACAGTGTATCAGGATCCTGCCACGTGTGTATGGGGTTTTCACAGTGTATCAGGATCCTTCCAGGTGTGTATGGGTGTTTCACAGTGGATCAGGATCCTTCCAGGTGTGTATGGGGTTTCACAGTGCATCAGGATCCTGCCACGTGTGTATGGGGTTTCACAGTGTATCAGGATCCTTCCAGGTGTGTATGGGGTTTCACAGTGTGTCAGGATCCTGCCAGATGTGAATGGGGTTGCACTGTGCATCAGGAACCTGCCAGGTGTGTACGTGGTCATCACAGTATAGCCGGATCCTGCCAGGTGTGTCCGGGGGTTTCACAGTTCATCAGGATCCTGCCAGGTGTGTCTGGGGTTTCACAGAGGATCAGGATCCTGCCAGGTGTGTACGGGGTTTTCACAATATATCAGGATCCGGCCAGGTGTGTACAGGGTTTCACAGAGCATCAGGATCCTGCCGGGTGTGTACGGGGATTTCACAATGTATCAGGATCCTGCCAGGTGAGTATGGGGATTTCACAGTTTATCTGGATCCTGCCAGGTGTGTATGGGGTTTTCACAGTTTATCAGGATCCTGCCAGGTGTGCATGGGGGTTTCGCAGTTTATCAAGATCCTGCCAGGTGTGCATGGGGTTTTCACAGTGTATCAGGGTCCTTCCAGGTGTGTATGGGGTTTTCACAGTGTATCAGGATCTGCCAGGTGTGTATGGGGTTTTCACAGTGCACCAGGATCCTGCCAGATGTGTCTAGGGTTTCACAGTGTATCAGGATCCTTCCAGGTGTGTATGGGGGTTTCACAGTGGATCAGGATCCTGCCAGGTGTGTACGGGGTTTCACAGTGGATCAGGATCCTGCCGTGTGTGTTTGGGGTTTCACAGTGTATAGTGATCCTGTTAGGTGTGTATGGAGTTTTCACAGTGTATCGGGATCCTGCCATGTGTGTATGGAGTTTTCACAGTGGTTCAGGATCCTGCCAGGTGTGTTTGGGGGTTTCACAGTGTATCATGATTCTTCCAGGTGTGCATCGGGTTTTCGCAGTGTATCAGGATCCTGCCAGGAGTGTATGGGAGTTTCACAGTGGTTCAGCATCCTGCCAGGTGTGTATGGGGGTTTCACAGTGTATCATGATCCTTCCAGGTGTGTATCGGGTTTTCACAGCGGTTCAGGATCCTGCCAGGTGTGTATGGGGGTTTCACAGTGTATCATGGTCCTTCCAGGTGTGTATTGGGTTTTCACAGTGTATCAGGAACCTGCCAGGAGTGTATGGGGGTTTCACAGTGGATCAGGATCCTGCCAGGTGTGTTTGGGGTTTCACAGTGCATCAGGATCCTGCCACGTGTGCATGGGGTTTCACAGTGTATTAGGATCCTGCCAGATGTGAATGGGGTTGCACTGTGCATCAGGAACCTGCCAGGTGTGTATGGGGTCTTCACAGTGTATTAGGATCCTGCCAGGTGTGTACGGGGGTTTCACAGATTATCAGGATCCTGCCAGGTGTGTACGGGGTTTCGCAGAGCATCAGGATCCTGCCAGGTGCGGACGGGGTTTTCACAATATATCAGTATCCTGCCAGGTGAGTATGGGGGTTTCACAGTTTATCTGTCCCCTGCCTGGTGTGTATGGGGGTTTCACAGTTTATCAGGATCCTGCCAGGTGTGTACGGGGGTTTAACAGATTATCAGGTTCCTGCCTGGTGTGTATGGGGGTTTCACAGTTCATCAGTATCCTGCCAGGTGCATATGGGGTATTCACAGTGGAAAAGTATCCTGCCAGGTGTGTACGGGGTTTCACAGAGGATCAGGATCCTGCCAGGTGTGTACGGGGTTTTCACAATATCTCAGGATCCTGCCAGGTGTGTACGGGGTTTCACATAGGATCAGGATGCTGCCAGGTGTGTACGGGGTTTTCACAGTATATCAGGATCCTGCCAGGTGTGTATGGGGGTTTCACCGTTTATCAGGATCCTGCCAGGTGTGTGTGGGGTTTTCACAGTGGTTCAGAATCCTGCCAGGTGCGTATGGGGTTTTCACAGTTTATCAGGATCCTGCCAGGTGTGTATTGGGTTTTCACAGTGGATCAGGATCCTGCTAGGTGTGCATAGGCTTTTCACAGTCCATCAGGATCCTGCCAGCTGTGGATGGGGATTTCATAGTGGATCAGGATCCTGCCAGGTGTGTATGGGAGTTTCACCATTTATCAGGATCTTGCCAGGTGTGTTTGGGGGTTTCACAGTTTTTCAGGATCCTGCCATGATTTAATGGGGGTTTCACAGTTTATCAGGATCCTCTCAGGTGTGTCTGGGGTTTTCACAGTGGAGCAGGATCCTGCCAGGTGTGTATGGGATTTCACAGTTTATCAGGATCCTGCCAGGTGTGTATGGGGTTTTCACAGTGGATCAGGATCTGCCAGGTGTGTATGGAGTTCCACAGTGTATCATGATCCAGCCAGGTGTGTATGTGGCTTTCACAGAGTATCAGGATCTGCCATGTGTGGATGGAGTTTCACAGTGGACCAGGATCCTGCCAGGTGTGTATGGGGTTTTCACAGTGTATCATGATCTGCAAGGTGTTTACGTGGTTTTAACAGTGCACCAGGATCCTGCCAGATGTGTCTGGGGTTTCACAGTGTATCAGGATCTTCCAGGTGTGTATGGGGGTTTCACAGTGGATCAGGATACTGCCAGGTGTGTATGTGCTTTCACAGTGTATCAGGATCCTGCCGGATGTGAATGGGAATTTCACAGTGTATCAGGATCCTGCCAGGTGTGTATGGGGTTTCACAGTGTATCGGGATCCTGCCTGGTGTGTATGGGGTTTCACAGTGGATCAGGATCCTGCCAGGTGTGTATGGGGTTTCACAGAGCATCAGGATCCTGCCAGGTGTGTATGGGGTTTCACAGTGCATCTGGTTCCTGCCAGGTGTGTGTGGGGTTTCACAGTGTATCAGGATCCTGCCAGGTGTGTATGGGGGTTTCACAGTGGATCAGGATTCTGCCAGGTATGTATGGGGTTTCACAGTGCATCAGGATCCTGCCAGGTGTGTATGGGGTTTCACAGTGGATCAGGATTCTGCCACGTGTGTATGGGGTTTCACAGTGTATCAGGATCCTTCCAGGTATGTATGGGGTTTCAAAGTGCATCAGGTTCCTGCCAGGAGTGTATGGGGTTTCACAGTGCATCTGTTTCCTGCCAGGTGTGTGTGGGGTTTCACAGTGTATGAGGATCCTGCCGGGTGTGTATGGGGGATTCACAGTGTATCAGGATCCTGCCAGGTGTGTACGGGGTTTCACAGTGCATCAGGATCCTGCCAGGTGTGTACGGGGTTTCAGAGTGTATCAGCATCCTGCCAGGTGTGTATGGGGGTTTCACAGTGGATCAGGATCCTGCCAGGTGTGTATGGGGTTTCACAGTGTATCAGGATCCTGCCACGTGTGTCTGGAGTTTCACAGTGTATCAGGATCCTTCCAGGTGTGTATGGGGTTTCACAGTGTATCAGGATCCTGCAAGATGTGAATGCGGTTGCACTGTGCATCAGGAACCTGCCAGGTGTGTACGTGGTCATCACAGTGTAGCCGGATCCTGCCAGATGTGTACGGGGGTTTCACAGTTCATCAGGATCCTGCCAGGTGTGTATGGGGTTTCACAGAGGATCAGGATCCTGCCAGGCGTGTACGGGGTTTTCACAATATATCAGGATCCGGCCAGGTGTGCACGGGGTTTCACAGAGCATCAGGATCCTGCCGGGTGTGTACGGGGATTTCACAGTTTATCTGGATCCTGCCAGGTGTGTATGGGGTTTTCACAGTTTATCAGGATCCTGCCAGGTGTGCATGGGCGTTTCACAGTTTATCAGGATCCTGCCAGGTGTGTATGGGGCTTTCACAGTGTATCAGTGTCCTGCCAGGTGTGTATGGGGTTTTCACAGTGTATCAGGATCTGCAATGTGTGTATGGGGTTTTCACAGTGCTCCAGGATCCTGCCAGATGTGTCTGGGGTTTCACAGTGTATCAGGATCCTTCCAGGTGTGTATGGGGGTTTCACAGTGGATCAGGATCCTGCCAGGTGTGTACGGGGTTTCACAGTGTATCAGGATCCTGCCGGATGTGAATGGGGTTTTTACAGTGTATCAGGATCCTGCCGTGTGTGTTTGGGGTTTCACAGTGTATCGTGATCCTGCCAGGTGTGTATGGGTGTTTCACAGTGCATCGGGATCCTGCCTGTGTGTATGGGGTTTTTACAGTGGTTCAGGATCCTGCCAGATGTGTATGGGGGTTTCACAGTGTATCATGATCCTTCCAGGTGTGTATCGGGTTTTCGCAGTGTATCAGGATCCTGCCAGGAGTGTATGGGGCTTTCACAGTGGTTCAGCATCCTGCCAGGTGTGTATGGGGGTTTCACAGTGTATCATGATCCTTCCAGGTGTCTATCGGGTTTACACAGCGGTTCAGGATCCTGCCAGGTGTGTATGGGGGTTTCACAGTGTATCATGATCCTTCCAGGTGTGTATTGGGTTTTCAGAGTGTATCAGGAACCTGCCAGGAGTGTTTGGGGGTTTCACAGTGGATCAGGATCCTGCCAGGTGTGTTTGGTGTTTCACAGTGCATCAGGATCCTGCCACGTGTGTATGGGGTTTTCACAATATATCAGGATCCTGCCAGATGTGAATGGGGTTTCACTGTGCATCAGGAACCTGCCAGGTGTGTATGGGGTCTTCACAGTGTATCAGGATCCTGCCAGGTGTGTACGGGGGTTTCACAGATTATCCGGATCCTGCCAGGTCTGTATGGGGGTTTCACAGTTCTTCAGGATCCTGCCAGGTGTGTTTGGGGTTTCACAGAGGATCAGGATCCTGCCAGGTGTGTACGGGGTTTTCACAATATATCAGGATCCTGCCAGGTGAGTATGGAGGTTTCACAGTTTATCTATACCCTGCCAGGTGTTTATGGGGGTTTCACAGTTTATCAGGATCCTGCCAGTTGTGTATGATGGTTTCACAGTTTATCAGGACCTGCCAGGTGTGTATGGGGTTTTCACAGTGGATCAGGATCCTGCCAGGTGTGTATGGGGTTTTCACAGAGTATCAGGATCTGCCATGTGTGGATGGAGTTTCACAGTGGACCAGGATCCTGCCAGGTGTGTATGGGGTTTTCACAGTGTATCATGATCTGCAAGGTGTTTACGTGGTTTTAACAGTGCACCAGGATCCTGCCAGATGTGTCTGGGGTTTCACAGTGTATCAGGATCTTCCAGGTGTGTATGGGGGTTTCACAGTGGATCAGGATACTGCCAGGTGTGTATGTGCTTTCACAGTGTATCAGGATCCTGCCGGATGTGAATGGGAATTTCACAGTGTATCAGGATCCTGCCAGGTGTGTATGGGGTTTCACAGTGTATCGGGATCCTGCCTGGTGTGTATGGGGTTTCACAGTGGATCAGGATCCTGCCAGGTGTGTATGGGGTTTCACAGAGCATCAGGATCCTGCCAGGTGTGTATGGGGTTTCACAGTGCATCTGGTTCCTGCCAGGTGTGTGTGGGGTTTCACAGTGTATCAGGATCCTGCCAGGTGTGTATGGGGGTTTCACAGTGGATCAGGATTCTGCCAGGTATGTATGGGGTTTCACAGTGCATCAGGATCCTGCCAGGTGTGTATGGGGTTTCACAGTGGATCAGGATTCTGCCACGTGTGTATGGGGTTTCACAGTGTATCAGGATCCTTCCAGGTATGTATGGGGTTTCAAAGTGCATCAGGTTCCTGCCAGGAGTGTATGGGGTTTCACAGTGCATCTGTTTCCTGCCAGGTGTGTGTGGGGTTTCACAGTGTATGAGGATCCTGCCGGGTGTGTATGGGGGATTCACAGTGTATCAGGATCCTGCCAGGTGTGTACGGGGTTTCACAGTGCATCAGGATCCTGCCAGGTGTGTACGGGGTTTCAGAGTGTATCAGCATCCTGCCAGGTGTGTATGGGGGTTTCACAGTGGATCAGGATCCTGCCAGGTGTGTATGGGGTTTCACAGTGTATCAGGATCCTGCCACGTGTGTCTGGAGTTTCACAGTGTATCAGGATCCTTCCAGGTGTGTATGGGGTTTCACAGTGTATCAGGATCCTGCAAGATGTGAATGCGGTTGCACTGTGCATCAGGAACCTGCCAGGTGTGTACGTGGTCATCACAGTGTAGCCGGATCCTGCCAGATGTGTACGGGGGTTTCACAGTTCATCAGGATCCTGCCAGGTGTGTATGGGGTTTCACAGAGGATCAGGATCCTGCCAGGCGTGTACGGGGTTTTCACAATATATCAGGATCCGGCCAGGTGTGCACGGGGTTTCACAGAGCATCAGGATCCTGCCGGGTGTGTACGGGGATTTCACAGTTTATCTGGATCCTGCCAGGTGTGTATGGGGTTTTCACAGTTTATCAGGATCCTGCCAGGTGTGCATGGGCGTTTCACAGTTTATCAGGATCCTGCCAGGTGTGTATGGGGCTTTCACAGTGTATCAGTGTCCTGCCAGGTGTGTATGGGGTTTTCACAGTGTATCAGGATCTGCAATGTGTGTATGGGGTTTTCACAGTGCTCCAGGATCCTGCCAGATGTGTCTGGGGTTTCACAGTGTATCAGGATCCTTCCAGGTGTGTATGGGGGTTTCACAGTGGATCAGGATCCTGCCAGGTGTGTACGGGGTTTCACAGTGTATCAGGATCCTGCCGGATGTGAATGGGGTTTTTACAGTGTATCAGGATCCTGCCGTGTGTGTTTGGGGTTTCACAGTGTATCGTGATCCTGCCAGGTGTGTATGGGTGTTTCACAGTGCATCGGGATCCTGCCTGTGTGTATGGGGTTTTTACAGTGGTTCAGGATCCTGCCAGATGTGTATGGGGGTTTCACAGTGTATCATGATCCTTCCAGGTGTGTATCGGGTTTTCGCAGTGTATCAGGATCCTGCCAGGAGTGTATGGGGCTTTCACAGTGGTTCAGCATCCTGCCAGGTGTGTATGGGGGTTTCACAGTGTATCATGATCCTTCCAGGTGTCTATCGGGTTTACACAGCGGTTCAGGATCCTGCCAGGTGTGTATGGGGGTTTCACAGTGTATCATGATCCTTCCAGGTGTGTATTGGGTTTTCAGAGTGTATCAGGAACCTGCCAGGAGTGTTTGGGGGTTTCACAGTGGATCAGGATCCTGCCAGGTGTGTTTGGTGTTTCACAGTGCATCAGGATCCTGCCACGTGTGTATGGGGTTTTCACAATATATCAGGATCCTGCCAGATGTGAATGGGGTTTCACTGTGCATCAGGAACCTGCCAGGTGTGTATGGGTTCTTCACAGTGTATCAGGATCCTGCCAGGTGTGTACGGGGGTTTCACAGATTATCCGGATCCTGCCAGGTCTGTATGGGGGTTTCACAGTTCTTCAGGATCCTGCCAGGTGTGTTTGGGGTTTCACAGAGGATCAGGATCCTGCCAGGTGTGTACGGGGTTTTCACAATATATCAGGATCCTGCCAGGTGAGTATGGAGGTTTCACAGTTTATCTATACCCTGCCAGGTGTTTATGGGGGTTTCACAGTTTATCAGGATCCTGCCAGTTGTGTATGATGGTTTCACAGTTTATCAGGACCTGCCAGGTGTGTATGGGGTTTTCACAGTGGATCAGGATCCTGCCAGGTGTGTATGGGGTTTTCACAGTGTATCAGGATCTGCAAGGTTTGTTTGGGGTTTTCACAGTGCACCAGGATCCTGCCAGATGTGTCTGGGGTTTCACAGTGTATCAGGATCCTTCCAGGTGTGTATGGGGGTTTCACAGTTGATCAAGATCCTGACAGGTGTGTACGGGGTTTCACAGTGTATCAGGATCCTGCCGGATGTGAATGGGGTTTTCACAGTGTATCAGGATCCTGCCAGGTGTGTATGGGGTTTCACTGTTTATCAGGATCCTGCCAGGAGTGTATGGGGGTTTCACATTGTATCGGGATACTGCCATGTGTGTATGGGGTTTTCACAGTGGTCCAGGATCCTGCCAGGTGTGTTTGGGGGTTTCACAGTGTATCATGTTCCTTCCAGGTGTGTATCGGGTTTTCGCAGTGTATCAGAATCCTGCCAGGAGTGTAAGGGGGTTTCGCAGTGGTTCAGGATCCTGCCACGTGTGTATGGGGGTTTCACAGTGTATCAGGATCCTGCCAGGAGTGTATGGGGGTTTCACAGTGGTTCAGCATCCTGCCAGGTGTGTATGGGGGTTTCACAGTGTATCATGATCCTTCCAGGTGTGTATCGGGTTTTCACAGCGGTTCAGGATCCTGCCCGGTGTGTATGGGGGTTTCACAGTGTATCATGATCCTTCCAGGTGTGCATTGGGTTTTCACAGTGTATCAGGAACCTGCCAGGAGTGTTTGGGGGTTTCACAGTGGATCAGGATCCTGCCAGGTGTGTTTGGGGTTTCTCAGTGCATCAGGATCCTGCCACGTGTGTATGGGGTTTCACAGTGTATCATGATCCTTCCCGGTGTGTATCGGGTTTTCACAGTGTATCAGGATCCTGCCAGGAGTGTATGGGGGTTTCACAGTGGTTCAGTATCCTGCCAGGTGTGTATGGGGGTTTCACAGTGTATCATGATCCTTCCAGGTATGTATCGGGTTTTCACAGTGTATCAGGATCCTTCCAGGAGTGTATGGGGGTTTCACAGTGGATCAGGATCCTGCCAGGTGTGTTTGGGGTTTCACAGTGCATCAGGATCCGTCCACGTGTGTATGGGGTTTCACAGTGTATCAGGATCCTGCCAGATGTGAATGGGGTAGCACTGTGCATCAGGAACCTGCTAGGTGTGTACGGGGTCTTCACAGTGTATCAGGATCCTGCCAGGTGTATACGGCGGTTTCACAGATTATCAGGATCCTGCCAGGTGTGTATGGGGTTTCCCAGTGTATCAGGATCCTGCCGGATGTGAACGGGGTTTCCACAGTGTATCAGGATCCTGCCAGGGGTGTACGGGGTTTTCACAATATATCAGGATCCTGCCAGGTGTGTACGGGGTTTCACAGTGTATCAGGATCCTACCGGATGTGAATGGGGTTTTTACAGTGTATCAGGATCCTGCCGTGTGTGTTTGGGGTTTCACAGTGTATCGTGATCCTGCCAGGTGTGTATGGGTGTTTCACAGTGTATCGGGATCCTGCCTGTGTGTATGGGGTTTTCACAGTGGTTCAGGATCCTGCCAGGTGTGTATGGGGGTTTCACAGTGTATCATGATCCTTCCAGGTGTGTATCGGGTTTTCGCAGTGTATCAGGATCCTGCCAGGAGTGTATGGGGGTTTCACAGTGGTTCAGCATCCTGCAAGGTGTGTATGGGGGTTTCACAGTGGATCAGGATCCTGCCAGGTGTGTATGGGGTTTTCACAGTTTATCAGGATCTGCAAGGTTTGTTTGGGGTTTTCACAGTGCACCAGGATCCTGCCAGATGTGTCTGGGGTTTCACAGTGTATCAGGATCCTTCCAGGTGTGTATGGGGGTTTCACAGTTGATCAAGATCCTGACAGGTGTGTACGGGGTTTCACAGTGTATCAGGATCCTGCCGGATGTGAATGGGGTTTTCACAGTGTATCAGGATCCTGCCAGGTGTGTATGGGGTTTCACTGTTTATCAGGATCCTGCCAGGAGTGTATGGGGGTTTCACATTGTATCGGGATACTGCCATGTGTGTATGGGGTTTTCACAGTGGTCCAGGATCCTGCCAGGTGTGTTTGGGGGTTTCACAGTGTATCATGTTCCTTCCAGGTGTGTATCGGGTTTTCGCAGTGTATCAGAATCCTGCCAGGAGTGTAAGGGGGTTTCGCAGTGGTTCAGGATCCTGCCACGTGTGTATGGGGGTTTCACAGTGTATCAGGATCCTGCCAGGAGTGTATGGGGGTTTCACAGTGGTTCAGCATCCTGCCAGGTGTGTATGGGGGTTTCACAGTGTATCATGATCCTTCCAGGTGTGTATCGGGTTTTCACAGCGGTTCAGGATCCTGCCCGGTGTGTATGGGGGTTTCACAGTGTATCATGATCCTTCCAGGTGTGCATTGGGTTTTCACAGTGTATCAGGAACCTGCCAGGAGTGTTTGGGGGTTTCACAGTGGATCAGGATCCTGCCAGGTGTGTTTGGGGTTTCTCAGTGCATCAGGATCCTGCCACGTGTGTATGGGGTTTCACAGTGTATCATGATCCTTCCCGGTGTGTATCGGGTTTTCACAGTGTATCAGGATCCTGCCAGGAGTGTATGGGGGTTTCACAGTGGTTCAGTATCCTGCCAGGTGTGTATGGGGGTTTCACAGTGTATCATGATCCTTCCAGGTATGTATCGGGTTTTCACAGTGTATCAGGATCCTTCCAGGAGTGTATGGGGGTTTCACAGTGGATCAGGATCCTGCCAGGTGTGTTTGGGGTTTCACAGTGCATCAGGATCCGTCCACGTGTGTATGGGGTTTCACAGTGTATCAGGATCCTGCCAGATGTGAATGGGGTAGCACTGTGCATCAGGAACCTGCTAGGTGTGTACGGGGTCTTCACAGTGTATCAGGATCCTGCCAGGTGTATACGGCGGTTTCACAGATTATCAGGATCCTGCCAGGTGTGTATGGGGTTTCCCAGTGTATCAGGATCCTGCCGGATGTGAACGGGGTTTCCACAGTGTATCAGGATCCTGCCAGGGGTGTACGGGGTTTTCACAATATATCAGGATCCTGCCAGGTGTGTACGGGGTTTCACAGTGTATCAGGATCCTGCCGGATGTGAATGGGGTTTTTACAGTGTATCAGGATCCTGCCGTGTGTGTTTGGGGTTTCACAGTGTATCGTGATCCTGCCAGGTGTGTATGGGTGTTTCACAGTGTATCGGGATCCTGCCTGTGTGTATGGGGTTTTCACAGTGGTTCAGGATCCTGCCAGGTGTGTATGGGGGTTTCACAGTATATCATGATCCTTCCAGGTGTGTATCGGGTTTTCGCAGTGTATCAGGATCCTGCCAGGAGTGTATGGGGGTTTCACAGTGGTTCAGCATCCTGCAAGGTGTGTATGGGGGTTTCACAGTGTATCATGATCCTTCCAGGTGTGTATCGGGTTTTCACAGCGGTTCAGGATCCTGCCAGGTGTGTATGGGGGTTTCACAGTGTATCATGATCCTTCCAGGTGTGTATTGGGATTTCAGAGTGTATCAGGAACCTGCCAGGAGTGTTTGGGGGTTTCACAGTGGATCAGGATCCTGCCAGGTGTGTTTGGTGTTTCACAGTGCATCAGGATCCTGCCACGTGTGTATGGGGTTTCACAGTGTATCAGGATCCTGCCAGATGTGAATGGGGTTGCACTGTGCATCAGGAACCTGCCAGGTGTGTATGGGGTCTTCACAGTGTATCAGGATCCTGCCAGGTGTGTACGGGGGTTTCACAGATTATCCGGATCCTGCCAGGTCTGTATGGGGGTTTCACAGTTCTTCAGGATCCTGCCAGGTGTGTTTGGGGTATCACAGAGGATCAGGATCCTGCCAGGTGTGTACGGGGTTTTCACAATATATCAGGATCCTGCCAGGTGAGTATGGAGGTTTCACAGTTTATCTATACCCTGCCAGGTGTGTATGGGGGTTTCACAGTTTATCAGGATCCTGCCAGTTGTGTATGGGGGTTTCACAGTTTATCAGGACCTGCCAGGTGTGTATGGGGTTTTCACAGTGTATCAGGATCCTGCCAGGTGTGTTTGGGGTTTTCAGTGTATCAGAATCCTGCCAGGAGCGACTGGGGTTTCACAGTGGATCAGAATCCTGCCAGGTGTGAATGATATTTTCACAGTGTATCAGGAACCTGCCAGGTGTGTATGGGGGTTTCACCGTTTATCAGGTCTTGCCAGGTGTGGATGTGGGTTTCACAGTGTATCAGGATCCTACCACGTGTGTATGGGGGTTTCCCAGTGGTTCAGGATCCTGCCAGGTGTGTATAGGGTTTTCACTGTGTATCAGGATTCTGCCAGGCGTGAATGGGGCTTCACAGTGGATCAGGATCTTGCCAGGTGTGTATGTTGTTTTCACAGTGATCAGGATCCTGCCAGGTGTGTATGGGGTTTCACAGTGTATCAGGATCCTGCCAGATGTGAATGGGGTTTCACTGTGTAGCAGGATTCCTGCCAGGTGTGAATGGGGTTTCGCTGTGTATCATGATCCTGCCAGGTGTGTATGGGGTTTCACAGTTTATCAGGATCCTGCCAGGTGTCTATGTGGTTTTCACAGTGGGTCAGGATCCTGCCAGGTGTGTATTGGGTTTTCACAGTTTATCAGGATCCTGCCAGGTGTGTATGGCATTTTCACAGTGGATCAGGATCCTGACAGGTGTGTATGGGGTTTTCACAGTGTATCAGGATCTGCCAGGTGTGTATGGAGTTTCACAGTGTATCAGGATCCTGCCAGGTGTGTATGGGGTTTTCACATTGTATCAGGATCCTGCCAGGTTTCTATGGGGTTTCACAGTGTTTCAGGATCCTGCCAGGTGTGTATGGGGGTTTCACAGTGGATCAGGATCCTGCCAGGTGTGTATGGGGTTTCACAGTGCATCAGGATCCTGCCAGGTGTGTTCGGGGTTTTCACAGTGGATCAGGATCCTGCCAGGTGTGCATGGGGATTTCACAGAGGATCAGGTTCCTGCCAGGTGTGTATGGGGTTTTCACAGTGTATCAGGATCCTTCCAGGTGTGTATGGGTTTTTCACAGTGTATCAGGATTCTGCCACGTGTGTATGGGGTTTCACAGTGTATCAGGATCCTTCCAGGTGTGAATGGGGTTTCAAAGTGCATCAGGTTCCTGCCAGGTGTGTATGGGGTTTCACAGTGCATCTGTTTCCTGCCAGGTGTGTGTGGGGTTTCACAGTGTATGAGGATCCTGCCGGGTGTGTATGGGGGATTCACAGTGTATCAGGATCCTGCCAGGTGTGTACGGGGTTTCACAGTGCATCAGGATCCTGCCAGGTGTGTACGGGGTTTCAGAGTGTATCAGCATCCTGCCTGGTGTGTATGGGGGTTTCACAGTGGATCAGGATCCTGCCAGGTGTGTATGGGGTTTCACAGTGTATCAGGATCCTGCCACGTGTGTCTGGGGTTTCACAGTGTATCAGGATCCTTCCAGGTTTTGTATGGGGTTTCACAGTGTATCAGGATCCTGCCAGATGTGAATGGGGTTGCACTGTGCATCAGGAACCTGCCAGGTGTGTACGTGGTCATCACAGTGTAGCCGGATCCTGCCAGGTGTGTACGGGGGTTTCACAGTTCATCAGGATCCTGCCAGGTGTGTATGGGGTTTCACAGAGGATCAGGATCCTGCCAGGCGTGTATGGGGTTTTCACAATATATCAGGATCCGGCCAGGTGTGTACGGGGTTTCACAGAGCATCAGGATCCTGCCGGGTGTGTACGGGGATTTCACAGTTTATCTGGATCCTGCCAGGTGTGTATGGGGGTTTCACAGTTTATCAGGATCCTGCCAGGTGTGTATGGGGTTTTCACAGTGTATCAGTGTCCTGCCAGGTGTGTATGGGGTTTCCACAGTGTATCAGGATCTACAATGTGTGTATGGGGTTTTCACAGTGCACCAGGATCCTGCCAGATGTGTCTGGGGTTTCACAGTGTATCAGGTTCCTTCCAGGTGTGTATGGGGGTTTCACAGTGGATCAGGATCCTGCCAGGTGTGTACGGGGTTTCACAGTGTATCAGGATCCTGCCGGATGTGAATGGGGTTTTTACAGTGTATCAGGATCCTGCCGTGTGTGTTTGGGGTTTCACAGTGTATCGTGATCCTGCCAGGTGTGTATGGGTGTTTCACAGTGTATCGGGATCCTGCCATGTGTGTATGGGGTTTTAACAGTGGTTCAGGATCCTGCCAAGTGTGTATGGGGGTTTCACAGTGTATCATGATCCTTCCAGGTGTGTATCGGGTTTTCGCAGTGTATCAGGATCCTGCCAGGAGTGTATGGGGGGTTTCACAGTGGTTCAGCATCCTGCCAGGTGTGTATGGGGGTTTCACAGTGTATCATGATCCTTCCAGGTGCGTATCGGGTTTTCACAGTGCATCAGGATCCTGCCACGTGTGTATGGGGTTTCACAGTGTATCAGAATCCTGCCAGATGTGAATGGGGTTGCACTGTGCATCAGGAACATGCCTGGTGTGTATGGGGTCTTCACAGTGTATCAGGATCCTGCCAGGTGTGTACGGGGGTTTCACAGATTATCTGGATCCTGCCAGGTCTGTATGGGGGTTTCACAGTTCCTCAGGATGCTGCCAGGTGTGTTTGGGGTTTCACAGAGGATCAGGATCCTGCCAGGTGTGTACGGGGTTTTCACAATATATCAGGATCCTGCCAGGTGAGTATGGAGGTTTCACAGTTTATCTATACCCTGCCAGGTGTGTATGGGGGTTTCACAGTTTATCAGGATCCTGCCAGTTGTGTATGGGGGTTTCACAGTTTATCAGGACCTGCCAGGTGTGCATGGGGTTTTCACAGTGGATCAGGATCCTGCCAGGTGTGTATGGGGTTTTCACAGTGTATCAGGATCTGCAAGGTTTGTTTGGGGTTTTCACAGTGCACCAGGTTCCTGCCAGATGTGTCTGGGGTTTCACAGTGTATCAGGATCCTTCCAGGTGTGTATGGGGGTTTCACAGTGGATCAAGATCCTGACAGGTGTGTATGGGGTTTCACAGTGTATCAGGATCCTGCCGGATGTGAATGGGGTTTTCACAGTGTATCAGGATCCTGCCAGGTGTGTATGGGGTTTCACAGTTTATCAGGATCCTGCCAGGTGTGTATGGGGGTTTCACATTGTATCGGGATACTGCCATGTGTGTATGGGGTTTTCACAGTGGTTCAGGATCCTGCCAGGTGTGTTTGGGGGTTTCACAGAGTATCATGTTCCTTCCAGGTGAGTATCGGGTTTTTGCAGTGTATCAGGATCCTGCCAGGAGTGTAAGGGGGTTTCACAGTGGTTCAGGATCCTGCCACGAGTGTATGGGGGTTTCACAGTGTATCAGGATCCTGCCAGGTGTGTATGGGGGTTTCACAGTGGATCAGGATTCTGCCAGGTATGTATGGGGTTTCACAGTGCATCAGGATCCTGCCAGGTGTGTATGGGGTTTCACAGTGTATCAGGATCCTGCCAGGTGTGTATGGGGGTTTCACAGTGGATCAGGATCCTGCCAGGTGTGTATGGGGTTTCACAGTGGATCTGGATTCTGCCACGTGTATATGGGGTTTCAAAGTGCATCAGGATCCTGCCAGGTGTGTATGGGGTTTCACAGTACATCTGTTTCCTGCCAGGTGTGTGTGGGGTTTCACAGTGTATGAGGATCCTGCCGGGTGTGTATGGGGGATTCACAGTGTATCAGGATCCTGCCAGGTGTGTACGGGGTTTCACAGTGCATCAGGATCCTGCCAGGTGTGTACGGGGTTTCAGAGTGTATCAGCATCCTGCCAGGTGTGTATGGGGGTTTCACAGTGGATCAGGATCCTGCCAGGTGTGTATGGGGTTTCACAGTGTATCAGGATCCTGCCACGTGTGTCTGGGGTTTCACAGTGTATCAGGATCCTTCCAGGTGTGTATGGGGTTTCACAGTGTATCAGGATCCTGCCAGATGTGAATGGGGTTGCACTGTGCATCAGGAACCTGCCAGGTGTGTACGTGGTCATCACAGTGTCGCCGGATCCTGCCAGGTGTGTACGGGGGTTTCACAGTTCATCAGGATCCTGCCAGGTGTGTATGGGGTTTCACAGAGGATCAGGATCCTGCCAGGCGTGTACGGGGTTTTCACAATATATCAGGATCCGGCCAGGTGTGTACGGGGTTTCACAGAGCATCAGGATCCTGCAGGGTGTGTCCGGGGTTTTCACAATATATCAGGATCCTGCCACGTGTGTATGGGGTTTCACAGTGCATCAGGATCCTGCCAGGTGTGTATGGGGTTTCACAGTGCATCTGTTTCCTGCCAGGTGTGTGTGGGGTTTCACAGTGTATCAGGATCCTGCCGGGTGTTTAAGGGGGATTCACAGTGGATCAGGATCCTGCCAGTTGTGTATGGGGTTTCACAGTGTATCATGATCCTTCCAGGTGTGTATTGGGTTTTCAGAGTGTATCAGGAACCTGCCAGGAGTGTTTGGGTGTTTTACAGTGGATCAGGATCCTGCCAGGTGTGTTTGGTGTTTCACAGTGCATCAGGATCCTGCCACGTGTGTATGGGGTTTCACAGTGTATCAGAATCCTGCCAGATGTGATTGGGGTTGCACTGTGCATCAGGAACATGCCTGGTGTGTATGGGGTCTTCACAGTGTATCAGGATCCCTCCAGGTGTGTACGGGGGTTTCACAGATTATCCGGATCCTGCCAGGTCTGTATGGGGGTCTCACAGTTCCTCAGGATCGTGCCAGGTGTGTTTGGGGTTTCACAGAGGATCAGGATCCTGCCAGGTGTGTACGGGGTTTTCACAATATATCAGGATCCTGCCAGGTGAGTATGGAGGTTTCACAGTTTATCTATACCCTGCCAGGTGTGTATGGGGGTTTCACAGTTTATCAGGATCCTGCCAGTTGTGTATGGGGGTTTCACAGTTTATCAGGACCTGCCAGGTGTGCATGGGGTTTTCACAGTGGATCAGGATCCTGCCAGGTGTGTATGGGGTTTTCACAGTGTATCAGGATCTGCAAGGTTTGTTTGGGGTTTTCACAGTGCACCAGGTTCCTGCCAGATGTGTCTGGGGTTTCACAGTGTATCAGGATCCTTCCAGGTGTGTATGGGGGTTTCACAGTGGATCAAGATCCTGACAGGTGTGTACGGGGTTTCACAGTGTATCAGGATCCTGCCGGATGTGAATGGGGTTTTCACAGTGTATCAGGATCCTGCCAGGTGTGTATGGGGTTTCACAGTTTATCAGGATCCTGCCAGGTGTGTATGGGGGTTTCACATTGTATCGGGATACTGCCATGTGTGTATGGGGTTTTCACAGTGGTTCAGGATCCTGCCAGGTGTGTTTGGGGGTTTCACAGTGTATCATGTTCCTTCCAGGTGAGTATCGGGTTTTCGCAGTGTATCAGGATCCTGCCAGGAGTGTAAGGGGGTTTCACAGTGGTTCAGGATCCTGCCACGAGTGTATGGGGGGTTCACAGTGTATCAGGATCCTGCCAGGTGTGTATGGGGGTTTCACAGTGGATCAGGATTCTGCCAGGTATGTATGGGGTTTCAGAGTGCATCAGGATCCTGCCAGGTGTGTATGGGGTTTCACAGTGTATCAGGATCCTGCCAGGTGTGTATGGGGGTTTCACAGTGGATCAGGATCCTGCCAGGTGTGTATAGGGTTTCACAGTGGATCTGGATTCTGCCACGTGTATATGGGGTTTCAAAGTGCATCAGGATCCTGCCAGGTGTGTATGGGGTTTCACAGTGCATCTGTTTCCTGCCAGGTGTGTGTGGGGTTTCACAGTGTATGAGGATCCTGCCGGGTGTGTATGGGGGATTCACAGTGCATCAGGATCCTGCCAGGTGTGTACGGGGTTTCACAGTGCATCAGGATCCTGCCAGGAGTGTACGGGGTTTCAGTGTGTATCAGCATCCTGCCAGGTGTGTATGGGGGTTTCACAGTGGATCAGGATCCTGCCAGGTGTGTATGGGGTTTCACAGTGTATCAGGATCCTGCCACGTGTGTCTGGGGTTTCACAGTGTATCAGGATCCTTCCAGGTGTGTATGGGGTTTCACAGTGTATCAGGATCCTGCCAGATGTGAATGGGGTTGCACTGTGCATCAGGAACCTGCCAGGTGTGTACGTGGTCATCACAGTGTAGCCGGATCCTGCCAGGTGTGTACGGGGGTTTCACAGTTCATCAGGATCCTGCCAGGTGTGTATGGGGTTTCACAGAGGATCAGGATCCTGCCAGGCGTGTACGGGGTTTTCACAATATATCAGGATCCGGCCAGGTGTGTACGGGGTTTCACAGAGCATCAGGATCCTGCAGGGTGTGTCCGGGGTTTTCACAATAGATCAGGATCCTGCCACGTGTGTATGGGGTTTCACAGTGCATCAGGATCCTGCCAGGTGTGTATGGGGTTTCACAGTGCAACTGTTTCCTGCCAGGTGTGTGTGGGGTTTCACAGTGTATCAGGATCCTGCCGGGTGTGTAAGGGGGATTCACAGTGGATCAGGATCCTGCCAGTTGTGTATGGGGTTTCACAGTGCATCAGCATCCTGCCAGGTGTGTATGGGGGTTTCACAGAGGATCAGGATCCTGCCAGGTGTGTATGGGGTTTCACAGTGTATCAGGATCCTGCCACGTGTGTATGGGGTGTCACAGTGTATCAGGATCCTGCCACGTGTGTATGGGGTTTTCACAGTGTATCAGGATCCTTCCAGGTGTGTATGGGTGTTTCACAGTGGATCAGGATCCTTCCAGGTGTGTATGGGGTTTCACAGTGCATCAGGATCCTGCCAGGTGTGTATGGGGTTTCACAGTGTATCAGGATCCTTCCAGGTGTGTATGGGGTTTCACAGTGTGTCAGGATCCTGCCAGATGTGAATGGGGTTGCACTGTGCATCAGGAACCTGCCAGGTGTGTACGTGGTCATCACAGTATCGCCGGATCCTGCCAGGTGTGTCCGGGGGTTTCACAGTTCATCAGGATCCTGCCAGGTGTGTCTGGGGTTTCACAGAGGATCAGGATCCTGCCAGGTGTGTACGGGGTTTTCACAATATATCAGGATCCGGCCAGGTGTGTACAGGGTTTCACAGAGCATCAGGATCCTGCCGGGTGTGTACGGGGATTTCACAATGTATCAGGATCCTGCCAGGTGAGTATGGGGATTTCACAGTTTATCTGGATCCTGCCAGGTGTGTATGGGGTTTTCACAGTTTATCAGGATCCTGCCAGGTGTGCATGGGGGTTTCGCAGTTTATCAAGATCCTGCCAGGTGTGCATGGGGTTTTCACAGTGTATCAGGGTCCTTCCAGGTGTGTATGGGGTTTTCACAGTGTATCAGGATCTGCCAGGTGTGTATGGGGTTTTCACAGTGCACCAGGATCCTGCCAGATGTGTCTAGGGTTTCACAGTGTATCAGGATCCTTCCAGGTGTGTATGGGGGTTTCACAGTGGATCAGGATCCTGCCAGGTGTGTACGGGGTTTCACAGTGGATCAGGATCCTGCCGTGTGTGTTTGGGGTTTCACAGTGTGTAGTGACCTGTTAGGTGTGTATGGGGGTTTCACAGTGTATCGGGATCCTGCCATGTGTGTATGGAGTTTTCACAGTGTATCGGGATCCTGCCATGTGTGTATGGAGTTTTCACAGTGGTTCAGGATCCTGCCAGGTGTGTTTGGGGGTTTCACAGTGTATCATGATCCTTCCAGGTGTGCATCGGGTTTTCGCAGTGTATCAGGATCCTGCCAGGAGTGTATGGGAGTTTCACAGTGGTTCAGCATCCTGCCAGGTGTGTATGGGGGTTTCACAGTGTATCATGATCCTTCCAGGTGTGTATCGGGTTTTCACAGCGGTTCAGGATCCTGCCAAGTGTGTATGGGGGTTTCACAGTGTATCATGGTCCTTCCAGGTGTGTATTGGGTTTTCACAGTGTATCAGGAACCTGCCAGGAGTGTATGGGGGTTTCACAGTGGATCAGGATCCTGCCAGGTGTGTTTGGGGTTTCACAGTGCATCAGGATCCTGCCACGTGTGCATGGGGTTTCACAGTGTATTAGGATCCTGCCAGATGTGAATGGGGTTGCACTGTGCATCAGGAACCTGCCAGGTGTGTATGGGGTCTTCACAGTGTATTAGGATCCTGCCAGGTGTGTACGGGGGTTTCACAGATTATCAGGATCCTGCCAGGTGTGTACGGGGTTTCGCAGAGCATCAGGATCCTGCCAGGTGCGGACGGGGTTTTCACAATATATCAGGATCCTGCCAGGTGAGTATGGGGGTTTCACAGTTTATCTGTCCCCTGCCTGGTGTGTATGGGGGTTTCACAGTTTATCAGGATCCTGCCAGGTGTGTACGGGGGTTTAACAGATTATCAGGTTCCTGCCTGGTGTGTATGGGGGATTCACAGTTCATCAGTATCCTGCCAGGTGCATATGGGGTATTCACAGTGGAAAAGTATCCTGCCAGGTGTGTACGGGGTTTCACAGAGGATCAGGATCCTGCCAGGTGTGTACGGGGTTTTCACAATATCTCAGGATCCTGCCAGGTGTGTACGGGGTTTCACATAGGATCAGGATGCTGCCAGGTGTGTACGGGGTTTTCACAGTATATCAGGATCCTGCCAGGTGTGTATGGGGGTTTCACCGTTTATCAGGATCCTGCCAGGTGTGTGTGGGGTTTTCACAGTGGTTCAGAATCCTGCCAGGTGCGTATGGGGTTTTCACAGTTTATCAGGATCCTGCCAGGTGTGTATTGGGTTTTCACAGTGGATCAGGATCCTGCTAGGTGTGCATAGGCTTTTCACAGTCCATCAGGATCCTGCCAGCTGTGGATGGGGATTTCATAGTGGATCAGGATCCTGCCAGGTGTGTATGGGAGTTTCACCATTTATCAGGATCTTGCCAGGTGTGTTTGGGGGTTTCACAGTTTTTCAGGATCCTGCCATGATTTAATGGGGGTTTCACAGTTTATCAGGATCCTCTCAGGTGTGTCTGGGGTTTTCACAGTGGAGCAGGATCCTGCCAGGTGTGTATGGGATTTCACAGTTTATCAGGATCCTGCCAGGTGTGTATGGGGTTTTCACAGTGGATCAGGATCTGCCAGGTGTGTATGGAGTTCCACAGTGTATCATGATCCAGCCAGGTGTGTATGTGGCTTTCACAGAGTATCAGGATCTGCCATGTGTGGATGGAGTTTCACAGTGGACCAGGATCCTGCCAGGTGTGTATGGGGTTTTCACAGTGTATCATGATCTGCAAGGTGTTTACGTGGTTTTAACAGTGCACCAGGATCCTGCCAGATGTGTCTGGGGTTTCACAGTGTATCAGGATCTTCCAGGTGTGTATGGGGGTTTCACAGTGGATCAGGATACTGCCAGGTGTGTATGTGCTTTCACAGTGTATCAGGATCCTGCCGGATGTGAATGGGAATTTCACAGTGTATCAGGATCCTGCCAGGTGTGTATGGGGTTTCACAGTGTATCGGGATCCTGCCTGGTGTGTATGGGGTTTCACAGTGGATCAGGATCCTGCCAGGTGTGTATGGGGTTTCACAGAGCATCAGGATCCTGCCAGGTGTGTATGGGGTTTCACAGTGCATCTGGTTCCTGCCAGGTGTGTGTGGGGTTTCACAGTGTATCAGGATCCTGCCAGGTGTGTATGGGGGTTTCACAGTGGATCAGGATTCTGCCAGGTATGTATGGGGTTTCACAGTGCATCAGGATCCTGCCAGGTGTGTATGGGGTTTCACAGTGGATCAGGATTCTGCCACGTGTGTATGGGGTTTCACAGTGTATCAGGATCCTTCCAGGTATGTATGGGGTTTCAAAGTGCATCAGGTTCCTGCCAGGAGTGTATGGGGTTTCACAGTGCATCTGTTTCCTGCCAGGTGTGTGTGGGGTTTCACAGTGTATGAGGATCCTGCCGGGTGTGTATGGGGGATTCACAGTGTATCAGGATCCTGCCAGGTGTGTACGGGGTTTCACAGTGCATCAGGATCCTGCCAGGAGTGTACGGGGTTTCAGAGTGTATCAGCATCCTGCCAGGTGTGTATGGGGGTTTCACAGTGGATCAGGATCCTGCCAGGTGTGTATGGGGTTTCACAGTGTATCAGGATCCTGCCACGTGTGTCTGGAGTTTCACAGTGTATCAGGATCCTTCCAGGTGTGTATGGGGTTTCACAGTGTATCAGGATCCTGCAAGATGTGAATGCGGTTGCACTGTGCATCAGGAACCTGCCAGGTGTGTACGTGGTCATCACAGTGTAGCCGGATCCTGCCAGGTGTGTACGGGGGTTTCACAGTTCATCAGGATCCTGCCAGGTGTGTATGGGGTTTCACAGAGGATCAGGATCCTGCCAGGCGTGTACGGGGTTTTCACAATATATCAGGATCCGGCCAGGTGTGTACGGGGTTTCACAGAGCATCAGGATCCTGCCGGGTGTGTACGGGGATTTCAAAGTTTATCTGGATCCTGCCAGGTGTGTATGGGGGTTTCACAGTTTATCAGGA